>NW_024425563.1:6351157-6459803 GCF_017311325.1 Ursus maritimus | reverse complement strand
TGGGGGGGGGGATTGGGAGAGAATGGAATGGCTTCCAGATCAAAGTCATGAGACAATGTCCCCTGAGGGGTCTCCTCTGAAACTCCTGCCTCAAGGGCGGTGGGAAAATAATGATCCCATATTTGCCCTTTGGAACGCTGAGAATCCATTCTGCTCTCCCAGACCTTTCTGGGCCTTGGCACAAGTCAGGGCTCTGGGGAGGTGGGGAGGGATATGAGAAGGCAGGAAAGGGAAATGGTCAAGTGTGTCCCCAACCAGCTAGGGCACCTGGGGAGTTTCGGTTTTCTCATCTGTCAAATGGGAGGACAATGTCAGTCCAGCTTTCTGAAACCCTGAAAGGCTCAGGAGGATCAAAGAGGCTAAGAAGGAGGCAACCGGACAGAGAAGATAAGAACCATGAAATCCCTGGGTTGTGAGCGCAGGGAGAGAAGTTCCCAGCCTGTTTCCAGGCCACCCGGAGTCCACCGTGCACGAAACTCGGACCATCACCTTCCCGGTCCACTGAGGGTCGAACCCACAAGGGCGGTAGCCTGAGATCACACCAGAGTCACCAGCTGGGAACCAGACCCCGGGCCCTCGGACCCCCAAAGACCCTGGGACTGGGACCGGGTTCCCCTTACCAGGCGCTGCACTGAGGACTCCGTGCTGGAGGGCGGCTCTCCAGTCTGCTCTCAGGGCTCAGGTAGCTCTCCGGGGTGGGGAGTGGGGGGGCTATCTGGCCATAGGTAGCTCTGGGGGGCGGGCCCTTGGCTCTCTGGAGGCGGGAGGTTCTCCTGGCTGCTCTCTGGGCAGCGAGGACAGAGCAGGAAGCAGATGGGGGTGCAGCTGGGGAGGAGCCTCCAGTGAGGCCCTAGGTTCCAGGGCGGGGCCTCGGCGCCAGAAGGCAAAGGGGCTTAGGGAGCATGGCCCCTGCTCCGCATGGACCTGGACAGACCCTCTCTGTCCGCGGAGAAACTGCTGAGAAACTGCTGCCCAAAGCACCCTGAGAGCAGAGAGCGGGGGACATGTGGCTCCCTTAGGGGGACAATTCATGCCTGAGCCTGCCGGGGTCGCCATGCGCCCGCCCATTTCCTTTTTAGGACTCCTTAAAATAAGCAGAACCTGGAGGTAGAGTCTCTGAGGGCAGTGTAGGGACCCCCAGGTTAAGAAAGGGCCCCAGTGACCCAGGAAAACCCTATGATGCGCCAGCCACTTCCCACAGCCCCTATGGCAGGAGGACCTGCTCCGAGGGACTCCCCAGACCCTGGTCAAGTCTCCCCTTCTAGAATGCTCTTGCTTACCAGGGACAGAAAGGCTGTGGTAGTCCACAGAGGGGCTGAAAGAGCAGCTCTAAGGACGGGATTTGAAGGACTTTGCAGACCCCTTGTGCTGGCTGTCCCTCCTCTGTCCTCTGACAAACAGCGCTAAGGGGCTTTAGGGGCCTGGAGCTTCTGTGTCCATTTATTGGGGGTGGGGGGTGGGGGTGAGGGTTGGGAGGCTGTGCCTCTTCTTTTTGTCAACTGATTGCACAGTTCAGGCTAGAGTTCGGAATGTAAAACAAGTACTTTGCATTTGTTTCTCTTGCCTCAGGAAGCTGCTGGGGCCACATCAAAATACAAAGATTCTGCAGAGCAAAGGAAAGGCTCAACAGAGCTGAAAGGCAACCTCCTGTATTTGCAGCCTCATTTACAAGAGCCAAACCCTGCAAACAATAGATGAGTGGATAAGGAAGATCCGGTTTATATGCAATGGAATATTATTTAGCCCTAAGAAGAAATCTTGCCACTTGCAACATGGATGGATGTAAAGGATGCAACACAAAGATAAGTCAGAGAGAGACAAGCGCCCCATGATTTCACTCATATGTGGAATTTAAGAAAGAAAACAAATGAACAAAGAAAACAAGAGATAAGCCAAGAAACAGACTCTTAACCCTGGAGAACAAACTGATGGTTACCAGAGGGGAGGTGGGTGGAGAGTGGGTGACACAGGTCATGGGGATTCAGAGTGCATTTACCATGACGAGCAGTGAGTAACGTCTAGAATTGTTGAAGCACTGTATTGAACACCTGAAACTCACATAGCTCCGTATGTTAACTGGAAGTGGAATTAAATCAGCAAAACCCAATCACGGTGCAAAGCAAGATCAGAACACACTATGTGCTTAGGCAGGGCCCGGTCTTGTCCTAGAGAATCTCCAGGTTCCTTTCTGTTGATATTGGAAGGTAGGCTTAGAGTCACCTGATCATCATTGTGTGAGATTTTGGGGGGAATATAATTTAAAACAATCTCTTGCCAACTTGGAAAACCTCTCCACTACAATGGAAGAGAAAGAAAACAGTTTTCTCTTGGAACGGGCATTAAACCAGAATGCGACGTGTATCACAGGCGGTCCTCAGAGAGATTGCAAACACAAGGAGATCGTAGCCTGCTGTGTGGCCAGGCAGGTGCACCCACTCCGTCCCTGCTCTCAAGTGAACTGTGACTACTTCTCAAGTAAGAGGACTTGACAATACCATTTGTCACACACAGTTATGATGAATGTAGATTTAAAGTAAACCTTGCAATCAGGGAGGGTGAATCCTCCACCTTTTCTTAATCAAAATAGTTTTAGTTCTTTGTTTTTTTTCATATGAACTTTAGAAGAAGCTTGTGAATATCTAATAAAAAATACCACTTGGATTTTGACTGAGGTTGCGTTGCTCTATGAATGAAATTGGGGGAGAATTGACATCTTAACAATATTGAATCTTCTTATCCACAAACATAGGTGCTCTCTCTATTGATTTAGGTCTTCTTTGATTTTTCTCATCAACATTTGTAGTTTTGGGCACTAAAATCTTAGATTTATCCCAAAGACGTTCATGGCTTTTAATGCTATTATAAGAGTACTGATGATGTAATTCCAATTTCCAGTGGTTCGTTGCTAATACACAGATTATGATCGATCCTTGCATGTTGACCTTGCATTCTCCTACCTTGCCGAGCTAATTTATTAGTTCTGGAATATTTTTTGCCTTTTGGGATTTTCTACATGAATAATCATGTCACTTCTGTATAAAGAGAGCTTTATTATTTCCCTTCCACTTTTTATGACTTGTTTCTTTGTTTTCCTTGCCTCATTTCACTGGCTGGATGTCCAGTATGATGTTGAATTGGAGAGATAAGGATGGGCTTCCTGGCCTTCTGCTGACCTTCGGGGAAAGTCTCCAGCCTTATGTCTCCTGTATTCTTACTGATTTTCTGTCTATGTGTCTTACTGAATAGTGAGAAAGGAGGTTAAAATCTCCGAGTATACTTTTGGATTTATCTATCCTTTTGATTTGTTTAGCTCTTGCTTCATGTATTTTGAAGAAGTTTTAGGTGTACACATTTTAAGATTGTTATGTCTTCCTGGTAAATTGACATATTTATCCTTCTGTAATGTCTGTCTTTATCTTTTTATTTTAACATCTATTTATTTGTTCGAGAGAGAGAGACAGAGCATGAGCAAGAGGGGCAGAGGGAGAGAGACCCTCAAGCAGATGTCGTGCTGAGCGCAGAGCCCTATGGGGGCTCCATCTCAAGACCCTCAGATCACGACTTGAACCAAAACCAAGAGTCGGTTGCTTAACTGACTGAGCCACCCAGGCGCCCCTTTCTTTGATAATATTCCTTGTTTGTAACCTGTTTTCTACTATATAGTGATTCAGCTTTCCTTTTATTAGTGTTTTCATGGAATTACTTTACACATCCTTTTACTTCTAACCCATCTATGTTGTGGTGGCAGACAGAATTCTTAGATGGGCCCCAAGCTTCCCTGGTCCTGGTGTACGTGCCCTGGGCTATCCCCTCCCCGTGAGCACGGGCAGACCTGTGAGTAGGATGGAAGCCACTTCCCATGGCAAAGGTGAAGGGACTCTGCCATGGAATTAAGGTCCCTGATCTGCTGGTTTTAGGTTAGTCAAAGGGGGATTATACCAGGTGGGCCTGACCTAATCAAGAAAGTTTGAAAAGCAAGAGATTCTCCTGCTGGCGTTGAAGAAAGCAAATATTCCTTATTGTGAATCTCCTGTCAAGAAGGGCAGCCTCTGGACCTTCCAGGAGGACCTCAGTCCTACAACCACAAGCAGCTCAATTCTGCCCACAACTTGAATGGATTTGGGAAAGAATCCTGAACTCCAGATGAGAACCGCCGCATGGCTGACACCTTGACTGAAGCTTTGTGGACACTGAGCAGAGGACGCAGTTAGGCTGTGCCTGGACCCCTGACCCACAGGAACTGTGAGCTCATAAGCGTGTGCTGTTTTACGTTGCCACGTTGGGGGTAATTCATGAGGCACTAAGAGAAAACGAATACACTGGTTATATTTATAGTGAGTTTCTTTTAAATAACGTATAGTTGGTCTTGCATTTTAATCCAATCTGACAGTCCCTGCTTGTTCGGGGGTGTTCAGACCGTTTATCACAGTCTACGTGTCAGTAACATTAGGCCACGTCACATGTAGTTTAAGGAAGTTACACTAGTGTACGTATAATTTCTCCCTCCCATGTCGTCATATCTTATATGTTTGACTTTTACATATGTCATAGGTTCCTCAAAACACTGTGACCGTTTTTGTCTTAGAGCATTATCTTTTAGAGCTATAAATATAAAAAAGTGGTCTTTCTATTTATCTTCTTGTTTGCCAGTTTTGGAGCTTTTTATTTCTTTTGGTAACTACAAATTTCTGTCTGGTATCACATTCAGTCCTTTGGCCTGGAGACCTTCTTCCAATATTTGTTGTCATGCAGGTGGGCTGACAGGTAATCGGCTCGGCTCCTGTGAGACAGCCTTTAGCTCACCTTCATATCTGAAGGCTATTTTTATTGCTTCTAGAAATCTGGGCTGACACTGTTGTTCTTTTGGTGATATACCGATATCACTCATTGTCTTCTACCCTGCACACTCTGACAAGAAATCATCTGTAATCACAGTCTTTTTTCCTCTAATATAATCTGTCTCCCCCCCCCTTATTTATTTTTAAGTTTTTCTCTTTATCTTCGAGTTTTAACAGTTTGGTGTGAAGTACCTAGATTTTTATTTGTTTGTTTCTGTATTTATCCTGCCTGAGCCTCTCTGGGATTCTTGAATCTGTCTTCATATCTTTCATCATTTTAGAACAGTCTCAACCCTTATTTCCTTAAATATTTCATCTGTCCATTCTCTCTCTTTTTCTCCTGGTATTTTTGATACCTGTTACCTGTTTGAAATCTTCTCTGCTCTTAGACTCTATTCTGTTTTTCTTTTTCTCACTCATGTTTAACTTTTGTTTTTGTTTGGAGAATTTCTATTCTCTTATCTTCAAATTCACTGACTCCTTCATCAACTGTGTTGAAACAACTGTGTTGCTGTGCCTTCAAAGGACCACTTCATCTGTGATAGTCCTTTTTATTTCCACCACTTATATGCATTTTTTAAAGATTTTATTTATTTATTTGACAGAGAGAGAAAGACAGCCAGCAAGAGAGGGAACACAAGCAGGAGGAGTGGGAGAGGAAGAAGCAGGCTCCCAGCAGAGGAATCCAATGTGGGGCTCGATCTCAGGACCCTAGGATCACGCCCTGAGCCGAAGGCAGATGCTTAACAACTGAGCCACCCAGGTACCCCACTACCACTTATATTTGATTCTTATGGTTTTCCTTTGTTTGTTGAAATTTCCCCATCTTTTATTACATGTTGTCCAGTTTTTCTTCAATCTTCATTGTTATTGTAAAATCCCTGTCCAGGTTTGGGATTGTTTCTGCATTTGTTGTGTTGATTGTTTTTCATTATTTTTTCCTGCTTTATGAAAAAAAAATTCATAATTTTTTTACATCGTAGACATCATATGTAGAAGGAAAGTAGGAAAAGAAATAAATAATATTTATTCCTGGATACAGAACCCCTTCTCTTCTGTCAGGCTGTTAGTGTGAGGTTTGAGTCAGCCCAGAAGGAGTTGGACTAGGTTGGGGCTGTGGCTGTAATGACCGTGGGAGTAACTTGGGCCCTGTGTTTCTCCAGAGTTGCCTTGAGCTTAGGGTGGGCCCTCAAATGCCAGATGGTTTTATTCAGTGTTCTCGTCCTGTTCCGCTTCTAGTCATCTCTACACAACTCTGCCTTCCAGGGTCCCTCCAGGCCCGTCGTGGAAGGCTAGTGCTTATTACTCAGTACTCGTGTGGCAGGTAGTGGCATGAGCATGGTGGGACAAGGCCATGTCATCTCTTGTTCCGGTCCAGCTTCCGTCTTAGGTGTGGCTTGTGCACCTGAGCTGGGGGATGTGGACTTTCCCAGTAGGTCTTCCTATATTTGGGTTCTCTAGAGAAACAGAACCGATAGGAAAGATATACATATGTATCTTTTCACATTTGCACCTTGTAACTCCCTAGCAACCTATCCTATCCTACTTTATATTACTGGTAGCTCCCAGCTCTATACACACATCACATGCAGTGTTTATTATCACGAATAAGAAATGTACCTATGAGTGTGAAATGGATTTGTTTTTGAAATTTATTTATTTGTAATATCTATCATTATGAAAAGATTCCTCTTTGAATTTTTGATTCTGTATCACAGTCTTATGGAATTTAACCTATGAAGTGCTCTCATCATATTATTTCATCATACATGAAAACTATAAAGATTAATATTAATATCAACATTTCAAGAAAAAAACTAAATGCCCTTGGGCCTCATGTCCTGGAGCAAGTACATAGGGGACAGCTCTGAAACACAAGTCCCCAGGCCATGTCCCACATCTTGCTCTCTCCACTACTCTTACCACGCCCTTGAGATGCCCCAAATGGCATTTTACCCATGATGTTGAAGCCTTCCTTGACTTCAAGCATACACTTGCATATGAGAATTTAAAAGTCACAATCCTTCTTTTTATTTTAAAATCACATTTCCATATGCAAACAAGACATAAACTGTAGGTAATGAATGACATGTGGACACATGTAGGTGAGAGAGTAGAAAAATGAAAGAGAAACAGGTTAAAATCAGCCACACTGGTAAGCAGCTTTGAAGTGAAGGCCAAGCTGGGGCCACGGGCCATCCCCTCAAGCCCGGACCCTTCCCTGCTGTCCCTTGGGTTGCCGAGTTGCTCTCGTTCGACTTGTTAGATCTTATTCCACCCCTTAGCTCAGAGCCTCTGTGTGAACCTGGCAGGGCTGCTGAGGATGCTAAAGAGGGGAATCGATGATAGGCTTTTGCCCAGCCATGCGTCATAAAGCCCAGCTCACTGTCACCAGGGCCCTCAGGCCACATGACCGCAGCTCACCCTAACCCCGAAGTCCATCCTGCCACCCCATTAAGAGATGGCATCTATGTGCAGGTGTGTAGGCCCCTCCTTTTCCAGGTGGAGCTGGGATGGCTCTAGGGCCCCTTTCACAAACACCTTCTTTCTCCACACCTGGAACCCGGGCCAGGTGAATAGGTGCCTCCTCTGGCATCCACTCCTTTTGACTAGAGCCAAGATTTAAAGAGAAGGACAGACTTCCTTTAAAGTGTTTTGTCACATTCTGATATAGAAATAAGGAAATCCTATCAGTTGGTGACACAACCCAAGGATGGCATCTGACTTTCTAACCATGTGGTGTTCAGGCACTTCTGTGGGCTGGTCCACCCCCATGAAACTCCACAGGACCCACATACCCTCCTCATTTCAGGTGCTCTGAGGAGTTCTGCTGGTGCACCTGTGGCTCCCTCTCTTCTCCATTGGGAAGAGCTCAATTTTTTCTTTCTTCTTTCTTTCTTTCTTTCTTTCTTTCTTTCTTTCTTTCTTTCTTTCTTTCTTTCACATAAAAATCCAGATCGATAACCACAGTGAAGACATAACCTAAATTTCTACTTCACTTTGTAATACATGAACCATAATCAGTGCTAGAAAATTAGGAAAATATAATTTTCACTTTATTTTTTAAACTTTTTAAAATTTAAATTTAGTTTTAAATTCCACTATAGTTAGCATACAGTGTATATTTTCAGTTTAGTTACATTTGTCTTTTTGGCAGTAAATTCTTGTAAAGAAAATAGACTGATATATCATAGGTCAACCTTAACATGCTTGACCCTGACATCTCTTTCACAGGGAATAATAAAACCTAGAAGGATCCCAAAGGTCGATATGCAGCTGTATATAAGAACTAGACAGGTATTAGGGAGAGTTGTGTCTGCTTTGGTCTGTTTGTGTCCCCCCAACACGTTTCATATATTGAAAACTCAGTGCCCAAGGAGAGGGTTCTAGGAGGGGACGGTTTTAGGAGGTGGGGACTTTAGGAGGTGAGTAGGTCAAGAGAATGACTGAGAATTTTGCCCTTATCAAAGAGGCCTCAGGAAGCTAGCTCATCCCTTCCACCATGTGTGAGGAGACAGACAGAGTCAGTAGTCTACAACCCAAAGGGACATCTCACCAGAACCTAACCTTGGTGGCAACTCCATCCTGACTTCCAACCTCCAAAACTATGGGGGAAATTCTTCTGTGTTTTATATGCCACCCATTCAGTGGTATTTCTTTTTAAGATTTTATTTATTTATTTGAGAGAGAGTGAGATACCTCCAGCGGGAAGCCCTCCAGGAGACTAGATCCTAGGTCCCAGAGATCATGACCTGAGCTGAAGGCAGATGCTTAACCAACTGAGCCACCCAGGCATCCCAAACTCACTCAATTTAAAGTGGAAGCTCATTCTCATTTCAACTCAAATTTAGGAACAAATGATGTGATCACTCTAACCAGCAGACAGATCAATTAACTTCTACTCTTCAGGAAATAAACAAAATCAGGGTAAACAAACTTATCTGGAATATAATACAAATTGACATGAAACATGAAGCATCAAGAATTTAGGACTCATAATCAGAAGATTAAACAGTTGGTAGAAACAGAACCACAGATGACTCATTCATTGGAATTATGGTATGGATTTTTTTCTAAAGAAGATTTTATTTATTTATTTGAGAGAGGGAGAGAGCAGGAGTGGGGGGGAAGGGGCAGAGGGAGAGGGAAAAGCGGCTCCCTGCTGAGCGAGGAGCCAAAAGGGGCTCAATACCAGGACCCCGGGATCGTGACCTGATTCGAAGGCAGACACTTAACAACCTGAACCACCCAAGGCCCCTCGGTTAAGGACTTTAAAATAACAATTATAAATGTGCTAAAGATTTATAGAAAAGAAATATAATGGATTAAGAATTTCAGAAGAGAAACATAAAATGTAAAAAGAACTAGAAAATAAAATATCAGATTTTTAAAAAAAGAACAACTTAGGTGGATGGACCTACAAGCATATGGGACATTGAAGAAGGGATCTATAAACTTGAAGACAGGTTAAGAGACATTATTGAGACTGAAGCACAAAAAAGAAAAAAATATTGAAAAACAAATGAATATGGCACTAGCGAGCAGTGGAATAGTATCAAGCAGTCTAACACAATTAGAATCCAGGAAGGGGAAGATAAGACTGAACTAGGTAGAATGAAAACAAATTGAGAACGTAATGACCAAAATTTTAAAAATTTGATGAAAAACTTGAACGCTTAAATCCAAAAATCTTAATCAATGCTAAGTAGGAAATACAAAGAGAAACAAACCAGGCACTTCAGAGTCAAAATACCGAAAACCAAAGAAAATGAAAACTTTTAAATCAGCCACAGGAGGGGAAAAGACCATATACATAGGGGACCAATATAAGAAAGACAGCTGCTTTCTTATCAGAAACAATGTAAGCCAGAAAACGTTGGAATACGTTTAAAGTGCTGAAGAAAAAGGAAAGATCAGCCGAGAATTCATTATTCAGTAAAAGTATCCCTCAAGAATGAAGATTTAAAAAAAATACATTTGAAGACAGTGCAAACCAGAGAGAATTTGTCCCACTAGGGCTTGTATAATGGAAATGCAGAGCAATGTTAGATAGAAAAAAAAAAAAACACTTGGATGAGCAGGAAAGAACAAAGTTTTCCAGAAATGTAAAATACAAGAGAAATATGAAAATATATGTATTTTAAATATGAAATTTAAGTATTCAATTAAAAAATGAATTTGTAATAATAGCTCCCTGAGGGTTCACTGACATAATCCGGAAGCCTCACAATCATCTCTTCCACTTCACCAACAACCCAAGGCTGACTTTCTTGATCTCAGGATTGATAGTGGCATTTGTCTGTCGGTCAACCCTGCCTTCTATGTTTGCACCTTCCTGATGGCTCTCAACTCGTTTTAGCCCCACATTCTTTTTATATGTATTGTTTGCTTCACCCTTGGAGTCTTCCTGATTTTCTAGTGAGCTCATCAATCACGAAGATTCTGTTTATCTTAATAAATTCCACATCTATCTGAATCGAACAAGACAATGCTGCACAATTCCCACCTTGCGTGAAGGGTGAGCCTCTGTGTGTGTTTTAATACTAAACAGGACTGGGGCCAGAGATAAAATCTGGCCAAGCCCGTTTCAATATTAAGCAAATCTGATGCACATGAAACAGACGACTGATGTGTGAGTGTGTCTGTGTGTGGTTGCTTCACATGGATTCATCCCATTCTAGAGTAAATGAACCATGCGTTCACTTACCAACTTCTGAAGATAAAACGACAGAACAGAATTAAAGGCATGGGCTCTCAGGAACTTCACGGCTTATTTATTATTGCTGTGTTAGTATACTGAGTAGAAATTTTATTGTTGTTTCTATTATATTCAGTAGAAATAGCAGTATCATAAAGAAGAAAAGGCGTTTCCAGGAACATAAAACTGGCTTTAGAGATTTGCAAATGAGAGGAATTTTATGTTTACAGCTTTCAAAAGTTTTTCGTGATATATTTCAAAACAGTCAGTAACTTTTAAAATAATATGGTTCAGGGGCTCCTGGGTGGCACAGTCGTTAAGGGTCTGCCTTTGGCTCAGGGCTTGATTCCCGGCGTTCTGGGATCCAGCCCCACATCAGGCTCCTTCGCTGGGAGCCTGCTTCTTCCTCTCCCACTCCCCTGCTTGTGTTCCCTCTCTTGCTGGCTGTCTCTCTCTGTCATATAAATAAATAAATAAAATCTTTAAAAAAATAAATAAATAAAATAATATGGTTCTTTAAGAGAGTGATGTTAAGATTTAAACCCTTCACAGAATCACTAACATTTACTGGTGTCAGGCACTGCGTTTTCCAGGCGAGGCACTTGGATTCACCCAGTATCTGGCCGTGAATAAAAATCACTTACCTGTAACTATAATCTAAGAGTCTTGCCTTGTCGCCCAGTGATCTTTCTCAAAATTATCATCAGTATTTTAGCTATCATTAACAGTAAGCTACAGAACAAACAACATACACTAAAAAGAAAGCAGGAAAACGAGACGCACATTCTATACAATACACAAAATAATAGAATTAGCAATTTGACAAACAACTGAATAAAAAGTGAAATAAAGACTGGTGTTTTGATTAGGGCTTGTTTCAGGTAATTGGCTTTGGCCCTGGTGGAGTAACGTCTCTGATTTTCCATGTACTTCCTAAGAGCTCTTTTGAAATCCTTGAAACTTTCCTCTTCGCACACAGGTCCACACTCTGACGCTGTTACTAGGCTGTAAAGCCCATTGGTGTAGTGGTCACCGCTTCTCTCCAACACCAGGTCTTCCATCAAGTCCATTAGCTCCTTCACTTGGCCATCCCGGTTGCTCCCTGTAGCACGGTTGTCAAAGGCACACACTCGCCTGCCGCATGCTGCCACCAGCTTGGATAGGGCTGTGTTATCTGTGTCCTGGATGTAACCCGTCAAGGATTCTCCCTCGAGGTCTTCCTTGTGGGTGAAGAGGACAATTGTGTGACTCATGGCACCTTCACCAAAGATCTCCTTCATCCTCTGCACAGCCTGCTCGTCCTGGGTGGTGAATCGGCCCAGCTGGGTCACCAGGAGCAGCACATGGGGTCCTGGGGCAGAGAGTAAGTAGCATCTCTGCACCTTTTTGCACAGGGAATCGGAATGGTCCTCCCCAGAAAACATATCCGGTGTGTCAATAATGACTATCTCTCTCTCTCCCCAGCTTCCCTGACTTTCACTGCAAGTCTTAGTAAAGGGCTGGGCAGTCAGCTGTGACCCAAATGCTTTCTTCCCAAGGATGCTGTTCCCGGTGGCACTTTTGCCGGTTCCTGTTTTGCCCACCAGAATGATTCTCAGCTCTGATCCTCTGGCGCGTTGGTTCTTCATATATGGTCCTGTAAGAGCAAGTTTCCTGTGTTATGACTATACTGCTTATACCAGTGGAATATTTTTAACAACAAGAGATATTCCCACATTATGAGCAAAGACAGTCTCCCAATATATTGGTTTTAAACTAGAAGCTAACTCCATTATTAATCAAATCAACAGTGATTTTTAAAACAACTCAATTTCTCCCGGCGCCTGAGTGGCTCAGCTGTTTGAGAGGCCAGCTCTAGATTTTGGCTCATGTCATGATCTTGGGGTCCTGGAATGGAGCCCCGCATAGGGTTCTGTGCTCAGTGGGGAGTCTGCTCAAGGATTCTCTCTCTCCCTCTCCCTCTGCTCCTCACCCTACTCCCTTGCACGTGTGCTCTCTCTCTCTCTCTGAAATCAATAAATAAATGTTTATAAAATCTCAGTTTCTCTTCAGCTACAGGATGCTGCCATATTGGGTCCTAGCAAACCATACTTGGGGGACGATATGGATTTAGAAACATATCTTCTCATGCAAGGCTTGCCTGAATCACCCAGTTCTGACTGTCTAAAAGACAAATTTTCTGAAGATCAGAGATGTGTAGCCACAACTGTGGGTTTCATCCCCAGGTGGATTAAGTAACTTGACTCTGTTCTAAGGCCAGAGATGGCTCCTCTGACCTTGCTGGGTTGGGGTGTGGTCTTGACCACCAGTGAAAAGGCTGGACTGGGGAAATACTGGAATAAGCAGAGCAAAATTCTTCTCTCTAATGAAGAAACATCTCATAGCTTATATTTTGCTTGGGGAGAGTAGCAGGATTTTTATATAAAATGGCACACAATATGGTTAAATAATCACACACACAAGAAGTCACTTACCAGACTGACTGCATTCGTGTTGGTCCATTGCTATTCCTGAGGCACAGAGAGACCAGAGACCAATTATATATATAATCTACATATTCCTGAGCCACATGGGACTTAACAGTTATTTCCCCATAAAGGATTTTGAAATAACTTATCATGGCTTCTGTGGCCCCCCTGCTTATCTTTCCTATCAAGCTCCGTAATTTCAGAGTATATATATATATATATATATATATTTATATACACACACACACACATATATATATACATATATAATATTATATAACATAAAATTGATATATATATATGTGTACATATATATACATACATATATAATGTAATGTTTTTAGTTCTGAATCATGCAATACCCTTGTATTCCTAGAACGGTGTCACACCCACGCCTTGTTTGTTTCCACTTAACTGATGGGGGAAAGAATTACTCTGTCTTACAGAGACATAGACATTTGCCCAGAGTCACCCAGTAAGTTAGTGAGTAGAGAAGATGTACGTTTCATTTGTAAGCCCCACCTGCTCCTGGTCGCCATGTTCACCTCTTCTCTATCTCCTTATTCCCTCCTCCTGTAACCTCCCAGTCTCTCTCTTGCTCTCCTTGGCCTCACCAATTCCTTGTCTCCCCTTCCTTTCTGGGTCTGCCTTCCACAATCCAAGGTTCAGTCTTCTCTTGGCTTCTCCCCTCCTTTCCTCGCCTTGCTCCCTCCTCTCCTGCCCTCTCCCCTCTCTCCAAATCTCCCCCTTCATTTGGAATTCTTGTGAGAGACTCAGTGAATTAAGTACACTGTCCTTGAAGCCTGAACTACATTTCATTCAATCCATCAATTACTTGAATTTTCCTCATTCCTCAACAGCCAGCTTGAAGAAGCCCTGGGACCCATTCCCTTTTCCCTGTGCAGTGAGAAGCATCGGTTCGTTTTCATCAGATGATTTTTGTCTCTTGCTTCAGTCTGGCGGGGTACTCCAACGTGAAAAGGCACAGAAGACTCACGAGCACACGTGAATGCCCACATTCTGCCCAGTTAGCACCTTTATTGGCTTCGTGCTAAGAAGCTCTCTTTGCCAGTAACGTGATAACTGAACTATACAACGTTCACAGTCCTGTAAACGGGCTGTACTCCAGCCAGAGGCAGCCACTCTAAATCGTTCCCCTTAAAACAGGGAAAATTTGTTCTTAAAAAAATATCTGTTTTTCAAGCATAGCCTGGGAATTAGAAATCGACACTGTGGCACTTCTCATGAATGTGGGCTTACCTGATTTACTGTCCAAAGAAACCCAGATGACTCCCCGACCAAACCTGTGACTTGCCAGCTCAGCTCAAACAGAAAGAGAAAATAAAACAAAAGCCCAACCTGTGTTCTTCCTCTCCTTAATGTCTGCAGACCTTCCCTGCTGCAAAAGAGCCCCACCATGTGCCTGTGTTAAAATGGGAAAATTCAATCCGCAGTTACTTGCTATGGTGTGGAGCACGTTGTCTTGCCAGTAGTGGAAAAGCCGTGTTGGAAGGATTTCAGCTGGACAGGGAAGAAAGGCAGTCACGTGGGGTAGCTGGTAGATTTGATCTCTTCCTGCCCCGGGCCGTGTCCTCCGGGTCACAAGTTTGCCCAAATGCATAGCCAGCCCAGGAGTTAAGCCTCATTCTCAGGGGTGCAGTGACTGTTCTAAAGGCAAGTATCGTTGGGGGAGGACAAGAGCATGGGTCTGGGGGTTGGGGGACACCTCTAATGGGGTGCTGAGCAGAGGGAAAAGGATGTAGAAAGGGGAACCTGTGAGAAACCCATTTCTTGAGTCAGACTGGGAGTTAGCAGTCATTAACCCTGAAAGCATTTTGAAATAACTCCCTCATGGCTCGCATGGCCCCCCTGCCTTCCAGCTCTGTCATTTCAGGGAACACGCCTCTGGAGACCAATGATCTAGTAATGTCCCCAGTAATAATCGGGAGTGTCCACATTCCAGAAGAACAACCGAGAGAGTTCAAGTCAAAACCGTTCAAATGCTCTTTCTGCTTCTTTATATGACAGTCATCACAGCAGGGGGAGGGGGAATATGGAGTTTACATTGCCTTCATCCCAGATTCCTAGTGACCACGTGTGGCTTTCCCTCCCAACGCACTGATGAAGAGTCATCCCCGGCTCTGTGCTCGGTCTTAGGGAGGCTGGGAAAGGCAGTGGAGCCATGCGACTTGGGTGAACATCACTACCCTGTTACAAACTATTATCAGTTTGTTTTGTGTTCTTCCAGCTCCTTCCCTGACAGTTCCTTAGGTATACTTAAAGAACAAGACAATATGGGCAACTCCTGCTTCATATCAGTAATCTCTTCCTAAAAATACACCATTCTGTGTCAAACCACTAACAGGGACCTATTTCCTATTGTTTTATAGGTAAAACAAACACAGTGCAACATACATCACCCAAAGCCCATTACTTTTCTAAATCATAGATAAAATTCAGGAAATCAGCTAGAGATAAAATTTTTTAAATAATAAAAACTTAAGACATTGCTTTTCTGAACCCAAAAAAGCACTTTGGGTTTAACAAAAGACAGCTATTGGCTCATATAAGTATCCTGACGAGGAACCCAATTTAAAAATGGGCAAAGGACACGAATAGATATTTTTTCCAAAGGAGACGGACGAATAGCCAACAGGTACATGAACAGGTGCTCAGCATCACTAAGTACCAGGGAGATGCAAATCAAGACTACAATAGGCTGTCACCTCACACCTGTCAGATGACTATGACCAAAAACACAAGCAATAACAAGTGTTGGCGAGGATGTGGAGAGAAGGGAAACCCTCGTACACTGTTGGTGGGAATGCAAACTGGTACAGCGATTATGGAAGACAGATGGAAGTTCCTTCAGAAATTGAAATAGAACTACCATACGATCCAGCAATCCCTCTTTGGGGTTTATACCCAAAGGAAACAAAATCAGTACCTTGAGGAGATACCTGCACTCCCATGTTCATTGCAGCATTATTCTCAAAAGCCAAGTTATGGAAACAGTCTATGTTTGTCAGTGGATGAGTGGATAACGAGGATGTGGTAGGTGTATACAATGCCGTATTGTTCAGACATGAGAAAGATGGAAATCCTGCCATTTGCCACAATATGGAGAAACCTCAGGTCATTATGTTAAGTTAAATAAATCAGACAGAGAAAGACAAATACCATACAATCGCACTTATATGTGGAATCTAAAAAGAAGTCGAACTCATAGGAACAGGGAGTTGTAATGGTGATTACCGGGGGCTAGGGATTTGGGGAGATGAGGGGATGTTGGCCAAAAGGTGAAAGCCTGCAATCGTAAGGTGACTAAGTTCTGGGATCTAACACACCGCATGGCGACTGTAGTTATAATTCTGGAACGTACACTTGAAAGTTGTTGAGACGGCAGATCTGAAGCAGTGAGAGTGTCCGACGTGAACTAGCAAAGGCTGGGGTAGTGTGTCGACCAATCCACGCCTGAAGTTTGTTGCTCACTTCCAGAGTTTCCTGGAAGAGATAAATGCAAACTAAAACAAAGGAGAGACACAACACAACAGATAAACTTGACACAGAAACAAAAAACCAAGTTGGATCTTTTGAGAGAGGTTAGATTTAGTGACTTGTCCATTGAAAAGTGTGTAGGGGCGCCTGGGTGGCACAGCGGTTAAGCGTCTGCCTTCGGCTCAGTGCGTGATCCCGGTGTTCTGGGATCGAGCCCCACAACAGGCTCCTCCACTATAAGCCTGCTTCTTCCTCTCCCACTCCCCCTGCTTGTGTTCCCTCTCTCCCTGGCTGTCTCTATCTCTGTCGAATAAAGAAAATCTTTAAAAAAAAAAAAAAAAAAAAAAGTGTATAGAACTGTTAGCTTAACAAAGCACAGGAGTTGCTGCCAAGGAATTGGTTTGAATTGACGCCTGTTGTTGCGAAAAGGGCCAATCTCATTGTATAACTGTAAAAAATAATAACTAAACTTTTAAATTAAAAAATTTAAAATAAATTTGAAGTCCTACAAAAGTGTCGTCACACACTGAAATTAAGTTCTCAGAAACTTATCCGAGCGGCTGTGCAGGGCTGCCTCCTCAAGGGAGAGAGCAGCTAAATTCTGCACGTAGCTTTTATTTTCTTTTTTAACAGAAAAGTAAGGGCAAGTGCCTCAAGCGTGGGAAAGGAGTACAAAGGGATGGCAGCTCTCCTGAAGCCCTAAAGCAGGCTTGCATCGTCCCTTACACGCCGGCACGTATGGAGGCAGTCATGGGATAAGGGAGGAGGGGGATGTTTGGGCGAGCAATCCCCAGGCACAGGAAGGGGGGAGCTATATTCTATAGCTGCTAACCTATGCCCTGCCCCTGGGGATCATGGGATCCTGCTCCTAGCTGCCCATTGTGTTCAACACCCGGAGAACAGGAAGGATGCTGATGTTTCAGTTGCTTCCACAATCACTCCTTAGGGTTTACAATACATTTTCCAGAATAACTCCACGCAGAAGACATCAACAGAAGCATTCCACTAAATGATGCAATTACCAGCAGTGTCACGTCACCAAGGGCAAGTCAGGGAGCACAGGAGACGTCCATTTTGAGTCTTATTCCATTGCTTTGTCTACCATCTCAGAGGATGGATCACAGTCATCCCCTTCCGGAGCATCAAGTACCATGATGTGAAGACAGTTCCCAGTTCCTTGAAATGGAACACGGACAAGCCTCAGGCATGACTCATTCCACTCTCTCCTCCACCGGTTCACCCCCACACCATCTCAACCCCTCTGAACAGCCACGGTGATTGCTCCTCAACCTCCCTACTCTCTCAGGGATTAAAGCCGACCAATACTCCCTTAAAATTCCTGACTTTACTTCACTGTGAGGAACTGGTAATCAAAACAACCAGGAGAAGAGTGCCGTCACCTTGGGGAAGGAGTGGAGAAGCCATCTTGGATGCTCCAGCCCCAGCAGGTGCAACATGGAGAACAATCTAGGAACACACTTCACAACCAGGAAGCCACAGCCATGGGGCTCTCATCTAGCTGCGTCCCACCTACCTGTAGCCATTCCAGCCACCCCAACTGAAGCCCCAGTCTGCATGGAGGAGAGACAACTCATACCCTCCGTCTCTGCCTGAATTCCTAGCACATGAAATCACGAATGTAATAGAATTGTTGCTTTATGCCGCTGAGTTGTGGAGTGGTATGTGGTACAGCAAGAGAAAGTTGGGTCACCTGAAGAGATTCCTAGAAGTAGCATTGCTACACAATTGGTACACGTATTTGTAATTTTGATAGGTATTACTGGATTGCTCACTATAAAATGTTAACCAAATTACATTATACCAGCATTGTATTAGTTTCCGCATATCCCTGCTCATGATTTTATCTGCCAATCTGAACTGAGAAAAATCATATCTTAGTGACTTTCATACACATTCCTCGACATGAGTGTGAATGAATATTTTTCATATGAATAGGAACTGTCTTTTTCTTTATCGATACACCTGTCTTATATATTTGTTGCCCATGTTTAAATTCTCTTGTTAATCATTTTGAAATTGGTTTGTGGAAGTTCTTTATGGGGCCCCAATGATCACATTTCCTCTTCTTCTTGGCTTCTTTCTTTTCAACTTCCAATTTCGTTCACTTGTGTCGTGGCTAGTCTCTAGAAGAATGTCAAATAATCACAAGGACAGAAGGCCTCCTTATGCTCTTCCTAACTTCTGTGGCAATACTTCACTGATTCTCTTTGAACAAGATGCTTGGAGGTTCAGATGGAAAATGTTACCATCCTGAAAAAATAACCGATTATGAGACGTTGAATTTTAACAACTTACGTTTCAATAGCAAAAGGGATTATCAGATTATAATACATTATATATATATAATAATACATAATACATTAACTTATACAAAAGTATTTCCTGATATTGATCCTTCTTTGCCTAGCAGGTAAGGTATTGCTGGATTCTATTTGTTAATTGCTGCGTTAGGATTTTACATTGCTTCATAGTGATCTTACCCATTTCTGAAACAGAGTAGCTCCTCACTCTCTAACTGCCCCATTACCCGAGTTCCAGCTGTTCTAGCTACATCAGCTTTTGGGCTCCCCTCTTCTTTCCAAACCTCACAGCCATGTTGTTCCTCCGAACAGATTCTTCACCTCCAGAGGAATTCTGGTTCTATCTTTTAAAAGAAAACAAGATTGTTTACCACCACTACCCTTCCCCCATCATGACTGCCTTTCTTAGGCAAGCCTGACATGGAAGAGAAACTGAAGGATGGATTCCAAAGCCCTGTCCCTCATCGTGCTTGACATTACCTGCTTTTGAGTAATCTTACTGGGGCCCTGCTTCACTTCCTCTGCTCCCTACCCCTTCCCCCTTAGTGTACGGAAACAGAACAATTGTGGTCAACAAGAGCTGAAGAGGAGCCCTGGCCCTGACCACGGAGGTGAGCACTCGGAGTCTTGGCCCCCATCCACCTCCTGACACCTTCCCCTGTGCTCTGGACCCTGCCTTCCTTCATTTCCTCACCAACCATTTCTACATGAAAGCCTTTCATGTTTACTTCTTGTTTTTGCTGAGTTCAACTGTATCTTGATAAGAACCTGGTTTCCGGGTGTTTTTGCCAAGACTGAAAAATAACTTTTGTGGTTTAGTGAAAGAAAACCACAAACCCCAAAGGTGCTCCTGAGGCAAGCTCTGTCCCCCAAGGGAGCAGTGACCCATCTCATCTGGTGTGACCAGAAGGGACTGAACGTCTTCTGTCCAAACACACGTCTGCATCCCACCACCCTAGAGCTATCGTTCCTCTCCAAGGAGGAAAGGTTTTCCCTGGGATCACGCATAGGCAAACAAAACAACACATAGGGAGAGACTGAGAAGGTCAAAGTCATTCAAGCAGAGCTGAAGATTCAAATCCTCAGATACCAGCCAGAGGGTGCGTTTGGGGTAGGCTGTGACCCCGGGCTCTCAGATAGGCAGCATCGTAGAAGAGATGAGCTCTGCAGGTCTCATTTGCGACCAGATCCTGGTTCTGAATATTATCCACTGAGATGGTAGACACTGATCTATTCGGTGTCTTTCTAACTTGACCTCTCCCTCCTAGCCCCCAAAGTGAATGCCACCCCCACCCCCACCGACATTTCAGTTGCCCAGAATTCGTCAGTGACCACGTATGGCCAAAAACGTGCTCCCCTGATCTGTGGCTATTGAGCTACGGTGATAGGGTCTGCAATGGTGATGTTTTCTTGAGCAACAGACACATGGTAAATCTGATTGCATAATCTTGACCTTGTACCCACAGATTAAATTAAGGATGTGAAACCAGGGCAAGAGGGAAATTCCTTCTGTCTACATAACCTCCCTCTTTCCTCTCCCTTCTCTCAACTCTCTTACTCCCTAAACCCTGTGTCACCCACTCTTGTCTGCGCCTCTCTGTCCCACCTCACTGTATTTCTCTCTTTCTTGAGCAATGTCCCTTTGGCAGTGCGGTCCTAGTGCCTTAGCCCCCTATACCAGAGCGTCTGAAGTATCCCACCATGGCCCTAAATCGTGGCTTGCAGTCCTGACAGATTCCAGAACTGACGGGTCCTGACGATCACAAACAGCAGACAGAGGCACGGGCTCTTCTGGAAAGGCCTCTCCAGACTTTGCCCAAGCTGCTTCTCAGATCCTGCCACAACCAAAATACATACCCCCCACACACCATGGTGGCCAGTGCCCCCGCGGCCCGCCCATTCATTCCTAACATTTATTTTTAGGTGTTATTCTTTCTGAGTTGAGCACCTCTATGGAGGAATTTGCTTTAGAAGTTAATTTAATCTGGACACGACGCAATGATTTCCTTCCCAGGAGATACAGGAAGTTTCAGGATGCAGGCAGACCATTCCGGTAGGGTGGTGGGAGGTGGTTGCAGGGTCCCCTTTTCCTCTAAGTGTGACCCACTGGCCATGAGACATTCTCACATGATGACGGGAATTGTACAGATGTTAACAAAGGACGGTGTATGAACTCCCATATCTGTGTTCCATTGCATGAACACGATGGGACTTTTTTTCTAGCTTCCCTCCACAATCAGCTTTGCCCCTTCCCATCGCTACATCAGGGCCCACCTTCTCTGAGGGGCGCCATGGTGCTGGTTGTGATCATGCAGTGACAAGAGGACTCTTCCTCAGCACAGAGACACTGGTTTTCCTATCTCAGACTTTCCCATTGTCACCTTGGCATTTGTGCCTCTCACTGATACACAAGCATAGTGGAAAGAACATGTGTTAGAGGGACAGGAGGTGCAAGTTGTAGGCACTAAGCTGCGTTTGTTTAATGGCTATGGGCTGGACTCACAGGGGCTCTGAGCGTCCCTTCACATGTTTTAGGGTTAAAATAAGGGTTGTGGCAGGTGATCGTGGGCCTTTTCCTACGACAGCGTTAGAGGTGCCCGCTACTTCTGGCCTTACCCAGTGGGCATGAGAGCCCCAGCCACCAACCTCCATCAGGGCTGAGCGGATTCTCAGAGAGCCACAGAGTGGCACGTACCTGTGCCTAGTGATCCCTAATGGGAGACCATGGGTAGCGACCAAATCGGGGGAGGACAATGACAAAACTGGGAGGTTTGGAAGAGCGAGCCCTGTCAGGGCAACACTCGTAAAAGCCCACTGGTCCGCTCGTCCTGGGGTTCTGACTTCTAGGTTCATCAGGGGAGTGTTGAGAGGGAGACATCTAAGGGTAAATTAAGTCAGCTTTATCCACGTCTTGGCACAAAATAGTCAAGGAGGCTGGGTGTGCACAGCCCCTTCCTAGTATTCTCAGACCCTTTCTCAGCACCACAAACAGACCTTGCCCTTCCGAGCCCTGAGCTCTGCCCTACTCCCAGCCTCAGTGTCAGGAGGGCGGCCAGCGGGAGGGCATGCGCAGTGGGGGAAAAGCCCTGGCTCATGGCTGGGTCTGCTCAGCATCTCCTACCATGTCCCGCTCTCCCCTTTACAATGTAGCGTCTTGTCTTTACACATGTTCTCCATCACTCACCTAAGTGTGTACCCCTTTATTAGTGCCAGAAGTTCAGAAATCCCAGAAGGAAACCCAACAAATCGTAGAAGTGGGACTCCGTACAAGTTTCTGGTGCACGCGCCAAAATGATTGCAAACCCGGAGCACTCAAACCAAACACGGAGTGGGGGTGTGGTCCTAAGGCAGCTGGTACAGTGAGACAGCAGCGCCTGGGTACTCTTCACAGTGATGGCTGCTAAGGTGAGAATTTTCTTCAATGGTAGGGAATTGGCAGCTGGTTCCCTGGTACCAGTTCTGGGGAAGAGTTTAAGTTTGGCTGGTGATTTCCAGAGGCAGAAGCAACGTCAAATCCTCTTGCAAAATAAGCAAAATCAACCTTTGTATGGCTAACCTGGTTTTGCTTAGTTTCTCCCAGGGAATTGCCAAGCGGTCTTCTGTGTTCTACTTAAACACGACGATGGGGGTTTTGTTCTTGGGCATCTCCAGGAAGTCTGTGGTATGCAGTCGATGTCAGCCCATTTCCCAGAAACGACTTGAATGGTAAGAACAAGACCGTTTGTTGTAAACTCAGCTGTAGGTGCGGCAACGCTTCTTGTGTCTTCTCACCATCACTTCCTACCTCCCCTCCTCCACCTTTGGCCTCCTTGTCACATAATATCATGGTCACCTCACAGGACAGAGCTGGAGTTCTGGGCCCATGGCCCCAACTGCTATGTGAGTTGTCGCTTGGAACAGGTTAAAGGGGGTGAGCAGGGACAAGGAGAGGTGGCCCGGGAGACCGCTCTGAACCCCACTCTGGGTGGCGAGGGTGAAGCGGAAGCATTTCTCCTCAGTCTCAAACCCACACCAGGGCTTCATGCAGAACATACAATGAGCAATTTTGACTCTCTTGTGAGCAAGTAAGAGACCACTTAGTGAGCACAAGTATTTCTGCCCTTCCTCTGCCTTCCAGCCTGAGCCCAAGGTGTGAGCTCGAGTGAAGGGAACCTGAGCTGTGGACAAGCATACTGAGCAGGTGAGGCGACTCTGGCACAGGGGCACCCTCAACCAACCCGTGATAAGCATTTGGGCTGGTCCTGTCAGGCAAGCTCCTGGGAGACGACCACTTACTGGAAGTCAGGGAAATAACTGTGTCTTTGCTCTGTGTTTGTTTCTGTTTCCATTCTTGCTTAAAGGATTGCAATTGCCCTTTCCACATCCCTTTTGATTTTCATGAAATGACACAGCGCAAAAGGGGGCAAACAGGGAAAATGGGAGCAAAACTGGCAAATACCACTGGAAGACCAGAAAAGGCAATCCCTGATTGACAAGAGGGACGTTCCTGCACAGTTTTCTCCACCCAATGCCTCACTCTTCAACCCTTGGCTCTGCCTGTCCAGATCGCCCAGAGGGGCTGCCGCCAACTTCCCAGTCCTTGGGGCATCCTCCTTTCCCGCCCTTGTTGGCTGTGTTCAGACTGGACCCCTGCCCCACCACCACGTCTCAGTGGGGCCCTAAGCAATTTCCTGTGTGCTGAACCAGCCCTTCTCTGCAGTCCGAATTAATAAAACCCCAGGTGAGTGAAAGCAAAGCACAGGAGCAGATTCATAGAGGAGATGTGTTTGAGGGGAGAGCGGGGAGATTTAGAAAGTTGGCTCTCAAGTCCCGCATAATGACGCGCCTTTAGACCGAAGCCAGAATCATCAACTAGTGAGAGGGTCAAGCCCAGTAGCAGTGGTTCCCCTTGCTCTCCTACAGAAACACCTCTTCCTGCTCGTGCCTGAAACCACCCAGCGGTACAAGCTCTCTGTTCCAACTCCAGTGGCCTCTCCCTGGCGGGTCCCTCTTCTATTTTTGAGCACCTTGGTTAGGTTTTCTTTTGTTTTGTGGAAACGTGACCTTAAATTACCATTTGTTTGTTTTCTGCATTTGCAGATGAACAGACAGCAAATTTCTTCCCATCTGTGTGATTGCCAAGCACGTTGGTCTTGAAACTTTTATTCAGTTCCTTCATCATTTTCTCTCGAATTAGTTTATGCTCTTCTTTCCTATTCTTTGCTACACCCCTCTGAACACTCCATATTGGCAATATCCCCCCAAGGTAATCTCTGGAATTGGTCATATGTTTGTAGCTGTTGCTGGTTCAACTCAAAGACCCTGGACTTCGGGTAATAAAGCCTGAGTTAAAGGGACTTCATTTTGGTGACGCTTTTTTGCACCATTGGTTCTTATTGGGTTTGAGCTCCACTAAGAGCTCCAGATCTTTTCTACTGAAATTATCTAATCAGAACACCTCCAGTCTGGTCTTCTGAAATCTATTTTTGGAAGAACTATCATTTTAGAATTTTCAAAATAATTACCCAGCTTTTTTTTTAAGGTTTTATTTATTTATTTATTTATTTGTTTGTTTATTTATTTATTTGGGAGAGAGAGAGACAGAGATACCAAGAGAGAGCAAGAGCAGAGAAGAGACGGGGGAGCCCACCGTGGCACCCGGTCCCAGGACCCTGGGATCATAACCTGAGGCAAAGGCAGACATTTAACCCACCGAATCACTGAGCTACCCCATATCCAGCTGATTTTAGTGCAGGGTTCTAGCTTACCATTTTGCTTCCTGGCCTTAGAATGTCTCATGGCAAATATTACTTAGAATAATAGTTTGTCCTCCAGAGAATTAAGAAAACGAGAAGCTTGAGTTAGTCTTATTATCTCAAGCTTCACAGAAAAAGGGAGAGAAATTTGATGTCATTATTTTTTGAATACTCCAATATTTAAAAACAATAATGGGTCCTTTATGATCTATAGTAACATAAGGTATAACCAGCACTCACATAAAGAAAGAATATCCTAGAAGTGCCCCTAATGCTCTCCAGGGATGACCTCTAACTGAACTTTTCATAGCATAGACCAATTTTAGCCATTCTTGTACTTTATATCAATGGAATTATGTACTGTGCATTCTCTTGTATCTGCTTTCTGTTTTTGTTTTTTGTTTCTCTTTTCTGCTTACCATTCGGTTGAGATTTATCCATATTATAATACGTAGCAATAAGTTGTGCATTGTCACTGCTATTAGTATTCTATTGTGTGACTATAACCTAATTTAAAATATTTGTATACTTTATAATTTATGAATGAATATATAATCGGTATAATTTATCCAATTAATGTAGGCTATATTGTTTTTGCATTTTCTTTTTAAAACATTTTTCAGCTATTTTACTTTTAAAAAAATTTTCTAATTTAAATTCATTAATTAACATACAATGTATATTTAGTTTCAGAGGTAGAGGTCAGTGATTCATTAGTCTTATATAATACTCAGCGCTCATTACATCATGTGCCCTCCTTAACGTCCATCACCCAGTTACCCCATCCCCCCACCAAACTCCCCTCCAGCAACCCTCATTTTGTTTCCTATGGTTAAGAGTCTCTTTTTTTTTCCTTTTTAAAAAAAGATTTTATTTATTTATTTGACAGAGAGAGAGACAGCCAGCAAGAGAGGGAACACAAGCAGGAGGGGTGGGAGAGGAAGAAGTAGGCTCCCAGAGGAGGAGCCTGATGCGGGGCTCGATCCAGGATCCTGGGACCAGGCCCCGAACCAAAGGTAGACGCCTAAGGACTGAGCCACCCAGGCGCCCCTATGGTTAAGAGTGTCTTATGGTTTCCCACAACACTCTAATTTTGTCTTCTATTATTTTTTCCTCTATTCCCCTATGATCCTCTGTTTTGTTTCTTACATTCCACATATGAGTGAGATCATATGGTAATTGTCTTTCTCTGATTGACTTACTTCACTTAGCATTATACCATCTAGTTCCATCCATGACATTGCAGATAGCAAGATTTCAGTTTTTTGATAGGTGATATATATATATAGATATATATATATCACATCTTCTTTATCCATTCATCTGTGGATGGACAGCTGGGCTCTTTCCATAGTTCGGCTATTGTGGACATGGCTGCTATAAACATTGGGGTGCAGGTACCCCTTCGGAGCACTACATTTGTATCTTTGGGGTAAATACCCAGTAGTGCAATTGCTGGGTCATAGGGTAGCTCTATTTTCAACTTCCTAAGGAACCTCCGTACTGTTTTCCAGAGTGGCTGCACCAGTTTGCATTCCCACCAACAGTGTAAGAAGGCTCCCCTTTCTTCACATCCTCGCCAACATGTGGCATTTCCTGTCTTGTTAATTTTAGCCATTCTGACTGGTGTGAGGTGGTATCTCATTGCGGTTTTGATTTGTGTTTCCCCGATGACAAGTGATGTGGAGCATTTTTACATGTGTCTGTTGGCCATTTGCATGCCTTCCTTGGAGAAGTGTCTGTTCATGTCTTCTGCCCATTTCTTGACTGGATTCTTTGTTCTTTGGGTGTTGAGTTTCCTAAGTTCTTTATAGATTTTGGATATAAGACCTTTATCTGATATGTCATTTGCAAATATCTTCTCCCATTTTGTCGGATGTCTTTTGATTTGTTGACTGTTTCCTTTGCTGTATAGAAGCATTTTATCTTTTTTATTTTTTTATTATTATTATGATACATCTTTTTTTTTAAAGATTTTATTTTATTTATTTGACGGAGACAGCCAGTGAGAGAGGGAACACAAGCAGGGGGAGTGGGAGAGGAAGAAGCAGGCTCCTAGCGGAAGAGCCTAATGTGGGGCTCGATCCCAGAATGCTGGGATCATGCCCCAAGCCGAAGGGAGAAGCTTAACGACTGCGCCATCCAGGCGCCCCTATTATGACACATCTTGATGAAGTCCCCACAGTTCATTTTGGGTATAATTTATCCAATTAATGTAGGCTATATTGTTTTTGCATTTTCTTTTTAAAACATTTTTCAGCTATTTTACTTTTAAAAAAATTTTCTAATTTAAATTCATTAATTAACATACAATGTATATTTAGTTTCAGAGGTAGAGGTCAGTGATTCATTAGGGTCAAGGACGGTTACTGTCTGTGTTCTCCTCTAGGATTTTGTTGGATGACTGTCTCACATTTAGATCTTTCATCCATTTTGAGTCCAGCAACCCTCATTTTGTTTCCTATGGTTAAGAGTCTCTTTTTTTCAATTTTCCCCACACCATTTGTTGAAGAGACTGTCTTCTTTTCTGCTCTGTTGAAGATTAGTTGGCTATAGAGCTGAGGGTCCATCTCTGGGGTCTCTATTCTATTTCACTGATCTATGTGTCTGTTTTTGTGCCAGTACCATACTGCCTTGATGATTACAGCTTTGTAGTATAGCTTGAAGTCCAGAATTGTTGCCTAAGGACTGAGCCACCCAGGCGCCCCTATGGTTAAGAGTGTCTTATGGTTTCCCACAACACTCTAATTTTGTCTTCTATTATTTTTTCCTCTATTCCCCTATGATCCTCTGTTTTGTTTCTTACATTCCACATATGAGTGAGATCATATGGTAATTGTCTTTCTCTGATTGACTTACTTCACTTAGCATTATACCATCTAGTTCCATCCATGACATTGCAGATAGCAAGATTTCAGTTTTTTGATAGGTGATATATATATATAGATATATATATATCACATCTTCTTTATCCATTCATCTGTGGATGGACAGCTGGGCTCTTTCCATAGTTCGGCTATTGTGGACATGGCCCCTTAGTGGGCACTGCCATTGTTTCCAGTTTTTTTGCTATTCCGAGTGCCACCACTATAAATATCACAGGCGTTCCCTTGCATGGAAAGGAGGCACATATGTGTGCTGGGTGTGTGCCTCCGGGGAGGAGATCTCAGTATCGACTATGTGTAATATTCAGCTTTCCTGTGTGCTACAGACTTTTCCAAAGGGGTTCTACCAATTTACCTTCTCACCAAATGTCACGTGAGAGTTCTGTTTGCTCCATAGCCTCAGAAGTTTCCTTTTTATAGAATGTTTACACAATTCTCAATTCTATTCTTAGGCATTTTGCTTTTTGTTGTTATTTTTTAAATCAAGGAGTCACACCTAATTGGCTATTGTTTGTATGTTAGTCAGTTCTTATGGTTTTTATTTAATTTTGCATTCATCAATTTGTTAAGTTCTCTTATTGTTTATAGGAGCTTATCGGTTTATTCTTTTTTTTAAAGATTTCGTTATTCATTTTAGAGAGAAGCAGAGAGTGTGCGTGAGCAGGGGGAGCGGCAGAGGGAGAGGAAGAGAGAAAATCTCAAGCGGACTCCAGCATGTGCAGGGATTCCGATGCAGGGCTCAGTCCCAGGACCCTGTGATCATGACTTGGCCCGAAATCAAGGGTTGGATGCTTAACTGACTGAGCCACCCAGGGGCCCCTTGGTTTATCCTCTTGATTTTTCCAGATATAAAATCATAACATTTACAAATAATGATAATTTTACATACATCTTAAGTTTTTTATACATGCAATTTATTTGTCTTTTATGGTGTTAGGGTATATTTCCTCTAAACATTGAAAAGAGTGTTAATAGTGAACATTTTAAACCTCTAAATCTCCATTAAACCTCCAAAATGCTTATCAAAATCTTCTTATTAAGAGAACACCTTCCCAGAGAAGCATTTTCATTCCAGCTCTTCACAGCAGCTCCAGAGAAAAAAAGTGGGATGAAGCGTCAAGTCAGGAAAGCTGTCCGTCAAGACCAGAGCAGAGGCGAGAGAAGAGAGCCTAGAATCAAATGCGGAGGAAAAGGTGGAAAGTGACCAGATCACCTGATTCACCCAAAGTGGGGACGGCGGAGGAAAAGCTAAATAAATTGTGATGATCACAGCCCATCACAGACCCACTGAGAGAGGGAGATTTAATTTCAAGGTCATCTTCCCCCACCCATTCGTGCCCCCACATCGACAGGGCTTCGGTGTAGAAACAGTGAATTAAAGCTGAAAGAACGGCCCGGCATATACTCTATTTAAAAAGGGCTTCTTAGGGAAACCCACAGACAACAGTGAAATGAGGCAGGGGTACTGGAGGAAACCGAAAACTCTGCACCTACAGGTAGAGCAAACATGAACACAGCCCGACTCCTAGACAGAAGAACGCACAACCTCGTGCTACAGCCCTACTTATGTCACTTCCTAATATCCCATAGATTGCGTCCAGCTTGGCACGTCAGCACCCAGGCATGTATAGAAGCAAGGAGCACAGTCTGGAGACACAGAGTGAGCAAACCAGACTCAGATACGACTCAGATTTTGGAATTGTCAGACGTGTGTGTGTGTGTGTGTGTGTGCACATACATGAAGAGATTTATTATAAAGTATTGGCTACATGATTTATTCTAAGGGGTTGGCTCAACTGTTGTGCAGCTGACAAGTCCCGAGGCCCACAGTACCAGTGGCTGGAGGCCCAGTGGAGATGGTGGGCAGCTCCAAGCTGAGGACGGGCGACTCAGCACCCGACTGTGCTTCCGTTCCAGTCCTTGTCCTGAGAGGAAATACTTAAAGGAAGTTGGAATTAAGGAGGGAAGAGGAGATGACAGGCATCTGCCACGATGGTGAAGGCATGGGGTGTGTGTAGGAAGCAGGGACTCGCACAAAAGGGAGATCTGTAAAAAATCATCCCCCCGCACAAAATTTCCTGGAGGATCTGCTGCTTCTTTCTAAGCCTCTGAGATCTAGTTGTCCTCGTGCAGGTCAAAATAATAACAACAGTGGTGTTGTTGTTTTTCCTGTTCATACCAGCAAAACCACAGACAAAATGCGGAAGGCACGTCTTCTGACTGAGGGGGGGCCGGCCCGGGTGTTCCCATTCACTTCCTGCTCCCCCTCCACGGCCGACTGCTGCTCTTTCAAGGGCAGTGCTGCAGCTGGCGTTCTCATCCCATGTGGCTGAAAACTATAAGCCATGTCCTCTATCTATTCATACGCCGCGCGCAGACTCTTTTCCCTCCTCCAGTCAAGGTCCCCAGAAGCCTCCGATGTGTCGGCCCCAAAAGGAAAAACAAAGAATTGACATGACAAGAGGGCCCCAGGAGACAGAGAACATTGCCACTCCTCTCGCCCCACAGCTGACGGAGTGGTAAGTCCCAGTGTGTAGGGGAGCGTGTCTGTGTGCGTGTGTGTGTGTGTGTGTGTGTGTTGTTTGTGTATATGTGTCGAGTACGGATGTTTCCGTGTGTGTTGTGTTTTTGTGTTTGTGTGAGTGTGTGTTGTGTTTGGGAGTGTATGGGTGCAGTGTGGGTGATGTGTGTGTGTGTTTGTGTGTGGGTGTGTGTGCTGCCTACGTTTGCCGATGTGCTATGTTTGTGTGGATGTTTATATGTGCTTATATATTTGTATGTGTGTGAGTGCTATTTGTGTATGTTTCTGAGTGTGTGTTTGCATGTTTGTGAGTGTGGGTGTGTTTTGTGTTTGTGTGTGTGTTTGTGAGTGTGTTTGTGTGTGTGTATGTTTGTGGGTGTGTGTTTGCATCTTTGTGAGTGTGGGTGTGTGTTGTGTTTGCGTGTATGTGTTTGTAAGTGTGTGTGTGTTTGTGAGTGTGTGTGTGTGTGTATGTTTGTGGGTGTGTGTTGTGTTTGCGTGTATGTGTTTGTGAGTGTGTGTGTTTGGGAGTGTGGGTGTGTGCTGCGATCCTGGTTGGAGGGACAGGGCCCTACTTTGCAAGGAGGACGAGGAGTTACTCTAGAAAATGTCATAAAGTGTGTTGGAGTCTCATAGGGGAAGAGACCTCGGGGACATTTAGTTCAGGCCCAGCGTTCACACTTATGGGGACACTAAGGCCCAGGCAGGGTGGCCATCCTAACTGAAGGCAGTTGGAGATGAGCACCGAGGTCCCTGGCTCCCAGCGGGACTCTGCCCCACACCCTGAAGGCCCCTCCCTGCCACCCTAAGCTCAGAACCCGGCCCTGCCTCTCGCCTTCTGCAGTCTCGCGCTTATGGGCCCAAGACCCCCGTGACCCCCGCCACACCATGCCAGCCCCTCGCCACAACTTCCTGCCGTGCCCTCCAGATCTTTCCACTGCTCTCAGGACCCAGGATCAGACCTGCTTCTGCTCTGGCTCCTTTCTGTCATCAAGGACAGCTCCAGGTCCCTGGCTAACCAATGCCACCTGCTCCTGCGTGGGCAGGGCCGTTCACCTTTCTCCATGAACTCTCTTAGAGTGACCCAGAGACCACAGTGGTGGGGGGAGGGAGAGAGGAGAGCAAAGAAAGTGGGGTCCCCTCGGACCCCCTCCTCCCTCTCCTCATTCAGGCCGCTCCCCCTCAAACCAATGCTTCTGGCCAGAGAAAGGCAAAAGTCAGGTGCCTCTTAAAAGTCTGTTGAAAAACTAATGAGACATATGATGATTTTCTCTAGGCAGAGGAAGAAGAATACGTACATATTCTCGCGGACAGTCCTGAAGGAGAGCTGTGTCAGGATCCTAGACGAGACATGTTAGGAGGTAAACCACTTTTAGCAGAAATGTACCCTGAGAGGGGTGTGGCTGGGGACGTTCAGAGAGCAGGTGGTGCTGGGACAGGCAGCCGGGCTCATCCCGCTCAGAGATGTGCTCACCTGGGGCCATCGAAGGGCCTTTGGCTTGGGGCCCTTCTTTACGGCAGCCAAATAAGAGGGAAAGCTCCCGATAGGCAGAGCAAACGGAAGGAAGGGGAAAGACAGGCCAGTTGCCCCCTGACTATATCTCTGTGCCAGGCCCAAGGAAAAGGGTCTGTGTGTCCTGGGCTTTCATCCTCTGGAAGGATGCGCTGATGGTCTTGGTGACCAAACGCTCTACCCGGCCTGAGGCTCTGAAGCCAACAGACCCTGTGCAGGCACTTGGTTGGATCCCAGAGCCGTTCGTATGGTATGGGCTGCAAAGCACCGACAAGCAGGATGTCGTCGGGCCGCCCAACCCTTGCCACTGGGCTTGCTTCTCAAGGGGTTCTGTCCCCCCAAAAGCTATTGCATCAGGGTCAGGTGCTGAATTTCCGAGGGCTCAGCATTGCCATTGACCGGGGTAGACGGAATCTGGGAATGCTGGAAATCCACCCATTTTCCTGGCCAGCAGAAAGTATTTGTGATTCATTTGTATTTTAACACAACTGGGGTTTTTTTTCTCTATGAACCTCAATGGCCTGAGCCAGCGGGAGAGAGCCTTTCTAATAAAGTACATAAGAAAACTGCCAATAGACGTGCTGACACCTGATTTACCTTTTCTTGCAGCAGCCAAGGTGAACTATCACTTGAAAAATCCTCCCCAGAGCCCAAGTGATAGGTTTCAAGTCCGGTGGTGAGCTCTGGCTGCAGGCTTGCCCAGACAGGACTTGCTGTCGCTGTCCAGCTCTGCATTGGCGAGGAGGGCAGGGAGGAACATTCCACCTCCCTGCTCCCTTGACACTCCCACCCATTCACCCACATTCCTTTCAAGCCTGCTGGGGGGAGCTGGAGGGAGCCAGAGCCATTCAGTCAGATGGCAGCAAGGCGGGCAGCAGAGAACATGTCCTTGCCCAGCAGAGTCAGGGGAGGACGATGCTGATCCTGCCTTCAGAGGCTTAGGGCTCCGACACTGTGACACGTCACCCTCTTCAGTGGGGGACAGACTCGGACACCAGCTGTGATTTGGCATTTCTCTATGTGCTCTGGGTCTGGGATCTGAAAGGCAGAGGGGAACTCCCTCCCTGTCCCTCAGGCCCAGGTGGATCTAAGACTCTTGACACTGGGTTTCTCGATAGGAAGTTGGCATCTCCAAGTCTTTTCTCTCAGAGCAGGGTTCTGATATTCTGCCGGGGGAGAACGTCCCACTCAAACTGTAAGGCTGTTGCCTAAGCGTGTGGACCCAGCCTGCCTCTGCGCTTGGAGCCAGGGTCTGGCTGAGGTGCTCCCACACTCCCAACATTCTCCGTCGGGAAAGCTAAAGAAGGTGATGCGGTCAGTTGCCCCAGAGGGAAGATAGACGCAAAGGACACACGCTGTTTTTCTTCCTTTTCTCACTGAGAAGGATCTGCAATCAGGGATATTCGGCAAAGCCCAGGGTCCCATATTCATGCTGGGCTAATTCCCATCTGGGTGAGAAGAGAGGGCCCTGAGAAGGAGTTTCAAAACCACAGCACCCAGCGATCTCCCTTCGGGGTAGATACGCAACAGAATTGAGGGCAGCGACTCAGACAGACATTTGTGCCTTAATGCTCATGGCAGCGCTATTCACAGCAGTAAAAGGTGGAAACAACCCAAACGTCCATATGTGTGTACGAATCGACAACCAGTGCCAGATACCTACTAGGGGGTATTACTCAGCCTTCAAAAGGAAAGAAATTCTGACCCAGGCTCTGATATGGATGAACTGGGAAACATTATGCTAAGTGAAATAAGCCAGACCCAGAAAAGCAAATATAATTATAATTTGGGATGATGAAAACATTCTCGAGATGCACAGTGGAGGTGACCGCACAACACTGTGAATGTCCCAGCGCCACTGAGTTGCACGCCTAAAAATGAATACAATGATCAATTTTATGCCATGTATTTTTTATATCCTATTTTTACCACAAGTTTTTTATTCAAAAAAAGCAAGACAGAACGAGAGCCCCCGCAGCCCTCCAGGGCAGACTCCAGGTCCTAGCCTCACGCCCCCCACACACACCGGGGCGCCCAGCCCGCAGCTTCCCCCTGGCGTGCGCACAGCCCTAACCCCAGCTCCTTCTGCTCTGTCCCCCCACTTCTAGGCCTGGGGGAGGACCCACAGAGCCCGCGGACACTGAGGCTGCTCCTGGTGGGGAAAACGGGCAGTGGGAAAAGTGCCACAGGAAACAGCATCCTGGGCAGGAGAGAGTTCGAGTCTAAAGTCAGCACGCGACCGGTGACCCTGAGCCTCCAGCGGGGCAGCCGCGGCTGGGCCGGGCGGGAGCTCGAGGTGATCGACACCCCCGACATCCTGGGCCCGCGAGACTGGCCAGAGGCGGCGTCAAGGGCCATCTGCGAGGCGATGGCCTTCTCTGAGCCCGGGCCGCACGCAGTGCTCCTGGTGACGCAGCTGGGCCGCTTCACGGACGAAGACCTGCAGGCCTTGCGGCGCCTGCAGGAGGCCTTCGGGGTAGACGTGCTGGCGCACACGGTGCTGGTGTTCACGCGCAAGGAGGACCTGGAGGGCGGCTCGCTGGAGGAGTACGTGCGCGACACGGACAACCAGCACCTGGCCCTGCTGGACGCCCTGTGCGCGCGCCGCCACTGCGCCTTCAACAACGCAGCGGCCGGCGCCCAGCAGGAGGCGCAGCTGCGGGAGCTGCTGGACATGGTCAATGTGGTCCTGTGGGAGAATGAGGGCCGCCCCTACAGCTATCCGGCCTACCGGCGCTCCCCGCAGCTCAGCCCGCTTGGGGACGCGCGGGACACGCAGGTTGGGATCAGGCAGGGCTCCGAGGGGGCGCCCCTGCAGGAGGCCCTGCTGGAGGGACTGTGCCAATTCCAGAAGGAATTCGAGAAGGCTCACAGACACCTGCTGAAGAGGGCGCCCATTTGAGCTGGCGCTGGACCTCAGTCCCTGGAGCCTGCTGCCATCCTGCCCCTTGCGCTCTCCGTCCCTGGGGGTCCCTGGCCTTCCGGGGCTCCTGGGGGTGTCTGATGCGGCGAGAGGCGGGTACGGTCCCCAGTTCCCAACTCACGCCCCAGGGCCCTCATTCCCTTCTGGGGAGCCTGCAAAGGAAGCAGTTGAATGACTTAAACGCCGCGGGGAGTAGCCTGCCTCATTGACAGGGAGACATCTGCAACACAGGGGTGTCTTTTTGGAGGGCTGTTCCTACAGACGGGGTCCCTAAGAAGTCACCTGGGATTGGAGAAGCAGGCAGGATGGGGGTCTGGCTCTGGCCATCTGACTGCATAAGGACACGATGTGCCTCAGGTGCCCTTCAGCTGCTTTGGGGTTCTATTGCTTCTGGGGAGTCTGACCAACTGACGGAAACAGAATAGGAGCAGACGGGGGGGGGGGGGGGCAAAAGCCTCCCAATAGCTCCTCTTTTCCTTTCTTCGAGCTGTGCACCAGAGGGTCTCTAGCTACCTTCTCCTGGGGCAGGTGGGAAATGGAGGTCGGGGAGACAGTGCTGGAGGGCAATCAGAAATCCGAGGACACAGCCTTGGGTCTGTCTGGATACTTGTCCTCTGGTCGGAGATTCTCTATTATCAGATGCCCATGGACTGCAGTCTCCCAGTGTGGACACCATGACACCCACGTTCCCCAGACTCAATGGACTCCTAAGAAAGCTTGAGCATTTCTTCTGCTAGGAGATTCAAAAGAGTGTCTCAAGGTACGATAGAGACTTATTTTGAGTGCATACGTAAGACAGCCCTTGTGGGTGTGCCTGGGTGGCTCAGAGGGTTAAGCGGCTGCCTTCAGCTCAGGTCATGATCCGGGGTTCCTGGGATTGAGCCCTGCATGGGGCTCCCTGCTCAGCAGGGAGTCTGCTCCTCCCTCTCCCTCCCCTCACTGGTGTTCTCTCGCTATCCCTGTCTCCTCTCTCTCAAATAAATAAAAAATCTCAAAAATAAAAGATACTCCTTGTGCCAGAGCCATTTATTAAATATGCCCATTCCCCAGTGAACTGAAACACAACATTTATCATATAAGAAACTTTCATATTCCCAAAGACCTAGGGCAGGATTTTCAATTCCATTTTTGTCCTCTACTTTTTTCCTTTGTTATGAATACACTGTCGATTTGATTACAGAGGCTTTGAGTGCAGTATGGCACACCCGATTTCCTCCTCAGTCTACATTTTTGTATTTCCTTTGTTCTTCTCAGACATTCATTCTTCTACGTGAGAGTTAAATCACTTGTGTAATCATCAGGAAAGAACCTATGGGCATTCCAGGTGCAATTGTCTTCCATCAGGTTTGGAAGAATTGGTCACCACTTCAATGGTAAATGGATCAAGACCGTCATACTTCCAAGTGAATAGACTCCCAGCATCAGAGCTATTGAGTAAAAACTAAAATCAATTGCTATTCCATCAGAAGATTAATTTCTTTAATTTAAGTGTTCTTCTTTTAACTGTTGGCTTAGTTATATTTCATAACAGAAAATATAAGCATTGACCAAATGACAGCCTTTCAGTGACTCTAAATGGCAAGTCACTCAAAACATGTCAAGTCCTAAAGGGATTGGTTTTAATTGTATCCAATACAGTGGGGTTTTTTCTCCTGTATGATTAAAAATCAGGGGAGAAAACTCCCACCACATTTCAGGAGGAGAGAGAGATGTTCTGCCACCGTCACCCCCCGGGCCTCACAGACTGGGGAAGGCATGTGTGGGTATGTTCTGGAAACTCCAGTCTACGTACCAAGAAGAAAAAAGTGATGTGGGTGGAGGTGGGGGTGGGCTGAGGACAGAGGGTTGTCTTGGCCAAGGCTATGAAAATAGCCACCTTTAGAATTTGTGCCTTTCTAGAAACATCTCTACAATAGAGCAAAGCATGAAAGATGGAGATTTGGGCCACTAAAAGATCTCAGTGCCTACAAGCTTGTTTCCTCCCTGGTGGGTCAGAGCAGCTGTTTAAAGACTTAGGGGAGGTTTCCAGCTCCCACTGCTCCTGTAATAACACTTGATAAACTATGTAAAAAATACAAAATAATAATAATTTTACAACAATTGTTCGAAGGCCCTGGGAAGTGACCAAATGCAGGCAGACACTGTAGGGAACTGTCATCCCCAAAAGGTCCAGGAGACATGTTTTCTGGAAGCCTGAAAGAGATGTCACAGACGTCAGCAGTTGCCCATGGCAGCAAAGACACAATCCGAGGTTCTAGTTCATCAAACATTCCACTGAAATACTGAGAGGGTCATACTTTAGGTGTAAAAACCGTATCGGGACAAACGGATTTGCCCAAGTGAAGAACAAGGTTGACGTGATCCCTTGCTGGTGATGCCTAACGCCAAGCTTTCCCAAAGCCACAGTGATCTGCGGGCAGTTGAAGTGCCTGCTAAAACAAGCTCACTATTCTTCAGAAGATAGTAAGATCCTGAGTCTCTACAACATATTACCTACAATAGCCTATCAATTATTAAAACTTCTTCTTTTCTAACGTAAGGATAGAAAGCTATGAAATGTCCCTCTAGGGGCGCCTGCGTGGCGCATTCAGTTAAGTGGCTGACTCTTGATTACAACCCGGGTCATGGTCTTGGCATCGGTGGGGAGTCCGCTTGAGATTCTTTCTCTCCCTCTCCCTCTGCCCTTCCCCCTCCTCTCTAAAATAAATAAATACATCTTTAAAAGAAAAGAGATTTTCCTCTACCCATGTCTGTCTATGTCTCACAAAATTCTGTATATTGTTTACACTATCATTCAGCTTAGAATATTTTGTATATTCTTTGTGATGTCTTCTCTCATTCGTGGATTATTTAGAAGTATGTGTTTGGCTTCCAAATATTTGACTATTTCCTAGAAATTACAGTATTCAGTATGGTAACCACTAGCCACATGTGGCTATCGAGCACTTAGAATGTAGTTGGGACCCCTAAAAAAGGGAGGTCTAAATCCTTATTTAATTATAATTAGTCTTAATTTAAATTTTAAAACGGAAGCAGTGTGAAATATTTCACCATGAAACATAGCTTTGTTGTTTAGGTAGATGTGAGTTTCCCTCCCATCACACGTTAGTGCTGATGCAATGCCGATGTTGGCCATACGCACTGTTTCTAGGGTTCCACGTAAACCCATCATTGAGCTGGTCATGTCAATAGATTGATTCTGTTTGAATAATCTCTCTTCACTGATGCAATTCTTTCCTGTGAATACTCGCTATAGACAGGAGGAGTCACAGTCCCACCAATCTACATCGTACTTGGCAATTCAACTTAAAGACTGAGTATTATTTCATTCATAGTATAACTAAACTAACTTTTAGCTTAAAAACAAATATGGACAAATTTTGAACTTGAAAATGAATGCAGGGCACCTGGATGGCTCCAGTTGTGGTCTCACGGTCCGGGAATAGAGCTGAGCACGGAATCTGCTTGGGATTCTCTCTCGTCTTCCTCTGCCCCTCCCCCTGCTCGTGCCCTCGCTCTAAAGAAACAAAATATTTTACAAAATGAATGCAGCACATCGAAGCAGAACAAATGGAGATGACTGGGCAAGCGCCATGACAGGAACAGGGAGACAGAAAGGACTAGAAGAAAATATTTTACAAAATTCGTGACCAGTAGCGTTTGCAATTTGCTGCAGTCCCGCACAGCCAGAAACAAAAGTGCTTAGAGACGTTCTAGGCATACACATAGGAATTTTGATAAAATGTTTTCTCTCAACGATCAACAACAAAACTGATAGAACTAGGAACTGGAGCCAGAATTAAATGTCCAACAAAACAGTTGTAAACAAGTTTTAGTAGGATCTGAGCTTGTAACTTGGGCCACTTCAAAGCGGCTCGGATTATTGCACAAAAAAGAACAACACTTTCAGTTGGAGAGACAGTCAAAAAAATGACTACTGTGGTTATGAAAAATTTTGCTGGATAATTTTCAGAAAAGCCTAAGAACCTTAAATTATCAAAATATGGAAGACCTACTAAGACACCAAACAATTGCCCATAGAAGACAAGACCGGTTGACTAATATCAAAGATTAATTGATTTGAAATTGGAAAAGCTGCAGGTATTTTTCTTTAGGGCTATAGGAGAGGTGTGACAGAAGACACTGTTCAAATAGTATTTTGAGTGTGTCTTAACATATTCCCAAATCTATGAAGAGATGCTGCAAATTTGGGGCAAAAAATCAGATTAGTGGTATGGATATTTCAAACTCTTTTAAGCCTGTAAGATGAGAATTTTAATAGGTATTTGGCATGAACGTCCTGTGACGGACGCACCTGCACGAGACACGAGACACGAGACACGAGACGTCTCAGCCTGTGCACCCCAGAACTGCAGCTCGTGATCTTTTCCACCCCCGCATCCTGACTTCATTTGGCTTCGATCGTTTCCAGAAATGTTTCCGCTCCCACCACTTATACAGAGTATTGGATTAGGAAAACTGAAGTCAATCTAGGAAACGACAGGCTTGCCCAAGCCTGGGAGGGCTTGGAACGCAGGGGTCTGGGAAGCGAACTCGGGTGCCGAACCAGGCGGTTCTCAGGGCCATCAGCAGCGAAGCACAAATGCTGTGCGTTTGCAAAGGCTTCCTTCTCATCCGTGCTCCAAATCTCGAGAGAGTGCCTCTCATTGGTAGACTCTAACCAGGACCCACGGGAGAACGGATGATAGGGAGCGTCCTTCTAGGCTCCTTCCTGTGACGCAGAGAAGGCACGCTCGGGGCGAAGCCGAGGTGCCGCAGTGACAAGAGGGGATTCACCACCCTGCATAATTCGTATGTAGAGACTCAGCTTCTATCCAAGCTTATGGAAACATTTCCTATCTCATCCAAGGCATGGAATAAGAGTCACACCTGTTTTCATGACCTCAGGGTCCTGAGATGAGCCCTAGGTTGGGCTCCACACTGGGCATGGAGCCTGCTTATGATTCTCCCTCCGCCTCTGCCCCTCCCCGACACACGGTCCAGGGCTTTCTCCCTCTCTCTCTCTCTAACACAAAACCAAGCAGTTACGTGCGTCTCAGTATGCTGTCACATGCTGCCACAGGAGTGGGTGGCAGCAGACCTCCTTGCTCTCGCCTGCGCACCAAACTCCCTGCAGCCCTCAGGCACTCGCTGAATAGTTTCTCACTTTACACCTTGGAGGTTTCATGAAACTTGGCTTGAGATACATTCCCACCGCACAGAAAGTCCAAAATCTTTCATGCTCTTTTTGAGAATGTTTTGGGCCCACTACCTCAGGCTTCCCTGTACTCTCTGTTGTATGTACTGTCCTATCTTACCCATTTCATGCAGACTTGAAATTCAGTTCCTTAACTGGATTCCACAGTAGCAACATCTACTAAGCAGTTTGTGATCTTCTGGAAAGTCACGGGTGAGGTCCCACAGGCAGGCTGGACATCACCGCACCAAGCTGACCCTCCTCCTTCTGGCTCAGGGGAGGAAGCGCCTGTCCCTCTACCACTCAGGAAGGAGCCGCTCTGTAGCCAGCACTTCATTCGTTACCTCCTCGTGAAAGGCAGGCTGATCTGCTTCAGACTGTGAGAAAGTTAGGAGAACCTGACATCCATTTGATCACTTTTCAATTATTTTCATTTTTCAAGACAGGAAACAGACGGTACTCTCTCCCTTTCAGCCTGTGGAGACCAGACATGACCCGCACTTTTGGTTCCTCGTTCCATCCTCTATGCGCACCAGGGAAGCTCTCTTTCTGGCAGGTCCAGCTGAGTCATCTCAGACCGTTTAACTCTTTGGTTGTCAGATGGCCCCGTTAGGTGCAAGCAGCTCTCTTCCATTCAGGGAGAGGAAGGAAGACTTCTAACGTTGGATTCTGGTCCCTGCTATGGTCTCCAGTTCTCTTGACTAGGGAGTCCCAGACAGTTGGTAGAAATATGGTATTTTGCCCTATTTGATTTCGTTCTCTGTGTGTGTGCTTTTCCATCAGAATCTTGGAAAGGAGGAGTCTTTGGTGCCCCGAATCTAGCTGGTGACGTTTGGAACGAGGGAAATGCCTTGAACATGATTGAAGTGACTTTGCCTTTTTCCCATTCAAGCACAGAATCTTTGCTCCGGGGCAGGCTCTCTCAAAGTTTGGTCCCAGGCCAGCAGCATTAGCGGCACCTGGGAGCATGTCCGGAACGCAGTTTCTCAGGCTCCATTCCGCGCCTACTGAATCAGAAACGTTGTACTTTAGCAAGCCTTCCCGGTGGCTCTGTTGCATGTGAATGCTTCACAAAAGAGAAAAACCTGAAGAATCAGCTTCTAACAGTAAAAAATAGTAATAGGGCTTTGTTAAAAGATAGTGACCTTGTAATCCAAGGTGTTTCTTTAGAACAGATTGTCTATATTCTATCACTTCTCCAATTTCCATGACAAGATCCAGGTCTCATTTGCTGGGCAATAACATTTTATACAGTAGATGTCCAGATAATTCGAGTTGGGAATACTCCATTGTCTTACAGAGAAAGAAAACAGAGAGGAAGAAAGGAGAGTAAGCAATGAGATGTATGTCCCAAATTCCACATCTCTGGGTTCAGGAAGCAAGAAGTATATTGGATAATTGAGCTCCAGTCATTTCTTGAGCTGTGGTCTAGGGGGTACCCATGGCGGGGGGGAGGGGGAAGCCTTTTAAACATGGGTGTCACCCTATGTAGTTCTTGCTTCACAGCTAGAAATATCTTTAGTTTCTACCTGGTTTTGGTGGCCCCCAGTGCCTTCCAGTATTTGATTCTTAATAGTTGATCCGAAGTTTATCTGTAAGATGTTTAGTCTGCTATAAACCTCTCTTATTTTTGGAACTAGACTCAAGCCCTGAGGTTTTAATTTCTTGTCCTTTCCTTGGTTCATAAGTAGAATGAATAAGAGTTGAGAATTACATGAAAATTTGGTTGGAAGATTGTCAGGGGAATTCCCGTGAGGGTGAGAACGAGGTGGCTGTGCAGCGAGGTGTAGACAGATTCAGCCACGCGACACATGACATACTTTCTTCCTCATGAGTGTGTTGTCCCCTTGCCCTTCTTCCTTACCAACGAAACTACAGCTGTGCCTATGAAAGTGATGTGTCGGAGCACCTGGGTGGCTCAGTCAGTTGAGTGTCTGACTTCATTGCAAGTCATGATACCGGGGTCCTGGGATTGGGTCCCCAAGTCGGTTCTGTGCTTAGCGGGGAGTCTGCTTCTCTCTCTCCCCCAGCCCCCCGCCCCGGTGTTCTCTCTGGCTCGCTCTCAAATAAATAAATAAAATCTCTAGTTAAAAAAAATAAAAGTCATGTGTCAGGTGATGTGCTAAATTGCACAATGTTTCATGAAGCTGTGGAAACCACATGACCAAGAGATAGAAGCAGAAGTCCTGTGGGGATTTCTGGGTTTGCTTTGCTTCTATAATACAAGTAACATCCTGTCTTCCTTATTGTTTCTATCTTCTTTCCATCTGTCAGTCAGATCTTCTTTCCATCTGTAAGTCAGATGTGAGGCTGAAGGTGAAGCAGTCGTCTTGCTACTTGGAGACAAAAGTTACTTGCAAAGGATGCTGGAGAAGGGAAGGAGACAAAAATCAAGTTTTCAAGTTCATTGGAGAGGTACATCACCACCTGTTGTGTCAAATTTGAACCCTTTGTTTGTTAAGCCACTCAGGGGAAGTTTCTCTGATGTGCAGCCCAACACACTCCAGCTGATATTCCAGGACTGAATGAGAGTCACTGCCAGACCAGCCGCAGAGAATTTGAGACCAGCAGGAGCCGAAGTGTGGTGAAGCCAGCCAAGGGACCCCCCAGAGGGCACTGCCAGAACTGAGAAATTAACTCTGGGTTGCACCAGCTTGGGGACTCCCTGTTGGGTACCAGCAGGATTTCAAAGACCTGAGGTATGGGGGACATCATCTAACAACTAGAGGAGACCGGTGAGGACTGGGACCCCAGTGTTCTCAACAAACTCCAATGTCATATAGGCATCTATCCCCCACTGAAGGAGAGGAACATGGTGGCTGGGGGGATAGCTGTTGGAGTCACCTGCATAGAGAGACTGAACACTGTGGAAAGGGCCTCTTTAACAGATCAGATTGGACTGCTTGAAACAAGATTAAACATTTAGTTATAGTTTTTCCCTGGAAGTAATGGATAGGAGCTAGGAAAGACTAGAAAAATTAAAATTAAAATTTTCACATTTTCTCTTTATATTAAATGTAGTCTAGGTTTAATTTTGCTATATAAGCTGTTTCCAGTTCAATCCACCTTACTCCACAAGAACCAATTGACTTAAAGTTTTAGGGGACTCAATTCCATGAGCTTGCTCCAAGCATCTTTCCTACAAAAGCAAGTCGTAACTCAAGGGGAAATTACAAATAGACTTAAAATTTCCCTATCTCATGTCCTTTCCCACAAATCTATATCAGAGATACAATGCTAAGGAAAATGTGCACACTGGGGCTCCTGGGTGGCACAGCTGGTTAAGCAATTGCCTCCTAATTTTATCTCAGGTCAGGATCTCAGGGTCGTGAGATCAAGCCCCGCGTCAGGCTCCACGCTCAGTGGGGAGTCGGCTTCTCCCTCTCCCTCTGACCCCACCCCACTTGTGCTGTCTCTCAAATAAATGAATATATATATATTATATATATATTATATATATATGATGAGATGAGAGAAAGAAAATGTACTGCCCTAAGAATTCTTCAATAAAAATAATGGAAATAAATCCATTCAGTTCCCCCCTCAAGAGAAAACTAGAAAAGTACAATGAAGTAAACCAAAGGAAAGCACAAATATGGAAATAATAAGGATAAAAGCAAGAGTTGATGTAGTACAGAATACAAAACACTAGTTAACACATTAACATTCTTGTTTGTTGAAAAACGTTAAACTACTTTTTCAAGAAAAAAAGTGAAAGGGGCACAAATACAATTTTCAAAATGATAGGAGGTGATGACCCCCTGAATTAGAGGCAATTTTTAAAATTTAAGACCTCTTTGCAAATAAATGTGACGACCTAGAAGAAATGGATAATTTCCTAGAGAAATACAGATCACCAAACTGTCTCCACCAGAGAGATAAAGTTGAAATAGACCAATTTACATGGAAAAGATAGAGAAAGCCTTTCAGGAACTGCGCTAAACAGTAGCACAAGGGCCAGGTGGTTTGGCGTGGAAATTCTTCTAAACCTTCAACATCCAGATAGTCCATGTGTGCTTTAAATTGTTCCCGAATATTGGAAATGAAGGGGAATGTCCATAATTGCTTTGTAAAAGAAGTACAGAATTGATACCTAAGCCTGACAAATGCTGTACAAAAGGATAAAAGTATAAACTGATATCTCTCATGAGTACCCATACAAAAATACTAAGTAAAATATTAGCAAATTGGCTCCAGCACCACATTGTCAAATGGGATACATCCTGACCAAATAGGATTTAAAACAGAAATGAAAAATTGGTTTGTTAGTAGAAAATCTATTAATACCATTCGCCTTATTAATAGATGAAAGGAAAAAGAATCATAAGGTTATTCCCAGAGGTGATTTTTGAAAGCCTTTCCCAAAATTTATTAGCTATTCATGATAAGTAATAGAATAGCTATTCACTCAAGAATGAAGTGGCTGGCGAACACTTGCTGAGAATGACACACACTCAAATGATAGACTACTATTGCTGAGCGTCTCACTTACTTCCCTGGGAATCACTGAAGACACATCGGGAACCAAGCAAGTGTGTCCACCCACTACCGTTCAGTGCCCTGATGGAGGTTTTAGCCAACGCAATGAGAGGAGAGAAATCAATTAGGAATGTAAGACTAAGTACGGAAGAAGTGACAAAGTGTGGTGCATCCATCAGGTGGACTCCTAGTCGGCAATAAAAGAGGACAAGCTCCGGACACACACCACCTGGATGATTCTCAGAATCTTTATGCTAAGTGAGTGAAGCCAGTCTCCAAAGGGACTATGTTTTACTTATGTCTAGATTCTCCGTGTTTTCTTATGGTATAAAGTCTACCCCGAAGTCAAACAATCTATGATGTTAATGCATGGATGACTAGATATAAACTCCTAAAACCCAAGAGACAGGAATGTGCCACATGTCTCATTCTCCTATTGCACGAACCACAATGGGTAGTATTTATCAAGGACCTTCTATCTGCCTTCTGTCCTGAGAGACAAATGGGCAACACTGCTCTAGGGTACTTCACATGGGCCTCCCATCTCCTTAACCTGTATTTCCTTTTTCTTAGGAGGTAGATGTGGCTTGATTAACTATTTGCTTACAGAAGGTCATAACAACAGGATGTTAAATTCAGAATGGAATTTTGGCTGAAACTCCAATGATAAAAACAGTAGATTCAAAGTGCACCCACGTTCTACAGAGTGAAATCAAATCTGTCTCACTCTGAGTGACGATTTCAGAAGGAATCATAAGCTTCTTTGCCTTGCGCTTCTCTTATCCCAAGCCATTGCTACCTTTGATTAAATGTACAATCCAGGGGCACCTGGATGGCTCAGTGGATTAAGTGTCTGCCTTCGGCTCAGGTCATGATCCCAGGGGCCTGGGATGGAGCCCCCACATTGGGCTCCCTGCTCAATGGGGAACTGTGTTTTCCTCGCCTTCTGCCCCTCCCCCTCCACTTGAGCTCTAGCTCTCACGTTCTTCTCTCTCTCTCAAATAAATAAATAAAATATTTTATCTTAATGTACAGTCTAAACTCACATGTGTTTTAGGAAAATAAAAAAGAGCTACATGTCCCTTGGGGCAAAATGGCATGGAGCATGGAGAAGCCAATTTCAAGATGGCAGAGCAAGGAGAGTTGGCATAAATCACGTATGACCACCAGGAACATGGAAATGTGCTTTGGGAAACCCTGGAAATGATTGGGTGGAGTAATCAGTAGAAAAGGGATAGAGACACCTCCTACAGTTATCCATATCTTAAAGGGGAATTTTTGTCGGGAAACCAGAAAGGTCTCTGAAACCTTGGTTACACATGATTCGTATCAGCTCAGAATGAATGAATCCAAGGAGAATGTAGGTTCCCAGGCAGAGGGCTTGAGAATGTGGCTGGAATCTTCCAGAGGAAGGAGGAGAGACTCGAGGGTTACACGACTAGCTCCCAAATCATCTTGACATTTTACCCAAAAGTGGAACTCACCCTGTGTTCTTAGAAGAAGGAGCAGGTATTTTTCAAGAAAAGGTGGACTCCAATTCCGTACAAGTATGAGAGAACAGAAAAGTTTTATTATAATAACAATAAGCAAGCAATTCAATCGGGCAGGGGCCTTCGTGTGCAGATGACTCCGCAAAGCAGCGAGTAATCCAGGTGTGGTAGAACAGTTAGTTTCACAAAAAGGAGAGAACTTGATTCAGCAAGTATTTTGCATTGAATTTGGTCAAAGAGCTGCTGTAGATACTCTGAACACAGCAAACATTGTTCCCTTTGTGTTGAATTTCTCTCTGTCATCCGCCTCTTCTGGCATTTCACTTAGTTGAGTTCTGAGAGCTCTGTTTTCCAGACAACTCTTTGTTCTTCAATGGACAGACAACAAGGAACAATTTGAGTCCTTCTGTAGAACTGTAATGAAAAATTTCCAATCATCTGGAAAGAATTCTATAGGCATCTCCACTATAGATTACTCAACAAAGGAACCATCTTTCTAACAAACCCTACAGGTAAAGTGATCCCTCTGTCCTAAAGGCAAAAATAAGGGAGTAGAAGCTCAGAGGGAGATGATCCAGCAATCAGAAAGAATCTAGAGGATAAACTTTTACTAGGGAACAGTGAGAAAGTTTGGGGTCATCTTCTTTGAAGCGTCGCATCAAGGTGAGACTATCGCTTTCTGCTTTGGAGTTCCACAGATTGACAATTTGTCCCTCCCCTGTTAAGGCATCAAACCTACGGGTGCCAACAGTGAACTTTCACATCCCTTCGTCGGGAGAGCTGGGAGAAGCTGTAGGCACGCTTTGGGGAATGAGTTGTGGGGACACCGAAAACAGCGGAAATAAAGAGATTATTGGGTTCCGCGTACGCCCTGAAACAGACATGAGAAAACAAAAAGCCATCCTCACTGCTTAGATTAAGCGATCCCACTTTTATTCTCAACTTCATGTCTGGCATTTCCGCTTTAGAGCATGAGAGCTCTTCTCTGCCAGTTCTCGCTCCATTTCCTCCTTTCGCTTCTGCCGCTCCAGTTTATCCTCCAGCTTTTCTTTCTCTTCGAACTCCTCTCTGATGCGTCTCTGTTCCTCTAGCTCTGCTCTGTAAAATTCTTGTGTCACTTGGACTTGTTTCTGAATCTCCTCTTCGGCCCTTTGGTACATTTTATTGGTGTAGCATCCTCCTTTGTTCTCCACCACCACGCGCTGGACCAGGGAGCAGCTGCGTCTCTGGGCCTCCTGCTCAGCTCCTTCTGCCCGATTGTTGAACACGAGTAGCGATCCCCGAACTCATCCACCAGCTCTGATGCCATCTGGAGCGTCCTCTAGAATGTATCGAAATCTATGCCTTCCAACTCATCTTTGCGGGTGAATAAGAGAATCATATATCTCTTGGCTCGGGATCCAAACACTTGCAGAACTTCTCCGTGGGCTTCTGGTCTTCCTGCGTGTACTCCGCCCAGCGGGACACAGGAGCAGAGCGTGAGGCCCCGGGAGGTCAGGAGGACACAGCGAGCGATCTCCTTCTTCGTGTCAGCATCCTGTACCTCGTGTCGAGTGCCAGGTGATCACGACGAATACTCTCTCCATGCAACTGCTGCTCCCTTTCTTACAGACCTTGGTGACCGATTTTGCTGCCAGGCTGGAAACAAACACTTTCTCCCCAAGGATGCTGTTGCCCGTTGCTTTTCCTGCTCCAGTTACCCACCAAGACAAGTCTCAGTTGGGAATCTCTGCAGTCTTGGGTTCCAAGCCCTGGGACACGAGAAAACAAAAGCCAGGGCATTAGGATGGACGTCTGGCTGTTCCCGGCTCCTGCTCCCCTCACAGGCTTCTCCTCCACTGCCCTAGGCTCGCCTCCCGTGAGTGACCTCTGCACTCCAGCAGCGCTACAGAAGACCCTTCTAGAGAAGCCTGTGGAACGGCTACAGAAAGCCTGATGTCCTCCTGCAGCACTTGGGAAGGCCCAGACTTCCAGGATTCCGGAGCTTGCTCTTTAACCTTTTGTAGCCAAGTAGCCCACAGAAGAGGAAACAAAATAGTTCAAGAGGAGAATTGGCTGGTGTGGGTCGCTGCTCCTCATAAGAGCAATGCGGAAGTAACTCGAATCGGACTTTGGGACATCTCCGCGGGAGGTCCTGCCCCAGTTGTATTCAAAGTGGAGCTTTTCTTCTTCCCATGAAGAAGCCAGGTTCTACATGGTTCTACATGGGTTCTAAATCCCTGGCCTCGCAGGGAAAAAGGGATGCCTGGGCAGAAAGACAAAGCTCCCGTCTAGTTCCGTGTGGGACCAACCTGTCAGGGACTGTGACCAGAGACAGGTAAAAATTCCTCCATTTGAAGTTAAAGACCTTAGGGGCACCTGGCGGGCTCAGTCACTAAGCTCCTGCCTTTGACTCGGGTCTTGATCCCAGGGTCCTGTGATTGAGCCCCGCATCAGAGGCTCAATCAATCCCTGCTTCTCCCTCTCCCACTAACTCCTGCCTTTCTCCTCTCTAGCTGTCTCTCTCTCTGTCAAAAAAAGTAAAATCTTAACGAAAAAATAAAGTTAAAGACCTTAGCTTCGAATCTAGTGACATTTTTTACATTGGAAATTAATACATTAAAGAATGATAGCCAGAAAATATGGACAGTTAGCTGAAGTGGCTATAAAATCCCTTGATAAATAAAAAATGAAAGAAAAAAAAACCCATGAAGTTAGTGCTGGTGGAGTTATCCTTTCTTCGTTCCCCTAGATGAAGCGCATTCTCCTTCCTGGGAAAGCGGACAGCTAATCCCAGCACAGCACAGCCTAGCGATAGAAACTGCTCTCAGAATAACTGTGCCTTGAGTGAAACACCAAATCGTCCATACAGCACTTCGACACTTGTCTTCAGTAATTCTCTCATATCTCCCTTGTGTCTGTAGGGTCCTGGGCTTCAGGATTTGTTAACACAGACCCGGGAGCCCAGGGGCAAGGCAACCTCTTGGGTGCCTGATTCAGAGAAGGCAGACCCTGCTGGCCGGCTCTGGAGGAGGCTGGTTCCTGCATGGGAATCCTGTATTCAACCAATCATTGCGGCCAAGGTGAAGCATACGCACACACTCACAATTAGCACACCATTATAAACTCCATTTTATTTCTCAGAAAGAGTATCACCATTTACCCAGCTCCCCAGACCAAATGTCTAGGTATTGTTCTTTTTTTTTCTTATTACTATGTTACGTTCGTCACCATACAGTACATCCCTAGCTTTTGATGTCGTGTTCCATGATTCCTTGTTTGCATATAACACCCAGTGCTCCATGCAATACGTGGCCTGCTTAATACCCATCACCGGCCTAGGCCATCCTCCCACCCACCTCCCCTCTAAAACCTTCAGTTTGTTTTCCAGAGTCCTTAGTCTCTCATGGTGCTTCTCACCCTCTGTTTCCCCCCCCTTCTTTTTCCCTTCCTTCTCCTAATGTTCTCCCTGCTATTCCTTATGTTCCACAAATAAGTGAAACCATATGATAATTGTCTTTCTCTGCTTGACTTATTTCACTGAGCATAATCTCCTCCAGTCCCATCCATGTTGCTCAGAAAGTTAAAAATTGAGGTACCCTATGATCCAGCAATTGCACTACTGGGCATTTACCCCAAAGATACAGATGTAGTGAAAAGAAGGGCCATTCACCCCAATGTTCATAGCAGCAATGTCCACAATAGGCATTGCTCTTGATTCTTCTCTTTCCTTTCCTTTCCCCATCCAGCCCATCAGCGAGCTCTCCTGGCTCCACCTGCAAATCTGTCTGCTTCTCTCCACCGTGAAGCCCAGCACACTAGCTCAAGATACCATCGGCATCCATGCCTCCGGAGGAGGCTCCCAGCTGGTCTCTCTGCTTCCATGTTGTCCCCTTCTGTCAACTCTGTAAACTGGAATATTCTTTCAAAAATATCAGAGGAGAGATATTGCAGAATGCCCAACTCTGGCTTCCATAAAACTTGGAGGTATCATCCCATCGCCTTCTGAGCATTAGCAAACCATCCCTGATGCAAGTTTCCCACATCTGGTCACCAAAATCCTGGGGTGAGAGAAGTACATTTCCAGAAACCGAGAACACTGAATACAGGATGGTGAGGATTAGCTAAGGAAAAACGTGGATGGGAGTTCAGATGATTATTCAGTTAGCAGGACAGTGGAGGGCTCCAACCTGGGGACATCCCTAGGGCATCTGTAGGCCTAGAGAGAGGGAGCAGCAACTCAGGGGACAGACACAGAAAGGCCCTTTAGCAGGAGAAAGTGCAGGGGGTCCAGAGGAAGTAAATGGAGAGGAAATCAGATATGGGGGTGAGATATTTTGCTCCAGCGGGGATGAGGGCTGGCTGCCAGCACGGGACAACTCCCCTGCTAGCTGTCCTCCCCCAGCACCTCCCCACACACAGGGACCAACCCCAGCCCCCAACATCCTCTCACCAAGGCTGCTCCCAGCTTCGCTCAGGCTGGAGCACTTCAGGGCTGCCATTGTAGCAGGAACTGCTGCACAGAAAGAGACACAACTAGTCATCTTAGGGAATCGGAAAGTAAGTGGAAACCTCCCCTGGCCAGCAGTTGTTTTCTTCTGTAAACTTGCTGCTTGCAAGTTTCCCCTCCCGTATTTCCCAAAGCTTCTCCACGATCCAGATTGTCTCATCGTCAGCTTCTTCCTTTTCTCTACACAAACAAATGCTTGGAGGGCTTGGTTGGTACTGCTTCTGGGCGTCCTTCCCCAGCAATCCTAAGGATTTAAACACAGACCCTTCCACCCCCTTAGGAAGCCAGTGTGCCGAAACAATGCATTCCTTGCTAAAAATTCCTTTCTTCTTTCTTAATGTCCTCTCTCTGCCTTTATACCTTTCTTTTGGGTGGTTCAGTGGTGGGTCCCCTCTATTTGCAGGATGGGATGCTGCCTGACTCATGAATCCTCAATGAAACCAACTGGATCTTCAAATTTACTTGGCTGAATTTTGTTTCCTAACAAAGAACTCTTACTGGAGCAGACTTTGCCTAGGACAGGCTGAAAATACGAGTTGTTAAGGACAGGCTCCTCTGAGAAGAAGCCAGCCCAAAACATTTAAAACATTATTAGAGAGACAGACACTCCCTCTGTAGGAAGAGTTATTTCTTTATCCCTTAAGGATAGGGAGTAGGAAACAGCTTCTTGTAAACTGAGAAGAGAAATCACAGAATTTTTTTAAAGTCAGCTTTGGCCACAAACTTGGTGTTGGTGATGGGGGTTAGGGAGTAGGTAGGATAGCAGAAATAGGAAAACAAAAGGGTTTTGGGTGTTTCTTAAGGTCCTTGTTCCAGCATGGGGGCTCTCTCTCTCTCTCTCTTTTTAAAGATCTTATTTAAGTGAGTTGGGGGAGGTGCAGAGGGGGAGGGAGAGAGAATCTTAAGCAGGTTTCACACCCAGCACGGATCCTGATATAAGGCCGGGTCTCAGGACCCTGAGATCTTGACCTGAGCCCAAGTCAAGAGTCATACACTCAACAGACTGAGCCACCAAGGTGCCCCTGGGCTCTCTCTTCATTCTGCAATGCTGTGGAGTTTATCCCAATTCAGATGTAAAAACAGAGGACTGCACTTCTGTGGTCCTGACCCTGGGTGGCTGAGCTCTCCTACTTCTGAAGAACAAACATCCAGGGCCCTGGGTGGCTCAGTCAGTAAGTGGCTGACTCTTGATTTCGGCTCAGGTCATGAACTCAGAGCCCTGTCGGGCTCTACACCCAACATGGAGCCTGTTTAAGGTTCTCTTCATTCTCTCTCTCCCTCTGTCCCTACCTGCCCCCACTCCTTCTCCGAGAAACAATAGACAAAACCAAACAGAAACAAAACCTAAAAGCAAAACAAGCATCCATCGGTGCCCAGCTCCCCCTCAACTGCCAAGAGTCCCCTGAGGGTGGGCGGACAGCTCCTTCATCCCACCTCCTAAAGGTTCCCTTTCCCCAGTTCTGAGGCCCAGAAAGGGGCTATCCCTCAGGAGGCAGGTCTGAGCAGGCAGCTGGCTGGCTCTCAGAGCCCCTGGTCCTGACCTGGGTGCTGGCTTTGGGGCAGCAGACAGGGAGCTGTACTTCTTACATTTCCCTCGGCTTCCCACAGAACTAATCTGTCTGCTCACCCAACCCTCTCCCTGAATGTTTTAAGTTGGTTGATGCCTTCTCTAAACAGTGAAAGGAATAATTCATTGTTACAAATACCCTCTGGACAGCAATCCCTGAAAGATGCATTGATTTGTAGGGCTCGGCCTTCAAAACTGATTATAGGGGCGCCTGGGTGGCTCAGTCGGTTAAGCAGCTGCCTTCGGCTCAGGTCATGATCTGGGGTCCTCGGATCCAGCCCCACATCTGGCTCCCTGCTCAGCTGGGAACCTGCTTCTCGCTATTTCTGCCCCTCCGCCTCATTGGTCCTCTCTCACAAGTGCACATGAATCAATACGGGAATCAGGAACCAACAAGAAATATAACATCGGAGAACTAGTATGCTGGCGGGGTTTAAGATGTATATACCTGCCAGGGGGCGCCTGGGTGGCACAGCGAGTTAGCACTGCCTTCGCAGCGTGATCCCGGCGTTATGGGATCGAGTCCCACATCAGGCTCCTCCTGTAGGAGCCTGCTTCCTTCCTCTCCTACTGCTTGTGTTCCCTCTCTCACTGGCTGTCTCTATCTCTGTCAAATAAATAAATAAAATCTTTAAAAAAAAAAAAAAAAGATATACACCCAGAGGAGAGGTCCTCTCTCCACCAAATCACATGTTACCCTCTGTCCCCTCCCTTTCCTCTTACCTGGGAAATCTGGGTCCTGCTCCTTCTCTAACTTTGAAGGCAATGCCAAGCCACAATGTTGAGAAAAAGGAGAGAGGAAGTGAGAGGAGGAGCTGTCCAAACGTCTTCCCGTAAGAGACCTGCCCACTTCAGCATCTAGCAGCAACATGGAACGTTCTCAATCATGGGTTTGATTCGTGCAGTCCAACAGGGTAGCCATTAACCACATGGGCTGTCGACACATGAAATGTAATCCGTGTGATTGCAGAACCGAATTCTTAATTGTACTTCCTTTGAATTAATTTTTTTAAGATTTTATTTGTGGGGCTCCTGGGTGGCACAGCAGTTAAGCGTCTGCCTTCAGCTCAGGGCGTGATCCCGGCGTTATGGGATCGAGCCCCACATCAGGCTCCTCTGCTAGGAGCCTGCTTCTTCCTCTCCCACTCCCCCTGCTTGTGTTCCCCCTCTCACTGGCTGTCTCTATCTCTGTCAAATAAATAAATAAAATCTTAAAAAAAAAAAAAAAGATTTTATTTGTAAGAAATCTCTATGCCCAACAGGGGGCTCAAACTCACAGCCCTGAGATCAAGAGTTGCAAGCTCCACTGAAGGAATTAGCCAGGCACCCCTATTTGAATTCCTTTAAAGTTAAGTAGCCATGTCTGCCTAGTAGCTACCATATTCAGCCATGCAAAGACTCTACCATGAAGAATACCAAATGGGTTAAGCTGTGACATATGGGGGAGTGTGCAGCCACTGTCGAGGTCAGCCCGGTTCTCAGAAGCTTCTCACGGGAACGTCTCACAAGAGCACAAATTTGTTGTAAATATACCTGTGTGCGACCGCACTTCTTTCCTGTCTTCCCCACAACCACAGCCGGCTCTGTTCTTGTCTCCCCGGGCACATCGAGTTGTGGTCACTTCACAGGATCCGAGGGGAGGGTGCAAGGCGCCTGCTCCCTGCCCCGCCCTGCCGCAGACGCCTCATGATGGACCGTCCCAGCTGCGTCCCCAGCTGAGAGAAGTGGCCAGCGCGGGCTGTCCCCCCTGACTCTGACCGTCCCAGTCCTGACAGTGGAGCTCTAAAAGCCCAGACCGCTTACAGAAAACGTCAGAGGTTGTTTTTTTATTAATTGTATTATTGCTTATTTGAAGTAGTAAGAGCTTGGAATTGGAATTAGAATTTCGTTCTCCAAGTTGTAAGCGGCCACAAATGATGGTATATGAATATAAATATATAAAAGTAGTCTGCACATTCTTACTACGTTTCATTTCTATTTACCAAGAGACCAGGGATTTCAAGTTCAAGACGGCAAACTGGCCATAGGCTAATCATTGTAGAAAAGGGATTAATAGAAATTGTACACCATAGACATCCTCTCTTTCTATTTTTTGAAACTTAAAAAAAAAATCCGGGGCACCTGGATGGTTCAGTCGGTTGATTTTGACTTTTGATGTTGATTTGACTCTTGATTTTGGCTTGGGTCACGATCTCAGGGTCTCGGAATCAAGCCCGAAGTCCGGCTCCCTGCTCAGCACGGAGTCCGCTGCAGGAGTCTCCCTCTCCCTGTGCCCCTCCCCCACCTTGTGCACCCGCACACCATCTCTCTGTCTCTCTCTTTCACTCTCTCTCAAATAAGTAAACCTTTAAAAAAACAAAACAAAACAAAAAAAACTCTTCCTTTTGACACCTTCCAATATCTATCAAATTAGTTGAAGAACTAAACCTCACAAAACTCGTTCTCGCTCCTTCCTTTGCACGTCCTATATGGATCTTCTGGCATGTAGTGTTGGCCTGTGGGGATATTGGCAGTTATTGAAGACTCAGCTGAAAGTGAGGGAGATATTTATGTTCACATTCACCCCAAGCCTTTCACATAACCTTCAGACCCAAATGTCAAGTTAATGCAGATCATTTATTTACATTGGACCCTACCTTTGACAACTGATATTCAACTTGTCACAAACCTAACTGAATGCTGTTGCTCCTGACTCTACCTTTCCCCTGACAACCTTACTTGTCGCCCTTCACTTTCCCGTTTCTGAAAAGAAGCATGATCGTCCTACCCATCACCCATGTGGACACATCCTTCTCAGCGGACTTCAAGCCCTGAATTCTTCCTCACAACGAAGTACTTTTGAATGTAAGAATTGCATGACGGCAAAGAGCAGTTTGGTCCAGTGGTGTTATTAGACACATGTTATGAATATCTTTGCTTATGAGAGTTTTTTCTTCCATGTTGTTTTTACTCCATTCCTAATACTTGTGATGAACCTTAGAATGAGCAAGGATGTAGGATCTTATTTTTTCCAAATTTAATCTCTAATCCATCTCCCTAAAACTCACTGATCCACTAAAAACTCTCAGTCATGTTCATAGTCAAAACAAAGGGGGCGCTTGGGTGGCACAGCGGTTGGGCATCTGCCTTCGGCTCAGGGCATGATCCCAGCGTTGTGGCCTTTCAAATACTCACTGCCAATGCCACAGCTTGGAAGGGGAATGAAGAGATTTTTCTGGTGGCAGAAAAGACTAGAGGGAATTTCAAACCAACAACAGCAATAAAGATCAGCGAATGCTCTGAAAGAAAAGTGGGATCCCCAAGATTTATCAATCAGAATTCTAGCAGCTAAAAGATGGCCCACTCTCATTAGGTTCTTGGGGGAAGTTTAGAGAAGGGACTTCCTACAAGCGTGGATACAGGGCTCTGGAAACGAAAAAGGGGAGTGTTAGTAACGGTGAGAAAATGATATCCCAACCCTAAGAGGGTGAATAGAGACCGGAACCCAGAAGGTGAGTTGGGTAGCGAGGCCACTGTAGAAGGAGCTGTCACTTTTGGCTTAGGGTTGCAGCTGGTCAGAGATGGCCTCACAGGGAGAGAGAGGAGAATGACCACCCAGCCTTGCTTTTCTACTCCCCTGGGGTGTCCTACTTGGACTTCCCACGGCCAGGCCAAGCAGAAGTCAGAGAGCAAGCGATCCCACCGAGGTAGCCCATAGACATCAGCCTCCTGGGGCAGAGAGCTAGGGTGAAGGCGGCTGGAGTGTGGGTCTGCAAAGGCCAGTGACAAATATTTGGCACAGAAGAGATTTTTAAGTTATAGTCAGACAAGAACAGAGAGAAAAGCAATAAGAGAATCTACCAACTTCCAGATCTCCATGAACCACAGACCCAGCTTTCCAGAGCAACCCGCTGCTTCACTAACAAATGACCTGTAGACCAGCCTTGCAGCGGTACACGCCACCAGCGGCGCTAACACAAGATGTGTGCAGGATTTCTTGTTTGAATTTTCCCAAATTGAGGCTTTCAAATCTATATATCATTGCCTGAGAATGCCAATCTCGTCACTTCTTAAATTTGTCAGCACTGTGAAGACGGACGGGGGTGGGGGGAATGGAAGGTGGTGGAGACCAACTGGAAGAGGTTTCATTCTGGTTAGCTGTCAGGGCAGAACAAACCATTCTGAAGCTCGGTGGCTTAAAACAACAACCATCATTTATTTTTGTTTCTCATCAATCTGCAATATGGGCAGGACTCAGTGGGGATTGCGCATCTTTGCTCTTTGCAACTCTGTTCGATGCACGCTGGCAGGTGGAGAGCCTGCTTCCATGTCAACCTTGCTTGTTTGGCTGGCAAGTTGATCCAGCTGGGAGATAAAAGATAAAAGAAGATAAAAGGGGAGTCAGCCAGTGACGTCAAGCTGGGGGCCTCTCAATGGGCAGCATGGCCTTTCTCACAATGTGTTGGCCCATTTCCAAGGGCGAGCACCTCAGCAGGGCAGGGGGCATTTTCCATGTCTCGACTTAGAGTCCCAAGGGGTTGCTTCAGCCATCTGCTATTTAGCGAAACAGTCACAAAGTCCGTCAATTCCAAGGCAGGGGACATAGACCCCACAACTCAGTGGGGGAAGAAACAAAGTCAGATTATAAGAAGAATAAGTAGGATCGACTGTATTGTCACAGCCATCCTTGGAAACTACAATCTACCACTATTACCTGACATAGTAAATTCAGAAGAAAAAGTGAAATTGACATGACTACCAAAACATATGCCATATGCGTGAAAGAAACCTCCTAATCCCATTAAAAACCTCTGCAAATATCCCCCTCTCAGCTTCTTCCCTAAGATTTTTTATTTTTTCATCATATTGGACCTTCAGTGCTTCTGTTTTTTCCTCTACTTCTTGCTGTAATTTATGAGCATATTCCTTTTCTACTAGCATAATTTCCTTATGTAATTCATCAGTGTAGATTTTCTTCAGGACTTCTGCCTTTCGTTTCAGCCTTTCCTCTGTGTCCTTGTAAATGTCATCAGAAAAGTAAGCCCCGCCGTTTCTCCACACCATCTGCTCTATCAGCCCCACCAGCTCCTGCACTTGAGCTTCCTTCTCAGCTTCTGTGCCTCTGTTGTTGAAGGCACAGCAGCGGTTCCCACATTCCCTGATGACGCTCCTGAGGTTGACATCTGCCTCTGCTATATAGTCATCTAGGCTCTGACCCTCCAAGTTATCTTTGCGAGTGAACAAAACAATCATGTGTTTCATGGCTGCCTTCCCAAAGACAGCCTTGATCAAATCCACGGTCTTCTGATCTTCATCCATGTAGCGGCCCACCTGCAGAACCATGACAATGGCGTGGGGCCCAGGACAGGAGTAGAAGACACACTGACTGATTTCCTTGCAGGTGGTTTCCAGGGTCTCTTTGGTGTCAAAGAGCCCCGGGGTGTCAACAATGAGAAGATTCCTCCCCTTCCATTCTCGGGATGCTTTTTTACACCCTTTGTTAATAGCGTGAGGACCAATTCTAGACTCAAATTCTTTTCTCCCAAGGATGGTGTTTCCTGTTGCACTCTTCCCATTTCCGGTTTTCCCAACTAGAACAATCCTCAGAGTGTTGTCCTGTGGTTCAGCCATGTCAATATCAAGAGACTCTGGGGCTTAGGTATCCACAGACCTTAAGGAAGGGAAGGAGAAGAAAAAGGGTCAATGGAGGTAAGTGGAAAACATTACCCCCTCTTTTCTCCTTTCTGTTCCTCCTTGAAAATATATAGTGGTCTACTATCCATGTTCATCCCATAAAGACAGAAAGATGGTTCAATCACCATGGAAGAAATAATAAAATAGGTGAAGAGTTTCCACACCAAAGAGTACCAGGTCCAGATGTTCAGGTTCAACTCTTCAGGTTAAGGTTCAATCCTTACCTTAAAGATCTAAGAATCTCCATGCTTCTTAAGCTATTCCTGATGATTTAAAAGGAAGGAAAACTTTTGATTTTTTCTATGACACAGGTATGATACTGATCTTGAAGACTAACAAAGATTTCACCAATAAATAAAGCTGCAGATCTGTCTCATTTGTGAATCCTAATATAAAAATCCTAAATACATTTTTAGACACTAACAAGTAATACACCATGATTCAATGTGATGTATTTCAGAAATCCTAGGGTGGTTCAATAGGAGAAAAAGGGTTGTTACAACACATTCCCATGAGTAGATTAAGAAGAAAAATACCTAGATGCAGAAAATACATTTCACCAAATGAAATACTGTTTCATATTTAAAGTATTTCATAAAATTTGAGTTATTAGATACTTCTTTAATGCGATTTTAAAACATATAAATTTAAAATTTTTTGTCACCACTTTCTTTCCCCTGCTGCTAAGAGAGTTGACTATAAAATTCATTTGGATGAATAAAAAAGAAAATTAGCCTGGACAATCAAAAAAGAGAAGAATTGTGAGGGAGGACTGGCTCTGCCAGATAATAAAGCATTTTAGCCTCTATAGTTAAGGCAGTATGACATCAGGGTATGAACAGAGAGACAGAACAATGAAAACAACCCAGAAAATCAGAAACAGACCAAGTTGATCAAACTACATTCACAAATATTCAATTCGATTATATTATGCTACATTTATATTCAATAAGGCAGCATCTCACATCAATGGGGGGAAAGATGGACTAATAACCAGCACTGGGATAACTATAAAACCATACAGAAAAACACAAAACTGCACCCACTTTCTAATGCCATTCCAATTCTAAATAGATTAGAAATTTAAACATAAGAAAATTAATCCATATAAATACTAGAGGAAATGTGGGCAAGTTCTTTGTAACCTGGGGTGGGAAAATATTTCTAAGATTTTAAAGAGGGTAAGGAAAAAGACTCATAAATAGATTACATAAAAATCTAAAAGATAATGTAAGGTAAAGAACACTATAGACAATTAAAACACAAATGTCAAACTAGGGGGGGAAGTTTTTCCTGCCCATATAAAAGAGGGTTAATTTTCCTATGATACAAAGAATAATGATGAATACAAGAGAAAATTAGCCAATTATACAGAGAATTCCTAAAAGTAGAGAAACGAAAGACCAAGAGCTTGATAGAAAATGGAGTGACACATATGAATAAACTGTTCATAGGACAAAGTGTAAATGACCCTTGAATATATTAGGAGATATTAACACTCATTTAAAATAGAGAAAAAGAAATCAAACATAGAAAAGATAAGATAACTAAATAAAAAAATTCAAATTACACTGAGATACTATTTCTCGTCTCCAGGTTTGGCAAAAATCCTAAAATTTGCTGGTACAATATAGTTCGTAAAGGTTTAGAGGAAACAGGTCCTCTTCTCCATGGCTAATGGGAATAGAAAAAACAGTCCAAAACCTACAGGGGAGAGGTTAGCATAGCATTATCTTGCAAAAGTACATGTGCATTTATCCTAGGAGTATTAGTCCTAATTTCAGGATGTGTGCCTGTATATGAGGACAGGCCACCCGAAAATGTGCCACCTTAGCATGCTGATTATTTTAAATAAAAGTTGCTAAAGACACAGCCTGTGCAAAAAGGACACTGAGACCCTCCTATGTTTCCCTGCAAGGTGGAAACTAATCTCCCATGTGAAGGGTGCTCTCCCTGTCCCACGAGCTAAAGAGACATCCTTATGACCAGAGATGGGCGATTTAGAGCCAAGAAGCTGTGCAGACAACTCTTGTTTCTTTGTACGCCTTTACTACCCCAGCCCAAAGTCTGTTGAGAATTCCTTACTAATTGAAGCTCCCCAAGTTACATTTTCTTTGTCTTGTCAATTCCTCCCATGTCTCTTGGTCTAATAAGTATAAAAACTGCTTGCCGTGGTCATTTCTTTTGGTCTCAGTTTCCTCACTGGGCCTCCTTGCACACTTTGGTTTTTTTTCCTCCTCTTAATCTGTCTCAAGTAAATGTAATTCTTAGTCCATCTGGAGGAACTTGAAGGAGAGAGGAGGAATTTTTCCTTCCCTACACCCCAAAGCTACACTGACAAAAATACAGGGGGAAAAATCTGCATAAGTCTATTCACTGTATCAGTATTTGTAATAGCAAAAGACAAAAATCTATCAAATGCCCACAAATAGGGGACTGGTTGACTAAACAAAGTATATCCACACCGTGAAGTGTAGCGGGGAATGAGTACTATCTCTACATGCCAGTATGGAGACATCTCCAGAGTATTTCAATAGACAAAAAATGCAAAGTGCAGAAAAAAATGCATAGTTTACTATCATTTCTCTAATAAGGAGGAGCATGAAGTATATGTATAAACTACAATATACGTATTTCATGTACATGAAAAAGTAATGGCAGGAAAATCTGAAAAGTAAACAAACAAAAAAGCTACTTTTATGGGGATGGGAGGAACAGAGTGGAGGGGACAAGGATAGAAGCTGGAAACTACACTTCTTTAAATATACTTAGATTTCACAGATTTGATCTTGAAAGCATGTACAGGTATTCCCTGCTTTTTAAAAGTTTGAATTACTTGGGGCACCTGGGTGGCTCAGTTAGTTAAGCATCTGCCTTCAGCTCAGCTTATGATCCCAAAGTCCTGGGATCGGACCCCACATCGGGCTCCAGTCCAACTTTGGGCTCCCTGCTCTGAGGGGAGCCTGCTTCTCCCACTCCCTCTGCTGCTCCCCCTGCTTATGCTTGCTCTCTGTCTCTCTTGTTTCTCTGTCAAATAAAGAGATAAATAAATCTTCTAAAAAATAAGAGAAAATAAAGCTCAAATTACACCACTGTGGTTTTATGAAAGACCTACATGTGGACCTGTTTTTGCTAGCCAAAGTAAATTCAAAGAGGATTTTCATTTTTACAAAAAAAGCTGAAAGCAAAAACAGTGTTCAGCATTTGTTTTACATTTAGATGAGCCACTGGAGGGGCAGCACATATCTTGGGCAGTGGGAGTGATGCTGCCAAGCCCCTTCCCCAGGAACCCCACAGAGCATCGCAGCATCCAGCTGCCAGAGCTTTGAGCCATGTGAGCATGTGGGCTTTACCTCAACTGATTTTGTGCATTTGATAGCAAGTTGTGTCTAAAGCTATCAGAAATGCATAAGGGAGGTGATTTTGGGGGGATCTGGGAATACCCCCCAAATTTTTCCATATAAATTAATGGTAATTATTTCCCTGCATTTTGGTTTATGAAAGATTTCATAGGTGCATTCTGCTTTCAGATAGTAGCGATAATAAATAAATAAATAAATAAATATTAGAAAATACTCGTAATAATCAAAAGATAATGATACTTATAGTATTTGGTGTGATGGATAAACCACACAAAACATTGGTCAAAGAGCCTTCAAAATGCAGTAATTTCACTCTCCATCCCTAGTGGAATATACCATAAGGCCAACAAGAGAAAAAAATCTGCCAAAAAAGAAATCTGAAATTGTTTTCAGGAATCCTATCCTGTTCTTAGCTTTGTGTGTATGTGTGTGTGTGTGTGTGTGTGTGTGTGTGTGTGTGTGTAGTTATGAAGGTCAGTGACAAGGCCAATGGCAATGAGCACCTTTAGGGAAAAGCACCATACTGTGCTTTTCGAATGCAATTTCCCACTAGAAACATTAGGACACTCAGGAGCAAGTGCTGATCCCAGGTCTGGGCTGGGAATTGCGCAAGTGGATGCTAGGCTGTCTCGTCAGACCATAAAGCAAGGATGCTAACAAAAATTACTCAGACCGTGGGCACCTGGTTGGCTCAGTCAGGAGAGCATGCAACTCTTGATCTCGGAGTCACATTGGGTTAGAGATTATTTTTAAAAATTATTTTTAAAATTATTTTAAAAAACTCGAATCTTGTCAAAAGGACTAAAGCGTCAACTTGAAGAGGCTCTGACAGAGATGGGACAATTTGAGGATCCATAGAATAGTGTTTCCAATAGATTGAAAGAGATCAAATATGTTGAAATCCACAAATTCATAACAATATCATCATCTTAAAAGAAGTCACTTGTTCCCTTTGGGGTATGCTAGGAAATAATTCCATCATTCTGAACATGGACAAATAAAGGGAAAGAATCAAGCATGTCTTTTGTGTTATTTAACTGTACCTCAAGGAAGTGAAAGAACTGTGGAGGGGAAGTTTCTTTTATAGGGTTGTTCCATCTGATACATGAAGAAAGAATGATAGAATTAGATACCATAATTTGTGACCCTGAATGACACAGCTCTACTCTAGGCTGGCATTAGTGTCTGCTAAGTCACAGGAAGAGAGAGAAGCGAACACAATGGCCTTCTGATGTACGTTTACAACAGCTCCTGAGAAATAATCCCACCCTAAGAACCAAGGAAACCTTAATCTGACCAAGCCTCTCCTTAGACATAAATTCATACAAAATGTTGAAACTAGAAGAGCAAGTTAAAGGACATCTTGAGGATTTAATCAACAAGATGTACACTGTCCAACTCTGTTGGACAAAAGACTGCCCTTTCTTAAACCACAACAACACCAATCTCACAGACAGAAACAGGAAAGTGGAAACTTATACACTAAGCTCAACTGAACAGATAGCAAATAATTGCAGTTTATGAACATTATTTGGATCTGATTTCAAACAATTTTTAAAAGTATGAGACCATTGGGGAATCTAACTATATCTGGTAATTTTGGAAAATTTCTAATTGCTCTTCAAAGTCTGAAAAAGTCATATTTTTAATGCTCTTTATCTTTCAGACATACATACTCAAATATTTACTGACAAAGTGATACAGTGTCTGACATTTGCTTCAAAATAATCTGGGATGGGTGGGAGGGGTTTATTGATGAAACAAGATTTACACAAATTGATAATTGTTGAAGGTACACGGAGGTTATCTTTGAATGAGTTAAAAATCTCCCCCAGTTGTGGCGCCTGGGTGGCTAAGTCAGTTAAGCATCTGCCTACAGCTCAGGTCATGATCCCAGGGCCTGGGATTGAACCCCACATTGATCTCCTTGCTCAAAGGGGAGCCTGCTTCTCCCCCTCCTTCCCCTCTTCTTCTGCTTGCCCCTCCACATGCTTGTGCTCTTTCAAATAAATGAATAAAAATCTTTAAAAAAAGAAGTAAAAAAAATTTCCCACAATAAAAAATTTAACTTGTTCATAGTGTAACAACTACTGAATGTATACTGTCTACCAAGCACCGTGATAAATAGGTTTTGTACATTAACTCCTTTACTCCCCAAAAATACCTGCAAGGAACGTAATTTTATTACCCTAATTTTTTTTCAAGATTTTATTTATTTGAGAGAGAGTGAGAGAAAGAGAGAGATCGCAAGCAGGGGGGAAGGGTAGAGGGAGAAGTAGAATCCCCTGCCAAGCAGGGAGCCTGATGCGGGACTCGATCTCAAGACCCTGGGATCATGACCTGAGCCAAAGGCAGATGCTTAACTGACTGAGCCACCCAGGTGCCCTATTATTTTAATTTTTAAAGTTTATTTATTTATTATTTAACTAATCTCTACACCCAACGTGGGGCACCAACTCACAATCTCTGACATCAAAAGTCACACACACGCTCTTCTGATGAGCCAGACAGGCACCCTTATTTTAATTGTTCAAGTGAGGAAATTGATGTGGCTCAGAAATGCTGAGAGACTAGCCCAAGGTCACAGAGCTAATAGGCATTGGGCAGAGGAGGGATCCAATTCAATGTCTGTCCGACCACCACGCTCCTGCATAACCACTGCACACTATGGCCTCTTCCTGGTTCCTCCTCAGGTCCTTGATGCTACATTTCCGCTTACACTGAATCGGGAACACACTGAATCAGAAAATCAGAAATGAAATACACTCCCTCAGGGGAGGCCAAGGGAGATAGCCCACACTCTTTCCAGAAACAGTGAACTGGTAGCAAGCCTGGAATTAGGGAAGGCAACCAAAGGCTTTCAGACACATTGCGTCTGTAGAATAGCCACCTCTCCCCTCAGGGTGCTCCCCCCTTCCCTCATCTGCTACACTACCCGTCACACAACTGCTCTCCTTCCATGTTGCCAGGACTCAACAAACTGAGTTTTGGCTTCCTGTGCCATTAGTGACTGGGGTATCCCTGGGAGAGTAACGAAACCACATTCACACAGGCTGGGATTCAGATTCGTTTTCAGGGAAGAGAGGGATTCGGACCCGGTGGTCTTTCAATTGCCTTTCGGCTCTAGAGACCCACCTCGAGGACCCCAATTTCCCACTGAGGGCAACGGATGGGTTGTCAGGCAGCACTCAGCATCTGTCACAACAACAACTGATGGAAGGTACCTTATTCAGCAAGTTTCTCCTGTGAAATACGAGACAGGTGGAATTGGGCACATCAGTCTCTTTACTGCACCCTACCCTCCCCCAGTGCCCCTCTGGCAGCATCCTCCTTGCTGGGCTGCTGGCACTGCACCTGTTCCCCGCTCAGATGAGAGTCCACCCCCATGCATACCCTGTGTCCCGCAGCATCTCACAGCTCCACTGCTCTGAGGCCCGGCTCACCTTTGGAAGAGTTGATGAGTTCTCAGGCTTTCTCCAAAGAAGCTGTTTGAGCTGGTGCTTTTGCTTTAACTGTCAGGAAAAAGTGTCCCTACCCTTTGAAGCCTCTGAGCCAGGAAGTTCTGATTGGGTGGAGCTAGTGAAGGAACAGTTTGCCTTTAAAGAGACAGAAATACTGTCCCGTAATTGGGGGATGCTTTTAGTTTTGCCAGGTTGAAATCTTTTTCTCTGTGTGCCTGCTACCAGACCAAAATTTCCAAAGCTATATTTATTGTTTGGGGTTATAGCGGTGGGTCCAAAAGGCCCTTACTAAATGACCCAAAGCATGCACACAGGCCAGCCACGGTGTCTGATCATCTTCCCCAGATAGAGTGGGAGACTTTGGGGTGATTCTGTGCAGAAGGAACTCAGATATGTGGCTTGCTGGCTCCAAATTTAGAGCCTGGGGATACTTCCCAGGGATTGTATGATATGGGTTTTTATTATAGTCTTTCATGAAGGTCACCAGTTACTCATTCAAAAATTAATAACACTCAGGCACAAAGCCAAAAGTCTAAACCTTTGGAAGCCAAGAGAAAAAGAAGATGTGGCCTGGGAAAAGTCTTTCATGACCACACACCTCTAGTTTTCTTCATATGGTTCTTTTGAGCCTGACAACATGCATGACCCGACAAGAAAAGATGCACCTGGGGAGCAGACTCAACTTGCCCCTCCAACCTTTCTACCTTCCCCTACCCTAGACTCAGGCAGAGATCAATTTTCCCAGATTTACCCAGTGTCTCATTACAACCCGCCCTGGCAACTTTGAGATGAGAGGCAGACTGTCAAGCTCTCACCAACCAACTGCTCCAATTGTCAATTGCATCACCACAAAAATATTATGTTTTTGATTATATACTTTGGTTCACTACATGGAGACAATGGACTAGTCCATGTTCAAGCTTGAAGGCAGGTACTAAGAGGAATGAATGTGGCAGGAAATAGTGGGCAGTGGGGTAGCTACCCATGGAGGGAAGCAGCTAGATTTGGAAATTAGGGTGTTAATGACTATATTACTGGTCCTTATCATTGGATCAATATTTGGTGTTAATGACTTGGAGGGCCCCAGGTAACTGTTTTCAAACTTCCAATAAAGGCACAGACAGGAACAGTTTTGTAATTTGCAAGGTCTGGCACAAAATGAAAATGCTAGGCTCTTTCTTAAAAAAGAATTTCAAGATGACATCAATAGAACATTAAACCCTTCTAAGCACAGGGCCCTGTGCAACTATACAGGTCACTTTCCCATGAAGTTGATCTTGATAAGGCTGCATACGTAGGAGTCTAGAGGAGACCCAGAACAGTGTCTCCTGCTCGAAAGTTCTCTCCCATTGCCCAGTTTCATTTCATTCTACATATTCCTTGAGAAACTTGCCCAGTCAGAGCCAACTTGGATGTTTTCCTGGTCAGCTAATTGTTTCTCCAGGTATTATGCTCAGGTACACTGGTAAGGTCCCTAGAGGGAACGGGGGAGTCGTTGAGACAGAATCCATGGATGCCATAGGGAATAGGATCCAGGTCTCAAATGGTAGCAGCCTTGAGACCATTGGCCAAAGAGGAGCATCTGGCACATATCAGTCCCATCCTGAACCCGAACTTAGGAGTGATCTCTCTCTACAAGATTGGAGAGGAACGGGGTTGCCCCATATTTCTGCTGTATTGTTCACATAGCCACGCTCCTCATTGATGAGAGCTCCCTTCGACTCACAGCACAGCTGTGTGCTGCTGGTCCCCAACTGCAACCCCCTGAGCAGCCCTGTCGCCCCAGGATGCTGCTCCCCTCACACAGTCAGAAGCAGAGAGATGAACGTGCAGAAAGCCACAGCTTCCTGTTTTACATTTTCCTATTTTTCTTTACATCACACACACACACACACACACACACACACACACACATACACACACACACACACGCGGCCATGTGGATATAATGAATTTTCCAGAAAGTTGTGGGGTCATTAAAAGACATTTCTTTAAATTCCATGGAAGTCTTCCTTGGGGTGTTTTCTGCTGCTGGGATCTTAGATAAATTCAAAGCTCAATTTATGAAGACATTGCAGAAATAATAACAGGAAATGTAAATAATGGCTCCTCACACCGTCTACATATGTCACCTTGGTGTATCGGTTTCCTTTGCTGCCACAACAAATTACCAAAAATTACCAAAAATTAAGCCTAAAGCAATATAAATGTAGTCTCTTACAGTTCTGGAGGTCAAGGGCCTTATCTTATGTAGATAAAATCAAGGTCTCAGCAGAGCTGGTTCTTTCTGAAGCCTCCAGGAGAGAATCCATCCTTGCCTCTTTAAGCTTCTAGAAGCTGCCAGCATTCCTTGGCTCATGGCCTCATCACACCAATCTCTGCTGCCTCCAACCCATTGCCTTCTTCCTCCTTTGACCTTCTTGCCTCCCCCAACAAGGACCTCTGTGACTACATCAGGGCCCACCCAGATAATCCAGAATAATCTCCTCACTTCAAAGTCATTAACTTAAGCACATCTGCAAAGATGCTTTGCCATCAAGTTACATTCACAGGTCCTGGGGATGTGGCTATCTTTCAGGGGGCCTCTCTTCAGCCTAGGACACTTGGGTGAGTTAACCTCTCTGCACCTGACTCTCCTAATCTTTACAGTGGAGCACCTGCTTCAGGGGGTTGTTACGAAGCTGAAGTAGTGCATGTGGTAGTTAGACCTCTGCCTGGATCACAGTGATCACCAAGTATTAGTTTGTAGTAGTGACAGAAGCTTTGATGCTAGTCCCGGGTCAGAGTTACCCTCCAACAGCTGGCGTACTGTAAGATTTCACATCGTAGCTGTCTGCAAGAGTCAGCTTGGACCATAACACCACGATCTGGGGGCTTAAGCAAAAGGCATTTATCTCCCACCCTTCCGGAGACTAAAGCCCAAGGTCAATGGGCCAGCCAACTCCTTTCCCTGGGGAGGGCTCACTACCCACTTGCAGATGGGACCTTCTCACTGTGTCCACACCTGGGGGCAGGAGGAAGCAGCTGTCTGGTACTCCTTCTTACTAAGGCATGAATCCCATCATGAGGACCCCACATTCATGACCTCATGGAAACTTAATTACCTCCAATATGCCTTATCCCAAATACCGTCACATTAAGGGTTAGGGATTCAACATATGAATTTGGGGGGGGAGAGACACAATTTAGCCCACAGCAGGACCCAAATACATGAACAGAACTGAAGGCGCCTCAGGGAGAGGAGGAGAGCTCGGCAAACCCTTACTTCATGTCTTCTGTTCCTGCTGAGGGCCTGTCCTCATACCCTGAGAATGGCAGATATGAAACTTCTAAGACTTGGTTGATTCCTGGCCCAGCTTCTCATCCTCTGTCTATGCATCTGAAAATACTTCCTTCCTACATCTTCAAGAAATAAAAATCTAAACTTCTGCCAGGAAACACTACCTCCTTTGGCCAGAGACCAACATGGGGACAGACACACGGCTTAATGCAGTGTGTCATTTAGCAAGAAGGTCAAACAGATCATGGGTGAGGAAAGCGGCCAGGGATATTGGAGCCTGTTCTCTTGTCACCAAATAAAATTCGTTAACTCCCCTTTCTAACAATCCGCTTTAAGTGAATTATGGGATATCGCTCAAACCTCCTGGGTTCTCCCCACTCACTCCTCCCCAAAGGGTACTACCCGAGAAAGAAGACTCAACCCCTCCACAGCCTGTCTCCTGGGGCGAGGGACTTGGATTATCTCTACCCCTCCACTCACACGTCTTTATTGAAATGGTCTTCTGGCCCCAGGGACTCACGAGAAGAGCTGCCTCCTGCAGTCTGAGGTCGGCTCCTCACAAAAGAGATACGGTGCTCCATGTGCCAGTGCACTTGGAGCTGGATTCCTCAAAGGAAACATGGATCAAAGCCTCATGAAATAAAGACTGGCCCCCCAGAGACTTTTACTCTCTTCCACTCTGATATATTCGGTTATTCTAATAAGTTAACCACAACCATTCAGTCAGCTATCAAACAGTCTCTGCTTCCTTCTTAGGCTTGTCTGAAGACTCTGCCAAAAGCTACGTTCAGAATTCGTACCTTCAAAAGAGAAGCACAGTCTCAGAGTTTCACAGGAAAAACTGTAGGAGGTAATGGAACTATTCGTACTCCAAATAGACTCTTTGGAGCAGGTTTCCAAGATGGCAGCACTTAGTCAACGCTTGGACTGTGCCAGTGAGCAGAGCCAGGACTGCTGAGACTCTCAGTCTGGAGGCATATATCCCCCATGACATCAGACAACTCAAGATCCAGCACAGTGAGAATTAATTACATGGGACGGAATGAACGGATTAAGGAGATTTCATCGTGGTTAGTTGTTTGGAATATCGATGGCATTATTTTCAATGTTCTATTTGTATGGATATATGAGCAAATCTGATTTCTTTCTCCTTAAAGTATCTCCAATCCACAATTTAGTACACTATGAATTTGTAAACTCTTATCAACCATCTTTTTCAAACTTTTTTATAGCAAACCAAATAATAAGTGAAAGATCTTTTTTTTTTTTTAAAGATTTTATTTATTTATTTGACAGAGATAGAGACAGCCAGTGAGAGAGGGAACACAAGCAGGGGGAGTAGGAGAGGAAGAAGCAGGCTCCTAGCGGAGGAGCCTGATGTGGGGCTCGATCCCATAACGCCGGGATCACGCCCTGAGCTGAAGGCAGACGCTTAACCGCTATGCCACCCAGGCGCCCCGTGAAAGATCTTTTTAATTGTAAAAAGTGAATTTAGAAACCATAAGTTATTAAAATAATGATATCAAGGTAAAATTCAGCTAGTCACAAAACTAAGATTAAAGGGCTATTTTGTTTTTCTTCTTTTCACCTATTAAATTAGTGATTTAATTTTAATTTTTACTTTTTTTATTAATAATATATAATGTATTTTTTGTTTCAGGGGTACAGGTTTGTGATTCATCAGTCTTACACAATATGAAGCACTCACCACAACACCTACCCTCCCCAATGTCCATCACCCAGCCACCCAACCCCCACAACCATTTTTAAATGTTAGCTGATCTTCACTTAGCCTCAGAATTTCAAAACAAATGCTTCTGCTGAGTCTCGTTCAGTTTCAGGCTGATAGAATCATTTGTATAGGTTCAGTAAAAATCTATGCTCTGTTTTACAAAGATACAATTGGAAAAAACCATTCTGCCTGAAGCTCATATGTACAGTGTGGTTTTTTTTAAGTGGCAGGGGGACACAAGGAGAGGGAGACTCCTAAAAAGACTGCACATCCAGAGCGGATCCTATTGTAGGGCTCGATCTCAAGACCCCCAACATCATGACCTGCGCCAAAATCAAGAGTCAGATGCTGAACTGACTGAGCCACCCAGGTGCCCCCACAGTGTGATGTCTGAGAGGGATTTTTATTTAATCAAGGACAAGCACACCACTAAGGAGCAATGGTCGGTGTTATAGGCGGAGCAAATGCCTACAAAACCTTCCCAAGAAAACATGACATCTGGCTTCCAGGATCCCAGTCTCTCGGGGAATAAGGAAGTACACTCCCTGGCACTTCAGAAAACTTGGCAAACTTTGGAGACCTCAAAAAGAGGAAAATTCACTGAGATGTATAGGCACAGCATGCAAATTTTATTGGAGAAAGTATTGGTGTCTCTGTTTCCTACCCTTGGGATAGAAGAATGATAGAGGCTTTGAAAAGTCTCATTCAAGATTCATTTTGAAAATTTCCTGAAGAAGTCTGTTCTTTGGAATTCATAGTTGCTTAATACTGTTAGGCTGAGCAAATTCAAAGAGGCTTTTCCAGTTCATTAAGATTCTTGCTGCATTCATGTCAGTCATCAGGCCATGCGTGATAAAGCCAGTCTTCTGGGGACAACGATAATTGTTGGAGACTGTCTATGATCACAAAGTGGCAACACCGTTAAAATGGTCCACAATTTAGAAATAGGTAAGAGAGATTGCTGAGTGTTCTTTCTTTCTGTGCGATGCTTGCTCACTTCACTGTCATCTGAGATATTTTACAACGCTGTAAGGAAAGAGAGGTGTTTTACACATTTCCGCCTTATAGATATGCAAACAATTTTCTGTCTGGTAGAATATATAACTCAAAAGGTACATATTACAACTCTCTTGGAGAGCTGACCCTAGATTCTCAAATGAACTTTGAACCAATTATAATATCCTACTGGTTCCCTCATTAACTAATGAGGTGAGCAAAACTTTGATTATACTTGCACAACAGTCCGTGATTTTGCTTTTTTTTTTTTTAATGTAGGCTCCATGCCCAATGTAAAGACCAACCCAAGGCTGAACTGAGGAGCCTAAGATTAAGACCCAAGCTGAGATCAGGAGTCAGCCTCTCAACTGACTGAGCCAGCCAGGCGCCCCATGATTTTCCCTTCTTTGAAAACTTCATTCTAACAAGAAAGACAGGCAGAAATAGCAGGAGCAAAGCCTTGGAGGTGGAACTATACTGGTTTTTTTTTTTTTTTTTTTTTAATGTAGGCTCCATGCCCAATGTAAAGACCAACCCAGGGCCGAACTGAGGAGCCTAAGATTAAGACCCAAGCTGAGATCAGGAGTCAGCCTCTCAACTGACTGAGCCAGCCAGGCGCCCCATGATTTTCCTTTTTTTGAAAACTTCACTCTAACAAGAAAGACAGGCAGAAATAGCAGGAGCAAAGCCTTGGAGGTGGAACTATACTGGACACAGGCACGGAAGAACAAACAATTTGGAGTGGAGGAACGATTACCAGCCTTTTTTTTTTTTCTACTGTGTTCCAGGCACTGGCCTTTATGTCATTACCACCTTGAATCCTTACAACCGTGTGAAACAGATATTAACAGGAACAATCAATGATAATTTGGGGATGCAGAGCTCCCCTGAAACTACTATATTACGGGATCACGCCCTGAGCTGAAGGCAGATGCTTAACGACTGCGCCACCCAGGCGCCCCTACAAGCCTTTTTTGAGGGCCTACTGTTTTCCAAGCACTGGCCTTTATGTCATTACCACCTTGACTCCTTACAACCGTGTAAAACAGATATTAACAGGAACAATCAATGATAATTTGGGGATACAGAGCTCCCCTGAAACTACTATATTACATTGCTTCTCAAGGGAAGAAGGAGAAGATGGGCTTTGGCAGAAAAGTTGAGACAGATTGTAATGACTGTTGAGTACCAGGCCAGGGAATGTGGACTCTCAGCCCTAGGCACTAGAAGTCTCCCCAGAACCAGTGACATAAGAAAACTATCCCATTGGGTTTACCTAGAACTGCAAGGAGGACAGGAAAGGAAGAGATTGGGGGGGTGTATTTTACCCTCAAACAGCATGCAATGTCCCTTTCTTACCACCCACTGTAGGTTGAATATTCTGCCTCAAAGACATGCTCACGTCCTAACTCCTGGTACCTGACAGTGTGGCCTTATTTGGAATAGGGTCTTTGCCACGTCATGAAGTCCAGATGAGGTGGTTAAGGTGAGCCCTAATCCAATGACTGGAATTGTTTTAAAATGAAGGAGATTAAGGACAGATACACGGGGGCACCTGGGTGGCTCGGTGGGTTTAGCTTTTTACTCTTGATTGTGGCTCAGGTCATGATCTCAGGGGTCGGGCGGTCGAGCCCCCCATTGGGCTCTGAGCTAGGCAGGGAGTCCGCGTTAGGCTTCTCTCCATTTGTATCCCTGCCTCTGCCCCTGCTCCTGCACATACTCTCGCTCGCTCTCTCTAAACACAAACGCACGCAGATACGCAAAAAACACCATGTGACAAAAGGGGCAGAGACGGGAGCGATGTACCTATGAGCCAAAGAACACCACAGACAGCCAGGACCCCCCAGAAGCTAAGAGGAGGCAAGGAAGGACCCTTCCCCAGAGACTTCAGAGAGCGTGCGGCCCTGAAAACGACCTGACGTGGGACTTCTAGCGTCTATAACCATGAGACGGTAAATGTCTGCTGCTTTGAGCAACTGTTTCCTGTCGTTTCTTACAGCAGCCCTGGGAAACTACTCTGGATTTCGGGGCCAAGAAATGGGGTGCGGCTCTAAAATTAACCAAAATGTAGATGTGGTTTCGAAATTGCGTAATGGAGAAAGGCGGGAAGAATCCCGAATACAGGACAGGAAAGGCCTAGATCTCCCTGAAGACACCACTGCTGGAAAGATGAACACAAGGGCACTTGGTCGTGAGGTCGCAGACGGAGTGGGGGACCATGTGCTGGGCACCGGAGGAAACACGGCACTTGGCACAAAGTGGCAGGGAAGTCCTCTGTACTGAGTTCCACTGAGTTGGGGTGGACGGTAGGCCGTGTCAGTGACGAACTGGAATGTTCAGCAGAGGACGCTTTCGAGAAAAGTGCGGGAGGTGCACACCTTGCTGGTTTCTCTTTGCTGCTTCTCATAAAATGCAAGAGGAAAGAGACTGGCGACGCATCCACCAGCCTAGGAGCACCGAGATGGCCAGCAACCAGCCGAGCCCAGGAAGAAGCAAGCAAGGGCCTTCCCTAGAGCGTCAGAGAGAACACGCTCTGTGGCCATCTTGCTTGTGGACTCCGGGGGCGACGAGAGATCAAGTTCTGCTGTTGCAGGAACAGGGCTAGGAGCTGACTATGTCCCCTTCCCCTCTCCTCCACCATTCCCCCTGCCCATGTTTGGTCCCATCCTCTTCACAACCCGAGGATCTCCCCTGCATCACACCCCGTGAGCAGGGCGAATTCCCTGGACCATGTTCTTCCTCATCTCCCACCACGTATCTGGCCCAGATGGACCGGGGAAGTCTCAGTGAGGAGAGAAGTGGCGTTCTCAGGAGAATTGAGATTTAAATCCTCTAAAGAATTGTTTTTGTCAACAATTTGTACAACACCAAAACAAAAACTAAAAATCGTTTCTTCTAAAGAGAGATAGAGGGGCGCCTGGGTGGTTCAGTCACTTAAGCATCTGCCTTCTGCTCAGGCCATGATCTCAGGTCCTGGGATTGAGCCCCATGTCAGGCTCTCTGCTCAGTGGGGAGTCAGCTTCTCACTCTCCCTCTCCCTCCAGCAGCTTGTGCTCTCTCTCTCTCAAATAAATAAAATCTGAACAAAAATCAGAGAGAGAGAGAGAGGAACTTAAGGCCTGCCAATGCAGGCAAGGCCTCCTGATGTCTTCAGGGAAACAGGTAGACTGTCCAGGTGGGGTGCGCTGAGGGGGTGAGGAACCCCATTTGCCTAAAAGGGAAAAGCATGCCCCAGCCCCAGCAGCAAGCGCCAATCGCATGCTCTTACATCATAGCAGAACCACTTAAAAGAACGATTTTATCTTAATCAGCACTGAGTGTCTCCCGTTAATATATGAAATGCAGCCAGTGGGAAAGTTGTGGGTCTGATTGTGCCACTATCAGAATCTAGGGCTTGGAGGAAACCAAAAAACAAACCAAGAAAACCATAACCCACATGAGCCCCAGGATCTTTACGGATGAGAAGATAGGGAAGTCCGAGATGATCTCAATCGCAGGCCAGCTACAGCCTGGTATCACAGCAAAGGGCTGGGGCCGCGCCAGCGAGACAAATCCCCGGACTCTCCCACGGGCCCGAAGTGGGCGCCCTGGCCCGCAGAGCTGTGCGACTTCTCAGAGGCTGCTGGTTGTCGTTCTAAACCTGCACGGAGAAGCGGGGCACCGTGACCCTCTACAGGAGACCACGGGGGGAGCCCAGTGCTGGGCTCCGGGCTTGAGGGGTCTGCTGTGAGCCCTGTGAGTCTGAGCCTTCTTCTCCCGGGGCTTTTGAGTCGCTGGGGCCTTCAGAGTAACGGACAGTTACAGCCAGTTCCCGATACCAGCTTTGTTTTCCCCCTGGCACCCAGAGCCCGACAAGCAAGAAGCAAGGCAACAGGCCCGGCTCTGCCCCAGGTTTCGGCTCCTCTCAGCGCACCTGCAGCTCCCTTCCTTCCTCGTCCACCTAGACTTTTCCGTCCCACACCTCCAAACCCCACAGCCTTTGCTTGGCCAGCCCCTGGATTCTTAGCCATTCCCTGGCGGAGACCGGGGGTCGGGGACAGAGTTCAGAGGCTGCCAGAAGCGGCCCACAGCACTCGGTGACTTGCTCGCTCTCTGGGATTTCCAAGTGACTTCGCACACTTGCTGCTGCTACCTTCCCTTCTTTCTTTTGGTTTCAGCTTGACATCGCTTGTTGCTTCACTCTGACCTTCCTGTAGAGAGAGCACTTCTAAGTGCTTTACTGCAAATGAGAAATGTGATCAATAAAACGTTGAGAAGGGGGGGCCTGGGTGGCTCCGTCCTCTAAGGGTCCGACTCTTGGTTCTGGCTCAGGTCATGATCTCGGGCTTGTGGGATTGGGCCCCACATGTGGCTGCCCGCTCAGTGGGGAGTGTGCTTCCCCCTCTCTCTAAAATAAATAAATAAATCTGTAAAACAAACTGACAAGGGATAAAGGAACGGCGGTAATGCACATGTCAGCACACCCAGCATAGTGTTTTCTTCTTGTCCCCATAATCCCCTACATTTCCGATAAATGAACAACAGGGTGATTTATTGTAAACTGACTTGCATACAGACAAACATGCATCTTATCTCACCCACAGCCATTTCCTGCCTCTCCTCCCCAGAGTCCGTCTTCCTCACCACTTAGAGCTGTGGACACACAGGCCACAAAGGCTAGGTTACAGGCCCATGTCCCCCTCTTTTTTTTTAAGATTTTCTTTATTTGTTTGTTTGACAGAGAGAGAGAGAGTGCTCACAAGCAGGGAGGAGAGGCAGAGGCAGAGAGAGACGCACACTCCCCGCGGAGCAGGGAGCCCAATGCAGGGCTTGATCCCTGGACTCTGGGATCATGACCTGAGCCAAAGGCAGATGCTTAACCCAGTGGGGAGTCTGCTTCTCCCGCTCTCTCTGCCCCTCCCCTCTGTTCGGGTTCTCTCTCTCTTGAATCTATAAATAAGATCTTAAAAAAAAAAAACACCAACACCATCAACAAGCAATTCAATTAAAAAACGGGCAGAGGAACTAAATAGACATTTTTCCAAAGCAGACATACAAATGGCCGATAGGAACATGAAAAGGTGTTCTGTGTCGCTATCATCAGGGAAATGCAAATCAAAACCACAATGAGCTCTCGCCTCATACCTGTCAGAATGACTGTCATCAAGAATAGAAGCGATGACAAGTGTTGGCGAGGATGTGGAGAAAAGGGGACACTCGTGCACTGTTGTTGGGAATGTAAATTGGTGCAGCCACTGTGGGAAACAGTATGGAGGGTTCTCCAAAAATTACATAAACGGCTGGCTATTTTACTCACCTCTCTCATGACCCTCCTGCGAGAAGAAACAGATACTTGGGTGAGAAAGACCAACTGAGGCTAGACTAAACTTCGTATGAAAAATTTCTATCCTCTTCCTGCTGTCCGATCTTTAATGGCTGGAAAGGTCCTCCTTTTCTTTAAGAATGATGGGACTGGCAGATAGGAACACGCTGGTGACCCTGTCCACACTGATGTCCAGCCAAGGGAAGGAGACTCTCAAGAGGCCATTTCATAGGAAAAACACCTAAAAGACCAAAAGGCAATTAGAGATAAGACTAGTGGGGCAGAGGCTGGAATTGACAGAGGCTTCAGAAATCTCAGCTACTCTTCTCTGAAGTTACAGCCCATTCTGGGGACAAGATGGGGTCTCCCAGGGACCTTCGGAAAACATCGACACAGTCCAAGGCAGGGGTGGGTTTCCCATCGGAAAGGATGCAAAGGCACCCCTGACTGGCCATGGTCCTGTCCCTTTAAATTGTCATCCTCTCTTCCTGGGCTCTGAGCAATGAGAGGCTCTGACACTTCCTCCCCACGCTGGGAGGAGCATTCTTCTGCACTCACAACCGAAGGGAAAGCACTAGGCCAGGGGCCTCTCCAGCCAACCTCTGACCCTGTCACCACTGCTGTGGGAATGTTGAGCCCACAGGGCTAGGGGGTCTTCCGGGGAGTGGGGGCTTTGAGGACTTGGGGGTCTGTGCGAGCTCAGTGAGCGAGCACCTGAATTCTCCTACCTCTGAGGAAGGGAAGCAGGCTCTAGAAAGGATAGCTTCACACTTTCAAGCTTTTAAGGAGCTCTGAGTTTCAAACAAAGTAAGTTCTGTGGACGTGCTCAGCATCTTCTCCAGCGGTGGCAAGCACCCACTCCTATTCAGAATGAAATCCCTTCTCCTCCCTACTCCCCGACTAGTAATAAAGGGTTTGCTAGAAGGACTCCAGGAGCAGAGCACACTGGAGAAGTCTGCAGACACTCCCTGAAGGCAGATGTGGCAAAGCTGAAAGATATTTCTGGGACAAAGAAGCCAGTCTAACCTTAAAACACGATGCAAAGTGAAAAATTATGTCTGTGAGCTGCATCCTCCCCAAACACTTGACCTCCTCAGCCCCGTGAGTGGCAGGGACTGGCAGAAGCCAGTGAGAATACAATTTCTCCAAATGAAAACAAAAGTGAAACATGAGTGAGAAAAAGAAAAACAGAATAGTGCCCAAGAGCTGTAAAGAATTCAAACAGGTAACAGGTGTATCAAAAATACCAGAAGAAAAAGAGAGAGAATGAGCAGAAGAAATATTTAAGGAGATAATGCTTGAGACTGTTCTAAGAACAATGAAAGACACAAAGACACAAATTCAAGAATCCCAGAGAAGCTCAGGCAGGAAAAATACAGAAACAAACAAATAAAAATCTAGGCACTTCACGCCAAACCGTAAAAACCAAAAGATAAAGAGAAAAACTTAAAAATAACTTGGGGGCTCGGGGGGGACAGATTATATTAAAGGAAAAAAGACTGTCATTACAGATGATTTCTTGTCAGAGTGTGCAGGGCAGAAGACAACGAGTGATATCGGTATATCACCGAAAGAACAACAGTGTCAGCCCAGATTTCTAGAAGCAATAAAATTAGCCTTCAGATATGAAGGTGAGCTAAAGGCTGTCTCACAGGAGCCGAGCCGGTTCCCTGTCAGCCCACCTGCATGACAACAAATATTGGAAGAAGGTCTTCAGGCCAAAGGACTGAATGTGATACCAGACAGAAATTTGTAGTTACCAAAGGCAATAAAAAGCTCCAAAATTGGCAAACAAGAAGATAAATAGAAAGACCATTTTTTATATATTTATAACTCTAAAAGATAATGCTCTAAGACAAAAACGGTCACAGTGTTTTGAGGAACCTATGACATATGTAAAAGTCAAACATATAAGATACGACGGCACACGGGAGGGAGAAATTGTACGTACACTAGTGTAACTTCCTTAAACTACATGTGACGTGGCCTAATGTTACTGACACGTAGACTGTGATAAACAGTCTGAACACCCCCGAACAAGCAGGGACTGTCAGATTGGATTAAAATGCAAGACCAACTATACGTTATTTAAAAGAAACTCACTATAAATATAACCAGTGTATTCGTTTTCTCTTAGTGCCTCATGAATTACCCCCAACGTGGCAACGTAAAACAGCACACGCTTATGAGCTCACAGTTCCTGTGGGTCAGGGGTCCAGGCACAGCCTAACTGCGTCCTCTGCTCAGTGTCCACAAAGCTTCAGTCAAGGTGTCAGCCATGCGGCGGTTCTCATCTGGAGTTCAGGATTCTTTCCCAAATCCATTCAAGTTGTGGGCAGAATTGAGCTGCTTGTGGTTGTAGGACTGAGGTCCTCCTGGAAGGTCCAGAGGCTGCCCTTCTTGACAGGAGATTCACAATAAGGAATATTTGCTTTCTTCAAAGCCAGCAGGAGAATCTCTTGCTTTTCAAACTTTCTTGATTAGGTCAGGCCCACCTGGTATAATCCCCCTTTGACTAACCTAAAACCAGCAGATCAGGGACCTTAATTCCATGGCAGAGTCCCTTCACCTTTGCCATGGGAAGTGGCTTCCATCCTACTCACAGGTCTGCCCGTGCTCACGGGGAGGGGATAGCCCAGGGCACGTACACCAGGACCAGGGAAGCTTGGGGCCCATCTAAGAATTCTGTCTGCCACCACAACATAGATGGGTTAGAAGTAAAAGGATGTGTAAAGTAATTCCATGAAAACACTAATAAAAGGAAAGCTGAATCACTATATAGTAGAAAACAGGTTACAAACAAGGAATATTATCAAAGAAAGGGGCGCCTGGGTGGCTCAGTCAGTTAAGCAACCGACTCTTGGTTTTGGTTCAAGTCGTGATCTGAGGGTCTTGAGATGGAGCCCCCATAGGGCTCTGCGCTCAGCACGACATCTGCTTGAGGGTCTCTCTCCCTCTGCCCCTCTTGCTCATGCTCTGTCTCTCTCTCTCGAACAAATAAATAGATGTTAAAATAAAAAGATAAAGACAGACATTACAGAAGGATAAATATGTCAATTTACCAGGAAGACATAACAATCTTAAAATGTGTACACCTAAAACTTCTTCAAAATACATGAAGCAAGAGCTAAACAAATCAAAAGGATAGATAAATCCAAAAGTATACTCGGAGATTTTAACCTCCTTTCTCACTATTCAGTAAGACACATAGACAGAAAATCAGTAAGAATACAGGAGACATAAGGCTGGAGACTTTCCCCGAAGGTCAGCAGAAGGCCAGGAAGCCCATCCTTATCTCTCCAATTCAACATCATACTGGACATCCAGCCAGTGAAATGAGGCAAGGAAAACAAAGAAACAAGTCATAAAAAGTGGAAGGGAAATAATAAATCTCTCTTTATACAGAAGTGACATGATTATTCATGTAGAAAATCCCAAAAGGCAAAAAATATTCCAGAACTAATAAATTAGCTCAGCAAGGTAGGAGAATGCAGGTCAACATGCAAGGATCGATCATAATCTGTGTATTAGCAACGAACCACTGGAAATTGGAATTACATCATCAGTACTCTTATAATAGCATTAAAAGCCATGAACGTCTTTGGGATAAATCTAAGATTTTAGTGCCAAAAACTACAAATGTTGATGAGAAAAATCAAAGAAGACCTAAATCAATAGAGAGAGCGCCTATGTTTGTGGATAAGAAGATTCAATATTGTTAAGATGTCAATTCTCCCCCAATTTCATTAATAGAGCAACGCAACCTCAGTCAAAATCCAAGTGGGATTTTTTGGTAGATATTCACAAGCTTCTTCTAAAGTTCATATGAAAAAAAACAAAGAACTAAAACTATTTTGATTAAGAAAAGGTGGAGGATTCACCCTCCCTGATTGCAAGGTTTACTTTAAATCTACATTCATCATAACTGTGTGTGACAAATGGTATTGTCAAGTCCTCTTACTTGAGAAGTAGTCACAGTTCACTTGAGAGCAGGGACGGAGTGGGTGCACCTGCCTGGCCACACAGCAGGCTACGATCTCCTTGTGTTTGCAATCTCTCTGAGGACCGCCTGTGATACACGTCGCATTCTGGTTTAATGCCCGTTCCAAGAGAAAACTGTTTTCTTTCTCTTCCATTGTAGTGGAGAGGTTTTCCAAGTTGGCAAGAGATTGTTTTAAATTATATTCCCCCCAAAATCTCACACAATGATGATCAGGTGACTCTAAGCCTACCTTCCAATATCAACAGAAAGGAACCTGGAGATTCTCTAGGACAAGACCGGGCCCTGCCTAAGCACATAGTGTGTTCTGATCTTGCTTTGCACCGTGATTGGGTTTTGCTGATTTAATTCCACTTCCAATTAACATACGGAGCTATGTGAGTTTCAGGTGTTCAATACAGTGCTTCAACAATTCTAGACGTTACTCACTGCTCGTCATGGTAAATGCACTCTGAATCCCCATGACCTGTGTCACCCACTCTCCACCCACCTCCCCTCTGGTAACCATCAGTTTGTTCTCCAGGGTTAAGAGTCTCTTTCTTGGCTTATCTCTTGTTTTCTTTGTTCATTTGTTTTCTTTCTTACATTCCACATATGAGTGAAATCATAGGGCGCTTGTCTCTCTCTGACTTATCTTTGTGTTGCACCCTTTACATCCATCCATGTTGCAAGTGGCAAGATTTCTTCTTAGGGCTAAATAATATTCCATTGCATATAAACCGGATCTTCCTTATCCACTCATCTATTGCTTGCAGGGTTTGGCTCTTGTAAATGAGGCTGCAAATACAGGAGGTTGCCTTTCAGCTCTGTTGAGCCTTTCCTTAGCTCTGCAGAATCTCTGTATTTTGATGTGGCCCCAACAGCTTCCTGAGGCAAGAGAAACAAATGCAAAGTACTTGTTTTACATTCCTAACTCTACCCTTAACTGTGCAATCAGTTGACAAAAAGAAGAGGCACAGCCTCCCAACCCTCACCCCCACCCCCCACTCCCAATAAATGGACACAGAAGATCCAGACCCCTAAAGCCCCTTAGCGCTGTTTGTCAGAGGACAGAGGAGGGACAGCCAGCACAAGGGGTCTGCAAAGTCCTTCAAATCCCGTCCTTAGAGCTGCTCTTTCAGCCCCTCTGTGGACTACCACAGCCTTTCTGTCCCTGGTAAGCAAGAGCATTCTAGAAGCAGAGCCTTGACTAGGGTCTGGGGAGTCCCTCGGAGCAGGTGCTCCTGCCATAGGGGCTGTGGGAAGTGGCTGGCGCATCATAGGGTTTTCCTGGGTCACTGGGGCCCTTTCTTAACCTGGGGGTCCCTGCACTGCCCTCAGAGACTCTACCTCCAGGTTCTGCTTATTTTAAGGAGTCCTAAAAAGGAAATGGGAGGGGGCATGGCGACCCCGGCAGGCTCAGGCAGCAATTGTCCCCTTAAGGGACCCACATGCCCAGAGCTCTGTGCTCTCAGGGTGCTTCGGGCAGCAGTTTCTCAGCAGTTTCTCCGCGGACAGAGAGGGTCTGTCCAGGTCCATGCGGAGCAGGGGCCATGCTCCCTAAGCCTCTTTGCCTTCTGGCGCCCAGGCCCCGCCCTGGAACCTAGGGCCTCACTGGAGGCTCCTCCCCAGCTTCACCCCCATCCTGCTTCCTTCTCTGTCCTCGCTGCCCAGAGAGCAGCCAGGAGAACCTCCAGCCGCCAGAGAGCCGCCCGCCCGCCCCCCCCAGAGCTACCTAAGGCCAGATAGACCCCTCTCCCCACCCCGGAGAGCTACCTGTACCCTGAGAGCAGACTGGAGAGCCGCCATCCAGGAGGGAGCCCTCAGCGCTGCGCCTGGTAAGGGGAACCCAGTGCCAGTCCCGGGGTCTTTGGGGGTCTGAGGGCCTGGGGTCTGGTTCCCAGCTGGTGACTCTGGTGTGATCTCAGGCTACCGCCCTTGTGGGTTCACCCCTCAGTGGACCGGGAAGGTGATGGTCCGAGTTTCGTGCACAGTGGGCTCGGGTTGGCCTGGAAACAGGCTGGGAACTTCTCCCCCTGCACTCACAACCCAGGGATTTCATGGTTCTTATCTTCTCTGTCCGGTTGCCTCCTTCTTAGCCCCTTTGATCCTCGTAAGCCTTTCAGGGTTTCAGAAAGCTGGACTGACATTGTCCTCCCATTTGACAGATGAGAAAACCGAAACTCCCCAGGTGCCCTAGCTGGATGGGGACACACTTGACCATTTCCCTTTCCTGCCTTCTCATATCCCTCCCCACCTCCCCAGAGCCCTGACTTGTGCCAAGGCCCAGAAAGGTCTGGGACAGCAGAATGGATTCTCAGCGTTCCAAAGGGCAAATATGGGATCATTATTTTCCCACCGCCCTTGAGCCAGGAGTTTCAGAGGAGACCCCTCAGGGGACATTGTCTCATGACTTTGATTCTCTCCCAATTCCACCCCCCCCCACCCTGTTTCCTATGACATGATGTGGGTCTCTATTGTACGGCAAACTGGCTATGCTCAGAGCATATGGGAACAAGCCTAACCCTTTAGTGAGAGACACAGCACAACATCACAGTGACTGACGTGCCCAACAAGTGACTCTCATACCAGGAAGTACAGGGACTGGGCAGATGAGTGAAGGAGATACTTATGAATAAGGCAGACAAAAAATATTTTTATCTTCCTGGAATAGCATTAGAGAGCGTGCTTTCTCATGATTTGATAAAATAAAGCATCATCATGATAAAATCAGGCTCACATAATTTTAAAATCAGAATGTACAGTATGTTTCTTTGCCTTAAACTCCTACCTAAGCTAGATCCTCCCACCGTCCCTGTCTGATGCTGCCGTAATCTCTGCTTGCTCGCTGCCTGCCGCTCTCTCCTGATACCTGGTCGCGTTTTGGAGATGAGATAGAATTTTCCTTTGGGGGAAGACATCTGCCTCCATTCCCTGTTCTCTCACTTCTGCCTGCTCTGACATTGACACGTGCCACCTTTCTTCAGTGCAGGTGCCTCCGTCTTTTCTGACGATTATTCCATCCTGTTAATATTTTGTCTGGAACTCATTTTAGCCTTTCTGTCAATATCCTTTCTGACTCGCCTCTGGACACTTTTTTAAAAGTATTTTATTTATTTATTTTATTTTAGAGAGAGGGCATGCGCCAGGCCCAGGAGGAGAAGGGGCAGAGGGAGACAATCTCCAGCAGATACCGCACTGAGCAGGGAGCCAGGCGAGGGGCTTAATCTCACTGCACCGAGATCATGCTCTGAGCCAAATTCAAGAGTCAGACACTTAACCAGTTGAGCCACCCAGTGCCTCTGGACACTTTCTTATCTATTAACATCTGCCTAAAAATCTGTCCCTCTCGGGGACGGATGTCTGCCCCTCATCGGACGGCTCAGAAGAGGGCTCAGGAGAACCACCTGGGCTGCATCTCAGCTAATGAAACCTGAGGTTCCCTGGCTTTCTGTGTCAGCCGCATTGCTCCATTTGGGTCTCACTTAACCAAGTCAAAACACCAGATTGTTTTAAATCTAAATACAGAGCCACTCCTTCCTGCTGCAATTTTATCTTTGAATAATCTTTAAAAAAAAATGCACACAAGTTTTTGCAATGCAATCCTCTATGTTCATTGAAGGCAGACTGGGGTGCTAACGTTGTATGTGGGGTTCCAAAAGGCTCTTGAATTTCTTGGAATGATCTCTTTTACACCCTGTGGAATCAAGGAGGATATGCAGACCTAGGAGACCCCCCTCTTTTTTAATCTTAGCTCTGTGACCATTTGGTGACCTTGGGCAGGACATGTGATGCTCAGTTTCCCAATATGGAAATAGACATTTCAACACCTATCTTGATCCCATCACAGGGGATTGAGTGGGACAATTAGAATCATGGGCAGGAACGAAGTTTGAAGGTTACAGATGGCCGCACAGAGAATGCTTCCAATGACGAAGCCCATCGTCAACACCCTCCCCTCTCGCATCGTCCTTACCACATGACTGGATTGATTCCAGCGTGTTTTCTGAATGTCATCTCAAGTAGAGGATGTCAGAGAACATGAGCAGTTGTAGCAAAAGCCCGAGTGTAATTGACCAGAGGCTAGGACAGCCCGTGGCAAATGGTGAGGAAAATGCTCTTCTCAGGGCTTAAGGAAAGGAGGGAACCGGGGAAAGGAGGGAGAAGGAAAGCGAGAAAGGAAACAAAGGAAGGAAGTGGTCTTAATATATTCTGCTAACCTGGAAGTAGATGGTATCCCCCAAGGAGGGCCAAAAAACTCCACTGCATGAAGGCAAGAAGGTGCCAAAGTTATTTCTTTAGAACCAAAGCAACCTGAGTAACAAACTATGAAAAACACTTTTGATTCAACGGGAATGATTAAAACGCAAGTTTAAGCGGATTAAGATGTCCTCACTTACACCCGTAAGAGTGACAAAAAATTAAGTGTAAGGTCACCAAGCACTCGTGCGTGTTTGGGAATTCTCCTATGTGGCGGTGCCAGTGGGAGTTCGCCGAACCGTCCTGGGCTGGGACGTGGCGATACCGGGTCAGCTGGCAGCTGTCTGTCCCAGGTAACTTGTTGCACGTGTGCCCCACAGAGATGGGATGATTTTGCAACATTGTTTGTAGAAGCAAGCATGCTGTTTGAAACAGCTTAAATATTTGCTAATAAATATTTAAGGGGTACCTTGGGGGGCTCAGTCCATTGAGCATCCAGCTCTTAATTTCGGCTCAGATCACGATCTCAGGGTCATGGGATCGAGCCCCACATCAGGCTCCACGCTCTCTGTGGAGTCAGCTTGAGATTCTCGCCCTCTGCCCCTCCCCCTGCTCATGCTCTCTCTAAATAAATAAATAAAATCTTTGAAAAAATAATCGATAAAATGTTACATACATGACATCATTTCTACAAAAACTTGCAAATAGAAAAGCAGCACTATACATTATCTCTAGAGACACGTGTATGTAGAATTATCAACAGACAAACGAGAATGATCCCTAAAGTCCTCAGGATACTGGCTCCCTCTGAACAACAGAGCAAGGGGGACTGAGGCTGGGGAGCCAAAAACTGTGAATGGAGCCATATGTGTAATGTTTCCATTTCTCGATCAAACAGAACAGCTGCAGCAGAGAGGCCGAAATAGTTACAGTCGTTCGTGGCACGTGGTCCCCATTTCTTGGATACTTCTCCACTTCAAAAGTTGGTTTCATAACCGCATCATCTTTAAAACTGAATAAATGCAACACAGCCTCAGAGTTCATCGTAATTCCGGTTGGGTGTCTTGGGCACACTTGCCTTTTCTAACACCAGGAAGAAGGACCCAATATTCTGCCTCGTTCCAGTGCAACTTTTATGCCAAGGGTTGTCTCAATTTCTGCTTAAATCTGCTGGCAGACAAAAATGGTGATATTTCGAGACCAGGCCCCCAGAGCCTTCCAGGAAAGAAGCTGGATTAAAATCTGAGCAGGAGATGAGGTTATCTTGAATTTGTCCGCCATGTTGATTCTTTCCCTTCGGTTATAGCACTACCTTCTCTCCCCCAGCTCCCCGGCACGGGGCAGGCAGGGGTGAGTGGAGGTGGTAAGGAAGGTGTCAGTGCTCGGCTCTCTACCACTCTTTCCTCTACTGTCAGTCCCTGAAGGAGTCCTTGTCCCTGCTCTGCCCTCCCACCGAAAGGAACCTTGTGCTTTCCTCTTTGCCCCTGGAATATCCGTGGGATCCTGCATCTAGGACTGGAAATTCTCTACTTCAGACACTCCGATGTCATTTACAGCAATGCAGTTTTTTTTCCGTATTCTAGCAAGTTCACCTACTTTGATTGCAATCAATAATAATAATGTCCCACTCCTGGTTCCACAGAAGAATGCTTTCTTCATTTCATGCCTTTTCAAGTTGGAGAGAGATAATCAACTGATATTTTTAAAAAATATTTCATAATTTCCTGTAAGTTAAAAAAAAAAAAAAGCAACAGTGCATTGCGTTAACATAACCTAGCTTTGCCTGGGGTTTGCCTAAATTTAGTCATAGATGTTTGGAAGTATAATAGGAGTGAGAAAATTAGCAATGGAAATGGCTCATCCCAGGATAATTATTCCTAAATGTCTGATTTGAAAGTGTTCTCAGGCCTAGCAACTCCTTATGGACACTTGCTTTTACTCCTTTCCTGTTTTCTATTCCAGGAGAGGATGGAAGGGCTTCAGAGGGGCAGATATGGAACGATGGCTGAAGGTAAGGAAGCCCGGATGTTCTCAGGAGCTCCAGGCACCTGGGAGAGTTGCTGTTCTCTCCACCGACCCCCACCTCGAACACAGGGACAGAAACCCTGTAATTCGGAAGTGAAGAAGAAAAAGACAACTATCACTTGTGCTTTACCTTCCCTGTGTTCACCCCCACCCACTGTCACCCGCACATGATCTGTGGGAAATGTGGAAGCGAAACTCCCAAGTCAGGGTTTGAAGGATTTGGAACCAGATTGTGAAAAAATTTCTCTTTGCCGGTCTGCTCCCAACTAGAAAGAGGAAAGTTCCCATAGAGATTTAGGAATCATGCTTGCTACAAATACTCAGGGAAAGGAGGAACCAACACGGAGTAGAAGGAATAAAGTAAGAGATTTTAGGAGGCTGAAATGAACTTAATTCGTTTGAACTCGTAAGAACTCTAAAGTCCTGGGGTTCTCACCCTTCTTTGCCCCTTGAAGATTTTACTCTTGGCTCCGTGTCGCCCTCCCCAACTCCGTTCTGTAGTCATCTCCTGTAGTCCGTTGGCCAGAGCTCTCCAACCCCCGTGCTTCTAATGCTCTTCCTCTTCACCAGCCTCACATCCAGGGGCATCTCCCAGGCTTTGTCCTTGACATTCATGACCTTCTGTCATGTCAATGTCAAAGATCCAACTGTCCACCCTGAGAGCAGAGACCCAGTACGTTGAGCTGCCCTTGGCGGGAGGTCACTGTAGCTCTGACCTCTGAGACGTCCTATACCCCTGAGGTTCCGACGTATGAAGCGCTGCTGTGCGAGGATGATGGGGATGTGGGGGTGGCAAGACGTGGTAATAGTTTCTCACTTGTGGCTTCTCGTCCTCTATCTCCTTCTAATCTTATATTTATTTAGCATGAAATTGGCCAAAGCACCATCTGTGGAAAAGAACGGGGACCACAGTCCTTTTCCCATAAAAAGCCATGTTTTCCCTGCTCTAGAGGAATTGTTAGGGATCCTTGGGCACGTCCTCCCTTGGCTGTGGGTCAGAGCATGAGCTTCTAATGCAGGGTTTCTATGATCCACAAGCATCCTAAAGTTGTGTACAAACTTTTGTATGTATCTCGATAGCATTGGTTTTGGGGAGGGAGGTCCACGAGCTTTCATGAGATACCATGAAGGTCCATGACCTGAGAATCCTAAGAATCACTAGCTCAGCAAGAAACAAAGAACTGGGTTTTTTTATAGGCAGAGAGGAAGATAAGTGGTTTGCAACATCGTCCTCACTGAGGATCATCCTGGTGGGCAAGACGGGCACTGGGAAGAGTGCCACAGGGAACAGCATCCTCTGCCAGCCAGTGTTTGAGTCCAGACTGGGGAGCCAGCCCGTGACCAAGACGTGCCAGGCGGAGACAGGGACCTGGAATGGAAGGAACCTCCTGGTTGTCGACACGCCCTCCATCTTCGAGGCGGAGGCTCAGACCCAAGGGATGTGCACGGACATCGCGGACTGCTACCTGCTCTCCGCCCCGGGGCCCCATGTGCTGCTGCTGGTGACCCAACTGGGGCGCTTCACTGCCCAGGACACGGTGGCCGTGAGGAGGGTGAAGGAGGTCTTTGGGGCGGGAGCCATGAAGCACGTGGTGGTCCTCTTCACCCACAAGGAGGACTTGAACGGCGAGTCCTTGGACGATTACATCACACACACGGACAACCAGAGCCTGAAGAGCCTGGTGCAGGAGTGCGGGAGGCGTTACTGTGGCTTCAACAACAGGGCCACCGGGGAGGAGCAGAGGGAGCAGCTGGCCGAGCTGATGGCTGTGGTGGGGAGGCTGGAGAGGGAGAACGAGGGCGCCTTCCACAGCAATGACCTCTTCTTTGAAGCCCAGAGGCTGCAGCGAGAGGGGGGAGGCGCCCACGGGGAAGAGCGCAGGCGCTACCTGGCCAAGGTGCGGGCGCAGCTGGAAAAGCAAAGGCGGGACCTGAGAGACAGCAGGAGTAACTGGGCGTGCGGGGCGCTCCTCAAAGTCAGAAGGTGGATGCTTTCTAACATTGGGATAACTGCTGTCCTCATTATATGCATTTTGATTTTTCTTGCCACTTTAATTAACTTGTGTATTACACATGGACACTGAGCATTTTCAGTGATTGCTGCCATCAGCGGGTTCATGTGTTCAGAGTCTCCATCTCTGTGTCAGATTCTTTGCTTTTTACATAATTTCACGTTCTGTTTCTCTTTGTCACGTCGGACATGCTGTCCATTTTCTTCAAGTGCTTTTAGGTCAATAAAATCAAAGGAAAAATTGTTTTTCTTGTTTTGTTTTGTTAAAAATTGTGATGGTACACGAGAAACTGTCCAGAAATATTTCAGACATGAAGGGAAGCAGGTGTTGGGTGGTGAAGCCGTGGGGATGTCCCACCTCTTGGCCCTACTTTGTCCGGTCAGGCTATTGAAGGGAGACAGGTGTTCTGTGAAAAGCCGTTGGCAGAATTCCTTATTTTATTCAGAAACATACCTGATTCCATCAGCGTTAGTCATGAAAGGTGATGCCCACCCCCACCTCCACCCCTGCGAGACAGAATGATGAGGATGGGTTTGGGAGGGTTGGTCCTGAGGCGAGAAGAGGGCCGGGAACAGGTGCAGGAGGGGGCGTGTGCATGGTGGGGAAGGAGAGAAAGGGTTCAGCACAGCAGGATGGGGTCTGAGCCTTAAGAAAAGCAGTCACTGGGAAATTCTCAGGGGTCGGGAAATAAAGGAACTATAATTTCTTAGAGCAGGAGTGGCAGCACCGAATAGTGAATATTTTAGACCGTTAAAAACGGTCTATAGTTGGGGCGCCTGGGTGGCTCCATCGGTTAAGTGTCTGCCTTCAGCTCAGGTCCTGCTCTCAGGGGCCCTGGAATCGAGCCCTGGGTCAGGCTCCCTGCTCAGACTCAGGGGAGTCTGCTTCTCCCTCTCCCTCTGACCCTCCCCCCTGCTCATGCTCTCCATATCACGCGCTCTGTCTCTCAAATGAATAAATGAAAAATCTTTAAAAAAAAAAAAAAAGGTCTCCGGTCTACTCAGCTCTGCCCTGACAGTGCCAAAGCCGCCACAGGCTGCGTTCCCATAAAGTCTAACAAAGAGTGGCCTTTGGATTTCATGTAACTTTCAGATGTGGCCATGAAACATTATTCTTCCTTTGATGTCTTCAACAATTTTAAACTGTGAAGGGCTTTCGCACCTCACAGGCTGTATAAAACACAGGGCAGACCACACTGGGTCCCTCTGGGGGCGTATTTCCTGTTGTTTTCGAGCTGTGTCATAAGTAATGCAACATTTTAACCTCAAACCCAGTACCATCCAGTTCAATCATGTGTGCTCTCTGTGGGAATTCGGGGAAAGGGTCGTGCCCGACATTTCAGTGGTACAAAAGAGAAGAGGGCCAATCTTGGGGTGTAATTTGAGCAGAGGTCATAAATTCAGTGCAAACAGGAAATCAGATGAGGGGGTCCTTGGTGGCCCCTCCCCTGCCTTCTTCCTTTTGGTAGCTGCCCCACCCCTTCCTTCTCTACTCCCTTGTACCTTGTAAGGGAGACCTGCAGTCATCTGATGAGGGAACAGAAGGCAAGCTGAGGACAAGGCAGAAACTGACACCCCGCAACCCCTCCCCCGCCCCGGGGTGTATGTGACATCCCTCAGGCACTCCTGGCTGCCCTAAAGGACAAAGAAATAGTAAACCTATAGAGACCACAATCCTGCAGGACTTGAGTCTCCCTCAGTTTACAAATGTCTTAGCAGTCTACAGGAACAAAGCATTTATATCAATAACCTAGCTTCCGGAAGGAAATGTAAATACAATTGAATGTCTTTGTAACCTGCAGCCCATAGACAGATACTTGAAGCGGGCAGAGTGTAATGTTCCTCCAGGAAGTTGCCAACTATCTTCATGTTAACGCCTTGCTAGAGGGAAAAACAGCCTTCACTTGACAATGGCAAGGCCTCCAGTATCCGGTATCCAGTGAGTCTTACTTAACATATGAAAGTACTTTCTTGAAACCTCCCTTTTTCCTTACCTCCCCCAACCCCATAGTTTATAATCAGCCACCCCTCACACCCTGGGGCAGCAGCTCTTTCTGCCCACGGGTCCTGTCCCCGTGCTTTCATAAACCACCATTTTGCACCAAAGAGCCTCAAGAACTCTTTCTTGGTCTTCAGCTACAGACTCCACCGCACTGAACCTCACCGATATCCCACAACCTCATCACTCCCAGGCAACCTGTGGCTGGATGGGTAAATGCCTAATTCTGGGGCGGGTCTTAGGAACTCGATGTGACGCCCAAGTATCAATCTCCAAACCTCTCTTGGTGACAAAGGTACCATGTTGACCTTTACAGCCGTACACGTAACTGACGCCAGACGTGTTCAAGGAGTGTTAGGTTTAAGTCCTCAAACCCTGGACAGGCTAAGGAACTCTGATTTTTCCAACCAAGGACCACCTTCTGAAGGCAGTATTCCCGATCTGCCCAACCTTACCTGCTCTCTCCTTCCTGGAGCTCATGCAGCCAGCTCCACCTGCATTTGCTACGTGAGGGCTGAGTGCCGGGTTCTAAGCTGGGCACGAGGAATCTAGGATAAAGGATAAATGATACACGGCTCCCACGCCACACAAGGGACCGCATGGTGAAGGGATGAAAGGCACATGGAAATGGGAATAAGAGTAATTCGTTTAGAGATAAGGAGTCCGCCAGAAGAAGAGCACACAGGCTGCCGAGATGGGGTGGCTGCGTGTGCCGTCTGGGAACATGCTGGCCTCTCCCCACGGTCGCTGAGGGCTGGGGGAAGCCACTGTCAAGGAGGAGAGGGTGAATCAGCATTGGGAGGTGCAGGGAGAGACAGGGCTGGGCAGGGGGCCTGGAGAGCTCCCTCGGGGTTCCACGGCCGTCTCCTAGAGAAAGGAAGTCACTGGAGGCTTTTAACAAGATTCATGTACTTTAGGAAGACCCCACGGCAGCAACGTGGTGGTGGGATTGTATACATGTAAGCCTGGGGGCAGGGATAACATTTAGAAGAGATTTCCGTCTCAGCCGTCAAGACCCGAACTGTAGCGAAAGGAATGGGATGGAGAGGAGAGGACGCCCGTGGGCAACGCTGAGGAGGGGTAGAATTAACACAAGGTAGTCCTGGACACAACACAGACTCTTCCCGCTTTCCAAAGACAGGGCATTCCCAGGAAACCTTTCGGAAGCCAACAGGGCATAGAGCAAAGGAACAATTACCATTAATTTATATGGAAAAGTTTTGAGCATTCCCAGACCACCCAGAATGAACTTTCTTTGGCTTTTCTGATACCTTAACACATATCTTGCTAACGGATGCACAAACTCCGGGGAGATCAAGCCCAGAGCTGTGGCGCCTGGATGCTGAGGTGCGGCGTGGGGCTCCCCAGAGAAGGCGCTCGCAGCGCCTCGCTGGCCGCCCGGGGTGCATGCTGCCGCTCCGACGGACTCACTGCAAAACCAGCACGGACCGTGGTTTCACTTTTTGCCACTTGTTGTAGGAATGAACATCCTCTTCGGATTTCTTTCACTAAGCCAAAGCAGGTGCTCGTGCAATACTTTTATAAAAGTGGCGTAACACCAACTTTCAAAAGCAGGGGATTCGTGCATCAGGGAGAGAACCAGGTTTCTGTCCTGGGCGGCCTTGTTCAGGGGGCTCCCTTCACTGCCCTGGGCCTTCAGAGGCAGAGAGGGTCGAACAGAAGAAGGAAGCGCCCCAGCTGGGTCACCAGCAGCAGCACACGGGGCCCTGGGGCAGACAGCAGTTAGCAGTCCCCCGATGTCCTTGCACAACCCTTGGGTCTGAGCCTCCGCCTTGAAGATGGAGGGCGTGTCGACGACCAGGAGGTTCCTTCCATTCCAGGTCACTGTCTCCGCCTGGCACATCTTGGTCACGGGCTGGCTCCCCAGCCTGGACTCAAACACTGGCTGGCAGAGGATGCTGTTCCCTGTGGCACTCTTCCCAGTGCCCGTCTGCCCACCAGGAAGATCCTCAGTGAGGACAATCGTGGAGTTAACCTCTCTTCTCCACCCGTCAGAGCACACGAAAAGTTAGTGTGCAATTACTGTGGACTAAATGCGTACCCCCTGAAATTCATATGCTGAAACCCTAATCCCCAGTGTTATGGCACCTGGAGCTGGGGCTTTGGGCAGGTAATTTGGTGTAGATGACATCATGAGGGTAGAGCCCCTATGATGGAATCAGTGTCTTTACAAGAAGATGAAGAAAGACCTGAGCCTCTCTCCATGATGTGAGGACACAGCCAGCACAGGGGAGAAAGTGGGCTCTCACCAGACACCAAATCTACGAGCACCTTGATCTTGGACCTCCAGCCTCCAGAACAGTAAGAAATCAGTACTTGTCATGTACAAGCCAGTGCACGGTATCATGTGTTAGCAGCCTGGACTACAAGAGTAATAAATGCCTTTTGAGGAGGAGGAGAGCAAAAGAGAAAAAGGGAAAGACCTAGAAGAAACAGCATCCCTGAATCAGGCTGTCAGACCCTCTGATCCCATCGCAGGACTGGGCTCAGAGTGAACACCTTACACCTGTATTGAGAATATAAAGGGAACTCACACTGGGTTGTGAAATAAACTACCCCAGCTGACCAGAGTCCTTGGGACCTTTCCTTTTCAGACATGAATTTTGCTACTCTTTCTGGAAACTTATCTGTATTGGTTCCCACCCTGTAGGCTCTTCAATGCTTAGAGCTTTCGACAACCACTGAGCTGTCTGTCCCATACTTTCTCCTCCTCCCGTCCCTGCCTAGTGTCTGTTTTATAAGATGACAGGGCTTGTCTAGAAAAACTCACCCTAAGGAGACAGCAAACAGCCCAATACATTATATTTCTGGGGAATATACATTTTCTTTAGCTTGGGGTGACTCTGGCCTTGTACCTTTCACTGCCATCCCAAATGCTGAGTTCACTGGTAAATTTGCCACGCCAGTGCTGAGTTCATGGCCCCGGAGCATGAAGAGCCGCCCTAGACCTTACCCGTGGTGAAAGCATCCTCCCCACCCTTCTGAAGCCCTTCCATTTTGTTCCAGAGGGGAAAACATGCAGGGATTGTTCATACCGAAGCCGGATGACACAAAGCACCCCATTTCATAGATGAGGGAATTAAGGCAGGAAGAAGCAAATACTGAAGGTCAACTTACTGGATGAGCCAAGACCCAAACGCAGGTCTGCTGACCGGCAGCCATTCTCGGCCTGGACTGAGCTGTGCAGACGTGCAAGCAGGTGCACGTGATCTCCCACAATCTGTAGTTAGCTAACAGGAGCACTGAAAATGTCTCGTCCACCCAGAACACCAAACAAGGAAGCTGGTCATTCCCAACTGCGCACCCAGGCTCCCTCGTCTGCCTCTAGGGTCCCAGTGCTGACAGGTAAAGTCCAGTTCACTTTGATAAAACTCACCAGAGACATTCTGCCCCACGTTTCCATGGTGATGGTAGCGTGGAGAATGGCCAATCATCCCAGTTTTCCCAGAACAAAGGACCTTCACTGTTGAACCTGGGAGAGTCCCAGACAAACCAGGACGAGTCGTTCATACCAGTTGTGGGAGATTGCCGTTGAGTCCAGCTGGTCGGTGGGGTGGAATGTGTATCAGTAAATGGAGAGAAGACCTAAGTCACTAAGTTCAGGCCAACTGTTTTCTCACCAAACACCCCTGCTTCCGGGCTTTCGGATCAAATAGTTTACCCCAGGGGCATCTCTCTCCTGCCCTCTCACCTTCTTCCATTGTCCCCCATGCACCTTTTTCTTGATCCTTCTCTTTCTTCTTACCCCCTACGTCCTGTGCTCGGGAAGACCACTCAGGTTTCACCCAAGGATGACTTCTCAAGCTTCACTACTGGGAAAAACCTACAGGGCCCTTTCCAAAGCCAAGAGCATGCTGTGTGCAAAGTTTCAGAGTATTCTTCTTATAACAGTTTTCAGGAATCGATACTAAAGAATGAATTTCTAATTGTGTAATTTTAGGTTCAGGAGAGTTGAATTGAAAAAAAGATGCCTTTTTGAAATAAATGGATTTTGCTAGTGCTCTTGGGATCATGCCATGTAGGGTATGGTCTAGCCCTCCACATGCAAAACTAGCCTCAGGGATCACCTTGGCAGAAAATAATAATAATAATTTAATAAATAAATAACTTGGGAATCATTTTAATTTGAATGTCAAAACCCAGCTTCTATCAGACAGTTTCCTGGTAATGTCTCGTAACTTATCCTAATGGTATTTTAGAGCCAAAAGAGAAAAAAGGTAGCAAATTATCAGCCCCTTGGGATCTCTATTCTTTGGCCAGGTCCCATGGAAACTAGTCTAACCTGGTTTGTAAAGTTTGTTTCACTTTCTGTACAATTCAAATAAGAGTTATCATGGCTGAGGAACCACAGTGCTGAGTCTTCAACTCAGTCCCTACGTTTATGTCAAAGTAAGTGTGGGCCTGTTGGATGGAAACCAGCCCTCAACATTTTCTGTTATCCTGCCACCTATGGAGGGGCCTTTCAAATCAAGTGTGATCGTTAGTCTTGGGTGTCAGCTTGGCTAAGCCACAGTGCCCAGTGATTTAATCAAACACTAATCTAGGTGTTGCTATGAGACCCTTCTTTGGATGTTTAAGTAAAGATGGCCTGCCAATGTGGGTGGGCCTTGTGCAATCAGTGAAGGCCTTAGCGCAAAAAGCAAGGTTTCCCAGAGAAGAAAGAATCCTGCCTCAAGACTTTAATATCAGCTCCTGCCTCAGTTTCCAGACTGCCAGCGTGCCCTGCAAGTTTTGGACCTATCAGCCCCCATAATCCCATAAGCCAATTCCTTAAATGTATTCATACATATATCCTATTGATTCTGTTTTTCTGGAGAACACTGACTGATACATCAGTTCAGCCAATTCCTTCTACTGAAAACAGTGGAAAGAGAAAACCTGAACATAATTGTCATCTTGGCTGGTTCTTTTCAAGGAGATTTTTTTTCTTTTTTGGAAGATGTGATTGCATAGCTGGTGGCACATGAGGAAGCTGATGCTTTTGAGAGATCTGCTTATTTGTGATGCTGATGATTTTGAAACCAAGATTCTCTGTTTTCCCACATACTGCCCTTGAATCGTCTTCAGTGGTGGTCTCCAGAGAGGGAGCCGGGCGCGGGTGTGCAGGAAGGGTGCTGGTGTGCCTGGACTCAAGAGAGAGAGAGAGAGAGAGAGAGAGAGAGAGATCTTGGGGTCAGGTGACACCATCCACTCCTTTTACCTCTGGGGCAACTGCACGAGGGATCCACGGCATCCACCACGTGGCAAACATCCGAATCCTTCCTGGCTCAGGACCTCAGATGGAGGGGATGGAGGGACCAGGGAGAGACGGCTGCGCTTGCGAGGCTGCGGCGGCCGGGCCCACGGTGTCCCTTGCCCCGTGGGCAGTGGGCGGCGGCCAGCAGGACACAGGACGTGTCCTCCGAGAAAGAGGACCTAGCACTGAGGCGCTCTTGGAAGCCCGCCTGAGCGGAAGGAGAATGAGACGAGACCCTCCTCCTCCGGGCCAGCTCGGGCTTTCTCGTCTTCCTCGATTGTTTTTTGAGGAACGTTCTCCTCCCCAGCCGCAGTGCTGGCCCTCCAGTCCCACGGCCCCACCTGGGGCCACACGGGCGGCCGCCACCTCCTTCCCCCCACCCCCAGTCGCTGTTCCCTGGTGGCCCTTCGGTCCCCTCCAGACATCACCGTCATCGCGCTTCCCCTGCTCAAAACCCAACTCAGGGCTGGCCAGCAGGCTGCCTCCCTCGTCTCCAGCCAGCGTCCTCCCATTAATTCATCAATACACGTGACGAAGCACCTCATCTTCTTGGAGGACGGTGGGGCCGGTTTCTAGAAGAGCTCCTGCCGCCGACCAGGAAAGCACCTCCAAGCGAAGGAGAGTGGAAGGGGGCTCCCTGCACGTCCCTTGGGAAGCCCCGTGTCCTGCCACACTCCAGTGAGCCGCGCAGAGAGAGCGTGCCAGGAGGGAAACGTGGAAGAGGTCTGCGAAGAGGTCTGAAGCTCGCCCAGTTATCCCACTCTAGTTTCCAAGTAACAGCAATGTCCTCCCTCCTTCCCCCACTGGAGGGCGCTGGAGCTGGACAGCGCGCTCCTTGGGTAGCTGGGACAGGTGCATGGGAAACGGTCAGTAAAGGGGGAGAGGCAGGTCATTTCCTAGGAAGAAAGCCCTGCTGCTTGTAACTACGTTCTGGCTAACGACGGGGTTTAAGTAATTTTTTAAACAATAGCATGTATTTATTTATCAGAAAAAAAGCAAATGTTTTATCTGAGCAGATCGCTTTGAACTCTACCCCCTGAAATCTTTCTCCTCGATTTAAAGTGGAAACTGCCCCCCCACCCCTTAAAGTGGAAACTGTCTGGGGCGCCTGGGTGGCTCAGTCGTTAAGCGTCTGCCTTCAGCTCAGGGTGTGATCCCGGAGTCCTAGCATCGAGCCCCACGTCAGGCTCTTCCACTGGGAGCCTGCTTCTTCCTCTCCCACTCCCCCTGCTTGTGCTCCCTCTCTCGCTGGCGTGCTCTCTCTCTCTCTCTCTGTCAAATAAATAAGTAAAAATCTTTTTAAAAAATAAAAATAAAGTGGAAACTGTCTCCACCAAGTTGAGTGGTGAACTCAACAAAAACAAGTGATGGAAATAAAGATTAAAATCAAAAGGCAAGTTTTCAGCCTGTTCTTCAAAGGGTATCCTACGCGTTCCGGGACAGGAGCAGGGAGGAGATTCAAGCCATCTTTTCTTGCCCCGCAGTGTGGAGGGCACTGCACATGTGCCCCCAGAGATGTATGGGTACAGCAGTGGCTGTGTGCATAGGTGAACACGCTTTTGCACAAACACGGGAAATAACCTTGTTAATATCACCGAAGGGCTTCTCACCACTCTGAGCTCATTCTGTTCAAAAGTTCAGGTTCTGAAAAATGTAGTATCAGTAATATTTTCAGCTTGCACTTACTGGGGGCTTTAGGGTATGTAATTGTTGACCCTAACTGAGAGTAAAGATGCGGCTTAGAATGATCAAATGTCGGGGCGCCTGGGTGGCACAGCGGTTATGCGTCTGCCTTCGGCTCAGGGCGTGATCCTAGCATTATGGGATCGAGCCCCACATCAGGCTCTTCCGCTATGAGCCTGCTTCTTCCTCTCCCACTCCCCCTGCTTGTGTTCCCTCTCTCGCTGGCTGTCTCTCTCTCTGTCGAATAATTAAATAAAATCTTTAAAAAAAAAAAAAAGAATGATCAAATGTCATAGATGTTACCTCTCTCTCTGTCGAATAATTAAATAAAATCTTTAAAAAAAAAAAAAAAAGAATGATCAAATGTCACAGATGTTACTGGTAGACCTGGGATGAGAGAGACAGAGAGAGAGAGACAGATAGAGGGAGATGGGGGCAGAGAGAGAGAACAAGTCCTGTTGCCTGGTGGATCCTGGAATATCTTGCAAGTTCTAATCTTCACAATCTTCCCTCCTCTCCTATGCAGCCTCTCTCATTGGCTTCTGGTCTGTTTGTGCGCGCGCACACACACACACACACACACACACACACACACACACGAGCAGTGAGAGATGAAAAAACTAGCCACAAATTCTATGAGGGGAGGGGAAGTGTTAGACCGTGTCCCTGGGGACAGGAAAAGAACAACGCGTGTGTTTCCTCAAAGAACCATTTTCGAGGTCATCCAGAAGCCCTGCGAGATGCCAGAGGAAAAGGGAGTTTTGTCTTGTTCTGCTTTTGGTAAGAGCCCCATTTCTTTTCTCCCCACCACATCTTTGCCACGGTTTTGTGCAAAACAAGTTCTCTACCCAAGATAGTTGGGAGAATGCAGACCCAGAGAAGCCAATGAATGTCTGGGGTATCCCAAACCAAGCTGTCGCCTGCCTTCACTGGACCCAAATCTGGTGGTTCTGGAAGAAATAAAGATTTCGAACTGGACATGCATCTCCCCACCCCCACCATGAGCCTCTCTGGCGTAAAGATATTTTCTGATACGGAATTCCAGACGGCAGCAAAGGCTGAGCTCGAGGCAGGTGTCTTGCTGAGATGGTCTGGCTCTGCTCTCCCTCTTACCGCTCTGCCATATACCCTGCCCTTGGATTATCCATGCTCTGACCTGAAGAGGAAACAAAGTTTAGTAAGCGTCTGCCCCAGATGGACTTGCACTTCCACAGAAGCCGTGGAGTCACCCTCCCCCACCCACAGTGTGGTTTAGGCAAAGCGATAGGCACCGAAGTGGGTAGGGAGCTCTGGGCCCCTCTCGCTGCCCTGATTAATGCTTCTCTGCCCACTGAGGAGCCCCTGCGTCCCCAGGGGGTTGAAACGCCTCTCTGGAGACATCCTCAGGGTGAGTGGGGCGGAGTTCCTTCGGTCAGTGGCTGCTGTTTGAGTTCCGATGGATTCTTGAAGAACAGCCACAGGCAGGAAAGTGAGGTACAGATAATTCCTGCTTCTTTGCTTGGTTTAGAGAGGAGGGCAATTATAACGCAGATAACACAATTCACATTTTGCAGCAAAAGCCGTGCTTGACTTAGAAAATGCTCTTCCATATTAATACTGTAATTTTCACTTTTCAAATAATAATGCCTGTTACACTGAATGAGGGGGATGCCTGCCCTCTTGCTGTGGAGGACTGAAAGGCATGTGTCTAATACACAGATGACAGCTAGAAACGCCTCTCATATCTCATTTTCGCCAGGAAAAAAAAAAAAAAAAAAAGAGGGCTAAAGATCAGCTCCTCCAAAAAATAATTATTTTAGGTAGACATTTATCAGCTCAACACTGCTTTTTCATGAATTTTGTTTTTATGCCCGAAGTCACTCATTGAACTGTCTCAGCGTGTATTTTGTAAGTGGTTGTTGTGCAAGGAAGGGACGTTGCTTGAAGGCATCAAATCCACACGAACCTTATGAGGTTTTCGTGGTCGAGGTGAATGTGCAGTTTCACGGGCTATAAGCTACCCAGGCTGATACTCCTGTGTCCCCACTAGAGAGAGAGCACTGGACCTTGATCAGCTACTTTCTGTGCATTACGGAAAACACAAATTAATCAATGAAAACAACAGAATTTTTTATTCTGTCTTCGGGCATTTCCTCAGCTGCTCTGTAGACCGAGATGGGATGGTCTTCTATTGGGGATGGTTTCCTTCTCCTCTAACCTGCCACTTCACAGACACGGTTGACTTTTTTTCTGTTAAATTATATGTATTTTTCTTGTTGATTCAAGAAAGGCCTTTAATTATGATTTTTGGAAAAATATTTTATTTGTTTATTTGAGAGAGAGCACAAGCAGGAGTGAGGGAGGAAGGGGGAGGAGGGAGGAGGAGGAGGGGCAGAGGGAAAAGCAGACTCCCCGCTGAGCAGAAAGCCTGACTCTGGGCCCCATCCCAGGACCCTGAGATCATGACCTGAGCCCTGAAGGCAGTCACTTAACCGACTGAGCCACCCAGGCGCCCTCTTTATTTATGATTCAAGAAAGCAAAATATCACTTGCTCTCTGTTACACCTGCTAACAATCCTTTCCCGCTCCTTTCTTTTTTTCACTCAGAGTTTATAGCCATTCGGTCTCCTCTTTTCTCTCAGCATTAACTCATGGAATTGCAGGGACAACACTTCAAAACACAGGTGTTTCAACCACGGGAGAAAGAAATGTCAGCAATAAAGATGGGGGGAAATTACTCCTTTTCTCCTATAGCTACAAAGAAAAACAGCAAACTTTGGTCCTACAAAGGAGTCTGTGAGCTATTCGGGGTTTGAAACGGAGCTCTGTCCTGTGTTTCATCTCTGAGAGTCTGTAGAATTACGTTTGTCTTTCTTAATACTGTGTTTCTCTATTCCTGAGATATACATTGAAATCTAGTAATTCCTAACAGATCTAAATACTTACAAGATTTCTTAGACAAATCCTAAGGAGATCACTGATACTGCCCTCTCCTACCACAGGCATGCAGGTAATAAAATAAAACAAAATATAATAATCAAAGGGTTTGGGAATCTTGTCTGATTTAAATCACAGTATACTAAGTAAGATAGGACTGTCAAATGTTGTCAGATGTCTTGCAGATACCACCCCCTGCTGCTTGTCTTAAGTTAGTTATGGTACATTTTTAGCTAAGTCTGGAAATTTCAACAAATGTTTTCTTTATGGCTTCTGTCATTCTTAGAAAGCCCCCCTACTCCCTTTATTTAAAAATATATTACTTATGTCTACATGAAAGTCTGCACACAAATATTTATAGCAGCTTTACATGTAATTGCCAAAACGTGGAAACAACCAAGATATCTTTCACTAAGTGAATGGGTAAATAAAAAGTGGTACATGAAATAATGGAATATTATTGAGCATTAAAAAAGAAATGAGCTCTCAGGGCGCCTGGGTGACGCAGTCGTTAAGCATCTGCCTTCGGCTCAGGGCATGATCCCAGCGTTCTGGGATCGAGCCCCACATCAGGCTCTTCCACTAGGAGCCTGCTTCTTCCTCTCCCACTCCCCTTGCTTGTGTTCCCTCTCTCACTGGCTGTCTCTCTGTCAAATAAATAAATAAAATCTTAAAAAAAAAAAAAAAAAGAAATGAGCTCTCAAGCTATGAAGACATGGAAGAAACTTAAATGCAGATTTCTAAGTGAAATAAGCCCATCTGAAAAGGCTACATACTGTGCGAGTCCGACTCTATGACATTCTGGAAAAGGCAAAACTATGGCGACAGTAAAAGGTCAGTGGGTTGCCAGGATTTGGGGGGATGGACTCATAGTTGGAATAGACTGAGCCACCCAGGTGTCCCTGGAGTTTTCTTCTTCTGGAATGTTTTAAAGTATGGATTTAATTTCCTTGAGAGATATAGGACTATACGGGGGGCATACCAAAAGGACATAAGAGACAACCTGAAAGAGGTCCCAATGGCCAAAGCCTTCTTTTTATAGAAATATCCCAGCTAATGAACACAGAGGAATGATAAAGTATTACCATTTTGCAACCCCTCATAAAGGAATGGATCTAGGCAATGATCATCAGTGATTACTAGGTATCACTAAAAGAGACACAACTGGACAGCATATGCCTCCAGAAGGAAGTGTGCACACTACTTGTAAGTTGCAGTGTATGGACCTTACATGGATCTATAATCAAATAAAATGTAAAAAAAAAGTGCATGACAATGAGGGAAGACTGAACACTGCCTAGATATGTCATAGTAAATATTCATCTCCTAAATTGTGATATGAATAAAAGGAGAGTCCTACTGCTTTAGAGTTATGTGCTGAAATGTTCACAAATGAAATGATGATATCTAGGATTGGCTTTTGAATAATCGGGAGAGAAAGGGATGGGGTTTAGATGAAACAAAGATTGCCCCATATGATAATGCGGGACACCTAATGATGGATACATCAGTTCAGTACACTATTTTTTCAGCTTCTCTGTATATAGAATTTTCCACTCAAAATATATTGACAAAGGTTTGTCAAAGTTCACAATATTTCCATTTTCCCGAACATTTTAGATCTATTGGGTTAAACAGGATAACTTTCAGCCTCTCAGTGAAAGAGCAAGAGATGTAGGACAGTCATTTGATAGGTCTGGTAAAGCCTTTTTGGTATACTTCCCAGAGCTTGCAAAATCTAATGTCTCCAATGACTGGCTAATAAACCCTTTGGCAAGTCAAGCAGTTTATACTGTTTTGTTTTCAACAAAAAAGAAGGCAGATGTATCCATTAACAGACAATTAAAAATTAATGACAGATCGCTCTTGTGGTTTTGACATTTATCTTGGAAGGAGTACTGAGAATTGAGTGGTACCACCATAACAAAATTGTTTCCATTCCTATTTATTCATTTATGTGAATGAGGTTTCTCAGCGCCTGCACCAATTAAAACAAAATATGGGAATAGAATTAATCTGAACATTGTCTCCTTCTAGCAAAGAATAATAGTCATGCATGTATATATGGAATAAATGAAAAAAGTCTCAATCATTTCGAGAGATGCATTTCCAAAATAAAAAAGTTACTATTTGCTTCTAGAAATGATACATTTGTGTTGCTTTGATGAATTGTGTACTAATAACACCTTAGTAATAACCAAATACAGAAGAGATTGTTCAAACTTAAAGCTTTATGGTCACATAATTTTTTTCAATTCTCACATGTATTTTTATAGCAGAAATGTATGCGACTAGGGTAATAGGAATTTCCCAGCATAATCATCCATTATAATAAAATACAATTCTGTGGGGGAAGTAAATGGACAGTGAAGGAGAAAAAGGAACAGACTATTAGGAAAGAGCTTGTTCATGTATTTTTAAAATAGCTTCTGGTTGGTATTCAATTTCTGTTTTTATATTATTTTTTAATATCTACAATGTGCTAGAAATTGCATTCTTTGCAAGCGTTCATGAAAAAATTTTAGAAGTCCAGTTTAAAATGCTCAAGAGAGCACGTAGATTTTTAAAACTCTTTTAGTGAATACAAAAGCAAAAACATTGCCTTAGATAAACTCTCATATAAACTCATGATGATATTTTTACATAAAAGCTCATTACCGCTAGAACCTAGAAACAACACAAATATCCGTCAACAGTAGACTCGATAAACAAATTGCAGAATACTCATACGGTGGAAAAATACGCAGCAGTAAAAACGGAGAAAGTACAAGTACCAGCGTCAACATGGACAAATCTCACATACGTAATGTCGAACGGAAGGAGCAATTCGCAGGAGAACACGGAGTCTGATTGCGCTTTTGTCAAGGTTAATAATGGACAAAACTAAAGATATATATTCTTTAGGGCAACAGACATAACTTTTACAGTAAAACTATAAAGAAAAGCAAGGAATGATTGTCATAAAGGATAGGCGAGTGATCACACCACGGTGAGAGGGAGGAAGAGTGATTGGTCAAGAAGGGAGGGATGGAGATAGAGTGGAGAGTCTCAGACTCAATGCTCTATTTCTTCAACTGGATATTTACTTGATTGATCTTCTTTACATTGTACATACACCCATCTACATGATATACTTAACTATAAAAAATTCGACCACACTGCAGTGCATGAAGCAAGATCTGAACTAATAGAAAAATATGCTATGTTCTCATGAAAATACTATATATAAAAGTATACATTCTTCCAAAATTGATAGCTATTTAATTTAATTCCAATTGAAATCCCAACTTCTCATGTGCAGAATTAGATAACACTTTCTTCTTTTTTTTAAGATTTATTTATTTATTTGAGGGAGAGAGTGTGCACAAGCTCGAGGGGAGGGGCAGAAGGAGAGGGAGGGAGAGAATCCTGAAGCAGAAGCCCCACTGAGCCTGAAGCCAGGGGGATGTGGGGCTCGATCCCAGGACCCTGAGATCATAACCTGAGCTGAAATCAAGTGTTGGTTGCCTAACCAACTGAGCCACCCAGGTGTCCCAGATAACATTTCTTAAGGTTCCCATGGGATGAAAAATGCCTGAGCATAATCAAATCAGTCTTATATTGACTTAAGAACAGACAATCAATAGAATAATACATAGTACATAGTGAATCCCGGTTAATGGAATTTATTATATGACAAAGACCAGGCAAATAGCAGTATATTTAATCAGTGTCACTGACCTGAATAGTTTTCTTTTTTTTTTTTTAAGATTTTATTTATTTATTTGACAGAGATAGAGACAGCCAGCGAGAGAGGGAACACAAGCAGGGGGAGTGGGAGAGGAAGAAGCAGGCTCATAGCAGAAGAGCGTGACGTGGGGCTCGATCCCATAACGCCAGGATCACGCCCTGAGCCGAAGGCAGACGCTTAACCGCTGTGCCACCCAGGCGCCCCTGACCTGAATAGTTTTCTAACTAGAAGACAATAAAGCTGAGCTCCTACCTCACACTCTATACAAATCTAAAAATTAAATTCTTATCTGTAAAGAATTAAACAAAAATATTAGAACAAAATATAGGAAAGTGTATGTACAATACAAGAGTTGGGTATACTTTCTTAACCAAGACATGAAGACAGAAGTTATCAAAGAAAAAATAGCTTTAAACATTTTATTATGACAAAGACACCATAAATGAAGCCGAAAGAGAAAAAAGAAACCCCCCACATTTGAGAAAAGATGAAAATTTAAAATCTGTTATAAAAAGAGCTCACAGAAGTCCAGGAAGTGTGCACGATAGTGTGGACTGTTGGAAGGTGTGCAATAAACAGCCAGGACATATATGAAAAAATACTCAACTTCATAAACAGGAAAGGAGGTGAAAGTTAAAATAATAACTTGCAGAAATTGGCAAGAGTTATACATCTACAACAGACAAAAGTTAGTGGTGAAGCTAAGAAGAATGTACCGCCGGTGAAATGTACATTATTGCAGTCTTTCTGGAAAGCTCTCTGATGACATTTATTGCTTTTTAAATATTTATACCCTCCAATAAGCAATCCTATCCAAAGACTTCCTCTAAGAGCAATAGAAACTCTGGTCAGTGCAGTCCAGGAGAGCAGGGTGTTTCCAGGGACAAAAATACAGGAAGTGAAATCAAAACTCATGGGCAGGGACATTGGGGGTATGTTATGCAGCCATTAAAAGGTTGCTAAACAGGGGCGCCTGGGCGGCTCCGTGGGTTAAGCGTCTGCCTTGGCTCAGGTCATGATCTCGCGGTCCTGGGATCGAGCCCCAAGCAGAACTCCCAGTTCGGCGGGAAGTCTGCTTCTCCCTCTCCCTCTGTCCCTTCCCACTGCCGATGTTGTGTCTCTCTCTCCCAAATAAATAAATAAAATCTTGGGGAAAAAAGGGGGGGTGCTAAATGTGCTATTTGGATGTTCTTAATTTCCCTTCTGCTTCTCTTAGGGCCTGTTTTTCTCTCGGCTCATTTACCCTCTTTTCCCCATGTACCTGCTATCCTTGGCTTTCTGCTCGTCCTGGCACATGGTGGAGGGGCAGCCTGCACGGGCACTTCCGCCCCGGCGCTGACTCTCCAGGGGCTCCTCCCCTCCCTAGCAGGCCAGCCAGGGACTCCCAACCCCAAAATAGCCGAGGACGGGGACCACTTGAAATCTCAGCTCTCCCAAGGACACTGCTTGATCATTTTAGAGAAGGGCTCTTCACGGTTTATGAGTTTTTGCGCTCTTCTGCCTTGGGCTTGACCGCTGTCTAGGTTTTCTGTGCACGTGGGGTCATCCCATGGATCATAGGGTGTCACGTTGTTGGCTCACTTTAAAGAAGCAAAATGACACAAGCAGATAGGTTAGTGATAAAACCAGATGGCTCAGGGGCGCCTGGGTGGCACAGCGGTTAAGCATCTGCCTTCGGCTCAGGGCGTGATCCCGGCGTTATGGGATCGAGCCCCACATCAGGCTCCTCTGCTAGGAGCCTGCTTCTTCCTCTCCCACTCCCCCTGCTTGTGTTCCCTCTCTCGCTGGCTGTCTCTATCTCTGTCGAATAAATAAATAAAATCTTTAAAAAAAAAAAAAACCAGATGGCTCAGAGAGGACAGAAAGGATCTAGGGGAATTCTTCCTTCAATTTTTAAGAAGTTTTTTAATGATTTAATTCAAATTACTTTTTTGATTAGGGAATATTCTGAACATAGAAATGGGTAAAATCTCCCTCCTACCTCATCTCCTACATGCTCAATTCCACCCCCACCCCACCCTTGAGACAGTCAATGTTGCTAGTTCTGTGTTTCCTTCCAAAGCCATCCTATGCATATATGAATAAGTATCCATACATTTACATATGTCTGCATGTGTATATTTGCATACATTGCAAAGAAGATATACAATCTGTTAGGCTACACATATGTTGTTTCAAAAAGATTTATTTTGTTTATTTTTTAGAGAGAGAAAGAGAGAGAATGGGGGAAGGGCAGAGGGAGAGAGAATCTCAAGCAGACTCCCCACTGAATGTGGAGCTCCATGCAGGGCACAATCTTATGACCCTGAGATCATGACCTGAGCCGAAATCAAGAGTCAGACGCTTAACTGACTGAGCCACCCAGGTGCCCCTACACATAAGTTTTTGTAACCCAAATTTGCTCATGAGGGAGTGGTAGTTTAGGGAAATGGTGTCAGTATAATGTGACAGTCATGTTGGTGCAAATGTGATTTTCTCCCTGGTGTTAGGTGATGCTCTCTCCCACCAAGGAATAACAATCGAGCAAGTACCTGGGTTCACTCCCTGCTCAGGACTCTTTGAGAGCGGCACCCCGGGATCGGAGACCTGGAGATTCCTGGGTACCAACTCAAATGCCAGGTCAGTATCTTGGTTTCTCCACCCATTAATTAGAACCGTTTCAACTGCAAGTGGCTTAAGCAAAAGATGAGTTATTTGGTCACATGCTGAAATGGTCAGGAGTCAGCCCGGCTTCAGGCACTGCATTCAGGCTCAAGCAGTTTCCCCTGGAGCGGGTTTTCCCACCTCCGCTCTGATTCCACAGCTTGTCTTCATTCTCGAGCTCCAAGGGTGGTCTTTGGCGGCTCCAGGAAGACCTCTCGTGGTGGCCGTATGGCTGCTATAGTGACAACTCTACAACTGTCCGGGTTCAAGTTCAGCATAAGGAGCAGGAGCCTTTTCCGGTAGCCCAAAAACTTACTCTGATGTGACCAGCTTGGTGTGCCCACGCCTGAAACAATCACCATGGTCTGGGGGAAATGACCTGCTGCTTGATCTAAGTCTGGGTCACATACTTTATCCCTGGAACTGGCGATAAAGCCCCACCATGAACACATAGCCAGACAATGAGGAAAAGAGATTTCCCAAATGGAAATTCAGGGCTGTTCCTGGAAAAGGGGGCAATGAATGCCAAGGCCACCTCCTTATGAGATTCCATACTAACATTAGCACATTGGTTCTCAAAAAGTACTTTCCCCACCACAATACATTTCAACCAAGAAAAGATAGGTAACTTGAGAAGGTTTCCAGATGGTTCTGATGTTATCTCCCAGTGGGAATGTTCTTCTGACCCCACCCTGGAAGCCATTAATCACAATGCAAACGGAGTATAAATGGCTCAAACACATTCTGTGCACAGCTGGAAAAAATAATTCATGCCATTTATTGATTCATCCAACAAATATTTAGAAGTCACCCCCCCACTCTCCCTAATATCACTCCCATATATACAAACGGGAGGGTTTGCTTACGATTACAATTCACTGCTGACTGCCAAATGTACATTACAGACCACGTCGTCCATCCACAGGATACTGGCCAAGCTAAATGTGCTATGTGCTTACAACGGCGTTATCGCCCAGGCTCAGACAGGAAGGGAACTCTGACACTCGCCACAACATAGATGAACCTTGAACTAAGCCAGTCACAAAAGAATAAATATTGTGTGATTCCACTTACACAAGGCACCTGGAGCATAAAATTCACAGAGACAGAAGGCAGAAGGGTGGTTACCAGGGGCGACAGGGAGGGGGGAACAGGGAGTTAGTGTTTAATGGGGACGCAGTTTGGCTGGGGAAGATAAAACGTTCCAGAGACAGGTGGTGATTGTAAACCACGTGAGTGTGCTTAATGTGACTGAACTTTACACTCAAACACGGTTAAAATGGTTTAAAAAATTAAGTAAAAATAAATAAATTAAACATCATGAGTAGGTAGCAGAAAACACCAGAGACTTCAAACTTCTGTGTTACTTCCTACAGAAAATAAAACAAGTCATGCGTGACGTTTAAAGAAATAAAATAGATTCTCAGTGGCATGACTGAGAAACAAGAGAGGATCAAAAGAGAATAGGAAGGTTTGAAAAAGACGCAAAGACAACATCTAGAAATGTTTAACAAGACTCTAAAATTTCACAGAAGGGTTAAAAACAGATTATAATAACTTGCGCAGTAATGAGTAAACTCAGCAAATAATTATGAAGACGTTATCTGAATGCAACAGGTAGAAACAGAGATGGAAAATGAAAAACAGAAAAGGAACGAGGAGATCAGGAGGCTGGAGTGAGAAGGTCCAACTCACGTCTGACCAAGAATTCAGAGGGAATTTCAGGGAAGAAGGCAGGAAAGGGACTGATCACAGACGTAACTCAAGGTTTCTCAGGTTTTAAAAACAAGAGTGTGGGGACACCTGGGTGGTGTAATCATTTGAGTGTGTGACTTGGCTTTGGCTCAGGGTCCTGGGATCGAGACCCGCCTCAGGCTCCACCCTCAGCATGGAGTCGGCTTCAGGCTGTCTCTCTCTCTCCCTCTGCCCTCCCCCCTCTGCGTGGGTGTGCTCGCGCGCTCTCTCTCTCTCTCTCAAGTAAATATATAAATCTTTAAAAACAAAAGTGTGAATTCTAGGACTCAGAATTCTTTAAAATAATTCCTCAGGAAGAATTTTTCAAGGGAAAATAGATTCATACACACCCACACATTCTGAAGTAAATTTTCAAAACACCAAAGAAAGGGAAAGATCTAAAAAGCCCCCAGAATTTGTAACATTGAGCTGAAGGAAGAATTGTCTATCCAGGGAAACCATTTATCTCACGCTGAGTATAATAAAGATATTGTGATCAAGACAAAGTGAGAAGGTTTACCACCAAGAGACCTTTACTTTTAAAGAAACTCAGAAAAGACGCAGACGCCCAGAATGACAAGAAGAAAAGGAGATAGATATTGTGATCAAGACAAAGTGAGAAGGTTTACCACCAAGAGACCTTTACTTTTAAAGAAACTCAGAAAAGACGCACCTTAAGAAGAAAAAGCAGCGTCAGAAAGACGCCCAGAATGACAAGAAGAAAGGAGATTTTTTTTTGTTCTTAATAAAAACATAAGCAAATCTAAGCAAACAAGGAGTACACATGCAAAAATAAGATATCTAACTGGTGAGGCTAAACTAAACCAAGACAGAACCTGAAATTCAAGACAAGAAGATCACATTAGCCAGGTGCGTTCTAGGCCTTGTATTTTCAGAGAGAGGCTAGGATACCAATCACCTTTAGGATTGTTTGGTTAAGTGTACAAGTGTTTTGTTTTGTTTTTAATGTCAAGAGAATCCACTAAAAAATTAGAAATCCTCCTGAAGGGGGTGACTCAAGAGGAGTTGGGCGGGTAATGA
>NW_024425563.1:6255923-6351144 GCF_017311325.1 Ursus maritimus | reverse complement strand
GGTAAGTACTGACGTTGATAGCAGCACCTAGCGGTGAAAACGATCAGTTGTGATGTCTCCTTCCTACCTGAGAAGGAATTTTTAAAATAAAAGTTGACCGTTTTTCCTAAACCTTCATTGCACTTTCTTTTTTTTTTAAAGATTTTATTTATTTATTCAACAGAGATAGAGACAGCCAGCGAGAGAGGGAACACAAGCAGGGGGAGTGGGAGAGGAAGAAGCAGGCTCATAGCAGAAGAGCCTGATGTGGGGCTCGATCCCAGATCGCCGGGATCACGCCCTGAGCCGAAGGCAGACGCTTAACCGCTGTGCCACCCAGGCGCCCCTTTTTTTTTTTTTTTTGAACAGTTCTTTGGATCGGAGGCTCCGGGGCCACCTTTGTTCGGTTTGAGACAATGCGGCCTCTACCCCATTCCCTGCAGCGTATCTGAAGAGACTGTGCCCTTTGCAAGGGCAAGAAATGGTAAAGGAACGCTCGCTCTGCAGGAAAGCAGTCCCCTTCCCGTCGTTTCATAGCTCTGGCTCCTTTGGAGATGCTTTTCCGGGAAGTGTACCCAACTCCCCCGTGCGCCGGTAGCTAAGGGAGCAGAGGGAGGGGCAGGGAAATTGCCTGGTGCCTCCCAGACAGAGCAAGGACAGACATCACCCACGTCACTACGTCCTCTGGATCGCTGGACGGAGAGCTGAGCCAAGGAAGTCCTAACCCCCGTCCCCTCCCTCCGGTGCTTTCTGCCGCAGGCACTGAGGCCCCGCCCTTCGCCCCTCTTCCCTGCCCCAGCCCCGAGGGGGCACAGTTCCTTCCAGCCCCTCCCAGTCCAGCAGTTCCGGTCTGCGCCGGAGGGGGGCGCCGAGCTCCTCCAGTGCAGCTTTAGAAATGAACAGCACCGGGTCTTGAACCCCAAATGTGAGGCCCTTTCCAGGTTATGGAATCTGGAATCTGGTCCTGATGTTAAAGGACCCCGTATCCAATGGGGAAATGGGGAGTTGACAAAAGCAGGGATGAGAAAGGTGTCTGGGTGGCTCAGGAAATTGAGCCTCTGGCTCTTGATCTCAGCTCCGGTCCTGACCTTGAGTTCAAGCCCCGGATACGGCTGGGAAACAAACTAAAGCAGTGATTAGAAAATAAAACCGTTTCCTGTGTATGCTCTGGTTTTAAATCCTTCAGTAAATATAAGCTGGCTTGGGGTTACTTGCCTGACCCCGTGTCAGGGTCCTGAAGTTGTCTCCATCTGTATACACGGTTTCACCGCCAAGATGGAGCCGTGCAGATAGACCAAGAACTGTGGGTTTTTCTAAGTAAACAAAAGCAAGGGGAGAAGGGTTTGACATCTGATTTCCTACAGAAAAGGAAAAGATTCAGAAACTTCCAGGGTTAGTCACGGGGTGAGGGGAAAGGGGGTCAGAGAGAGGGCGTCACCTTCCTTCAGGGACTTAGCAACTTCACGGGTTGGGGGAGAAGTTGCCAGACTCCGACATTAAAAGACCATTTCATGCAACAAAGTCCAAAAAGAACGAAACAAACAAACAAAAAAAACCCCCAAAAACCACAGAGTTGACACTTGTTTACCAGTATGAAAAATGAAAAACACTTCTAGTGATCTGGCCATAAATGGACTGGTTTAGAAACACTGATGCACAGAAATTAATAGCATCTAACGAGTTCATACAAAGAAATTAGAACAGTGAAATTCGAGGGGCCTCGTTTCATATCGGATACGCCCAGCAAGCCACCCAGGTGTGATTATCTGTCCCCACGCTTCCACAAAGCGTGCTCAGCACAGGAAGCACCACCTTGCATGTTGTGAAAAAGCAAATTTTGATTCAGCGGGTCTGGGCTGGGGCAGGCGTGCATCTCTAGCCCGCTTTCCGGGGTTTCGAGGTTGCCCAAGCCACAGGCCAGGGCATCTGGGGCGGATTCTCACTTGAGGCAGCAAGAATATAGGCTCCCGTCGATCACCCGATAGAACTAGCTCCCCCTCCATTGTGGTGCCCTACACCAGGGGCTGGCAAACTTTTTCTGGAAAAGGCCTGGTAGTAGAGATTTGGGGCTTTGCGGGCCATTCGTCTGCCCTTGAAGCATAGACAATGTGTGAACAAATGGGTGTGGTTGTGTTTCAATAAAACTTTATTTATAGAAATATTTGACAGACTGGATTTGACCCTCAGGGTGAAATTTGCCAACCCCTGTCCAATACTCTGAACTTATTTCTGGGTCATCTCTGTGGCTTTTTCTTATGCAAGCTTGTTTACAAACCTCTATCTAAGGACTAGGCAGTGAGGGGGCCCTGGGGAGACAGACAAAGGCCCTCCATTCTGAACCCCACGCGCAGGGCCACGCCTCACGTATTTTTGCGGCTCTGCCCGTTCAGCACAGCCACAGAGGCAGCGCTGTGCGGTGGGTGAAGGTGGGGGCTCTGAGGCAGTCTGCCTGGATTCGAAGACTCGTTCTTCCCCTGTGGTCTGCCAGGGAGGCATAAATCCTACCTCAGAGAGATTTCGTAAAGCCACATGGAAACGCAAAGCTGCCAAAAAAGCCAGAATAACCATCACTTGTTAATTCTAGACTGTAACCTGCTTTCTTACCCTTCAGAAATGCTTACATCTATATATGCATACTATGTATTTATAGATGTATAAAAGAAATAAAGCGTTTTTTAAATTCCTCATATCATTTAAAAAGAAAGTGAAGAATAATAGGGGTGTGTGAGAGAATGTGTGTGTGTGTGTGTGTGTGTGGAGAGAAAGAACTAACTCTGATTAAGGTAGAAAGGGAAGGGGGAGGAAGGGAAGGGGGGAAGGGGGAAGGGAGGGAGGGAGGAAGGGAGGAGAGAAGGGAGGGAGGGAGGGAGGGGTAGAGGAGGGAGAGAGGGAGGGAAGAAAAAGTCCTGTTCCATGCCTCACATAGTTCTATAAATCCCCCAGAAAATTATAGCCACATCTTAGATACTTAAAGACAATCTCAACAGGTAAAAAGATTCTAAGTATATGAGAGCTATTTTCACTTTACTTTGATCAGAAGGAAATCATAAAAAAGAAGTTTGCCACTTGGGATATAGAGTGGAATATAATTAAATTTAGTCTTATTGGGACCTTGTTTCCATGTCGCAAACTGGCCCTCATTTAAATCCATACATATCAGCACAGAGAAAGGCATTTTCACAGCACACCATGTGCGGAAGCAAGAGAGAGCACATCTTTTCTGGGCAAAATTATTTTTCTTGTTGTTTCTGTTTTATTGGCAGTGGAGAAAAGGCAACAACCCCTGTTCCTTGAATTGAGGCCGCTGGAGTGGGAACCGTGGGAAGAGGAGGAGGCGGGGACAGTGGCCAAAGGAGAGGCAAGGGTGAAGGGCAGGGCAGAGGGGCAGGGCAGTGAAGGGCCCTGGGGAGGGGACACCCTCCTCTCTGGAGGCCCTGGGCTACTCTGGCTGAGGGTATGCGGAGGCCCAGGCAGGGGCAGGCTCTGCAGCGGCTCACAGGATGATGCTAGCCGTGGTCTTCTCCTTGGAGGGTGAGGGAGGCACCGAATTGTCCCCCAGTAGCTTTTTCTCTGACCCTTCCTCATTCTGAAAAAAAAAAAAAAAAAAACAGGAGAAATCAGTAATTGTTGGAGAAAAGATGGGGCCTAGTTAACTTCCTAGAACTTGAAATGAGGTAAAAGAAAGAAGGAGGGGAAGGAAAAGGTACAGAGGAGGGGGAGCTACCCAGAGATCTGGGACAGGAAGGCACAAAGGAGGGTCTGAAGAGGCAGAGGGCAGAAGCTAACCCGTGCGCGCTCCCCAGGCAGCAAGGACCGAGCTGAGTGCTGGAAAGAAGCTGAGCAACGCTCCTGGCCCCGATGTTCCTCCCTGATCCCAGAGCTTCACCAAACAGACCCGTTCTTTCCCCTGTGCCTCCCCGACAGCTCACCAGCGCCCGGGAGCTCCGGCCACACAAGCTGCGAAGACCCAGGATCAGGGAAGCTAAGGATACGATGACCTGCAGGACACAGACAGCCAGGAGCAGAGCACGGATGCTGAGGAACACGTTCTGGAGACGAAGGAGGCAAAAAGACACAGTCAGGAGTCTGCTCCTCTGATTCTGCTCTTACCACCACCTTAGCAACCCGACCAGGTATCAGACTCTGTCCAACTGACTACTTCCCACCGAAGCACATTGCATTTTGCCGCTATGGGGCAGCCATAGCTTCCACCCCAGTTGCTTGTCTGCGATGTGACCTTACCACACCCTGTGAAGAGCTGGGTCTATTTCTCCACCCCTAGAATCTGGAACAGCCTGTAACTGTTATGGACAACAAAATACAGTGGAGGTGATACTGTGCCAGTAGCTTCCATTTCCCACCTCCTGAAATAGTCACAGTCAGATACTTCTTTTTGGAACCTAGTTGCATGCCACGAGCAGCCCAAACCAGGTGGAGAAGCCATTGTAGGTTCTCTGGCTGACAGCCTCAGCTGAGCTCCCAGCCATGTGGGCGCCATCTTGGAGATCCAACCCGATCAAGCTCTCAGATGGCTTCACCCCCCACTGATGTCTGACTGCAACTGCATGAGAAAACCCAAGTGAACACTGCCTATCTGAACCCAGCCAGAATGTGAGAAATAATCACAAATGATAGTCTTAGGCCACAGCGTGTTGGGTGTTGTGTGACACAGCAATAGGTAACTAGGGCGGGGCACACCAGAAACGATAGAAGGGTGTTCCGTGATATTCTCTCTTAAATGTCTGCTCTTTGCTCCTCATCCCCTTTGATTCAGGAATTCTGATGCGGTGAGGGTCTGAGAAACGTCTCCAGCTTAAGTTAAAACCTCCCGAACCGCAGACCTAGGATGAGGTCCACACTCCAAGAGCCTACATCTCTGCCTGCCAGTGCCCCAGCTCCTCGGGAACAGACAGTTGTGGCGGGTCCCTGGAACACTGGACTCTGTTCTCACCATCAGCATTTGCATGTAGGTTCTGCACCTATCCTCCTCCCACCGTGATGTGCGACTCCTTTGCCATGTCTCTTTGTACCCAGTGGTCATGGTGACATTTTCTGTGGCATCACACACGGAATCAATGTAAAAGAAGCCATCACTTTGCACGGTTAAGCTATTCACACAGAGGACAACAGCAGCCACGGCCACGGCAACACCGGCCAGCGTGAGCAGACCTGACGCACAGCCCTAGAAAGGAGAAGGGCAGGGCAACAGATCCTCTTTATTGAGAGCCACGAGGTCCTGGCCCCAAACCTGTCTCTTCTTTGTCACTTCCCGGCCCAGGAAACCCTCCCCACCCCTCCAGGAAAGATCCCAGGACATTAGGAACCAAAAGGAAGAAGACAGAAAAATAGAAGAGAAAAACAGAATAGGAGGGGGCAGAGGACCCCAAGACTCACTGAGAGTTTGCCCCGGTGCTTCTCATGGACAATGGCCCCAGCTCCTGCTACAATAGCCTGAAGAGAGAAGAGGCCAGAAAAGGTCTCCAGTTCACTCTCCCGAAGTGACACCCCACCCATTCCCATCACAGCCGATTTGAAGCACGATCCAAGGGACTGGCAAAGACAAACCATATGGACAGGACTCCATCACAGCTGCTCAGCCTTCCCAGCCTGGCCTTAAGAAGGAAAGTGCAGAGTGACAGGGACTGGCTCACCCCTTAAGGCTGCTTCCTCATGGTGAAGGGCATTCAGATCCGGGTCTTTGGTTTCTTCACCAAATCCCTGCCCAGATCCAAAGGAACTCTCTCCTTGCCCATAACCACTTGCCTGCCACCAAGCTTTACAGCCCGTTCCTTACTCACCACAGACCCTGCCCAGAAGGCGCAGCCTGAAGCACGCAGCTCTGTCCAGGGCCCAAAGTAGAGCAACACTCCAAGAGCACAGCTCGCAGCCCCTAGCAGTATCTGGGTCACCTGCAAGACAGGGTGAAAAGCCAACTCCCTTCCCATGAGCCCACATGCCCCAGGAGAGACCACCCAGCTCCTACCTAGCTGGCTTTCCTCTCCTTTCCCTGTCTTGACCTCTCCGCAGCTCTGATTCTGGAAGGTTCTGTCCCCTTCATATCCATGAAGCAGCATGTTGTGGCTCTCCCCCATCCCTCAGACATGGCAGGCTTTTTGTCATTACTTTTTCCTCAGTACCATTCTTTGTCATCCCACTGGATGATTCCCACTTTTTTCTCCCCATTCCTCCTTAGGAACCCCACCATCTTGCCCAGGATGGGCTGAAAGGACCCCTTTCAAGAAAGGAGTGTGTTAGCTGACAACCTTCAGTGGTCAGCAGCTTCAGAGTCCCTTCACCTTCCAAGCCACAGGCACACTCTTTGGGGATGGCCACCCAGCCACTGGCGAAGCAAGGCGGTGGGTACGACGGCCATTTCCACCCAACATGGCTCTCCGATAAAGTGGTCGTCCTCGCTCCCGAGCTCCCCACGGGGCTGGCAGAGACCTCGTCAGGCCTGCATTATGATCTGGCCACTCCCCTTGCCCAATCTCGCTCCCTCCTTTCTCATTCATAGGCATGACACTCCAACAAACCTTTTGCACGTTTAACTCTGAGTCACATCTGCTTCCGGGAGAACCCAACTATCACTGCCTCTTGGCCGTCACCACCCGCTCATCCCACCAGCACCTCAGATCTGTCACATCCAAGTTCCACACCTCACCTGCATTCCCACTGTCTAACCTCTCCTGCCTTCGAGGGCCTCGGGCTCCTGGTCTCCAATATGCCAAACCTCAACACGTTCTTGGATTCCTGTTCTCCCTTGTACCCCAAGCCCACTCACTCGCAAGTCATGGAGATGTCATCCACAGACGACGGAGACTCCTCTCTTTCCTTGGCATTTCTGCTGGGCCCAGGCATGTGCAGACCCTCCACCCTTATTCCCTGGACACCTCCTGGCTGGGAGGCAGATTCATAAAAAGCCCAGGTTCCTGTTGGGAAACCCCCCGCAGCCTTCCCACTACTGAAGCTGATTCAGGACATCTTCCCACCTTGTTAGTCAAGGCTCTCAGCAATAGGGCCCTGGGCTGCATTTCCAGTCTGATCTGCCCTGAGTCCCACTCTCTTTCCTCTGAAAGAATTTGCCCAAAGCTTTCTGGCTTCTTCACCCTTGGTCCTGCCGTTCTCCTGACCTGGAATTCCTTTCCTTCCATCCTTCACCCTTGTCTACACACACTCTTCCTCCATGTGAGGTCTGGCTCAGATGCCAACTGCTGCAGGTGGATCCCCAAGGATGTCACCTGCTCTACCTTTCATTCTAGGCATGCGTGTAGTGGTGTGATCCCTTCTGATGGATACTGAGCACTTTTAGGTTATAGCCTAAGGACTCTCTCTCTCTCTCTCTCTCTCTCTCGTCTTCCCTGAAGTCTTCCCTTGCATCTGCAGAACCTCGGCCCACATGGGTTCCATGAAACTCAGCTAAGAGCCACCTCTCCCCCACCTCTGGCTGAAACCACCCCCACTGTACCAAAGAAGACGCCCATCATTCTTTTCTATCTAAATGTGTGGGGGAACCTGCCGAAACTTTCTTTTCCCACAAAAGATGGGATACAAATAGTATGTTCTCATGAGGAGTCAACACACTTTTTCATCCTGTTGAAGGACAGTTACCATCCTCTGCAGCACCTGCTCCTCTTACCCCCAACGCAAGCTGCCCATAGCTCATCCTGGCCTCGGAAGGGCCGGTGTCCCGAGGGTGAGAAAAGAGCTCCTTCAGGGAAGCCCCAGCTTTTAACAATTGTGCCAATGCTGATTCCTGGTGGATGTGGATGTTGATGTGGCTGGGCTGGGACAGCGTCGAGGCCACATTGACTCCATTCACGGTCACCATGTTTTGGGTCATCCTGTCTGCTGGGAAGAAGACGTACAAAAGTGAGGTCTGGGAACCAGCTAAGATAAAAAAAGGAATATGTTGCATGAGTGAAGGGAGAGAAAACAGTCCCTTGTCAAGATCCAAGGGGTCTTCCCAGAGCAGGTAGCAGGATCACAGTGGTCTTAATCTGGGCTGCAAATACAAATCGCCTCTGGAACTCTTCACCACATATATTCTTGGGCCCCTCCCCAGAATGGTCTGACACAGTTTATCTGGGTCTTGCGTTGGGTGAGGAAAGGAATCCTTTCCTTTATATATATATATCATATATATATATATATATATATGATATATATATATAATATTTCCACATGGTTAAAAAATTCAAAAGATACAAAAGGGTATACTTTTAAAACCCTCCCTCCTATCTTTCTCTCCCAGCCACCTAGTTGCCTTCTAGTTAGAAACTAATATCATTTTTTATGTATCCTACAATGACATTTTTTGCATAGAAAGGCATATAAAAAATATTCTCCTCCCCCTTTTCCTACAAATGGCAGGATACTACATAAACTGTCTGCACAATGATTTGTTCACCAAACTGTGTTTCGAAGATCATCATACATTAGTCCATAAAACGCTTTCTCGCTCATTTGTCCGGCTGCAGAGTGTTCCATTGTCTGAATGCATCATGACTGTTTTCAGCAGGCTCCTATTTCTTTTAAGATATTATTTATTTATTTGAGAGGAGAGTGAGAGAGCATAAGCAGGGGGAGTGACAGAGGAAGAGGGAGAAGCAGGCTCCCTGTGGAGCAGGGAGCCCAATGCAGGGCTCCATCCCAGCCCCCTGGGACCATGACCTGAGCCAAAGGCAGACTCTTAACCCACTGAGCCACCCAGCGGCCCCTTGGTCAGCTCCTATTGATAGACATCAATTTCCTCTTGCAAACCATGGGGAACTGGCAGGTCAGTGGGAATATGCATGTGTCATTTCAACAGATATTGCCCTATGTGGGGCTACCCCATGCCATTCACAAGCAGGAGCAAGGTCAAAGAGTGTCTGTTGCCCCTCTCCATGGCCTGCAGGAGATGTCAGCAAATTTTTTAATCTTTTCCAAACGTTTATCAGGAAAATCACATCCCATTAGATTTTAATCAGTTTTATGCAGCAAAATGCCCGCTTTTCAGTGGTATCTCAGCGAGGTTACAATCAAGACAGAGAACATTTCTAGGTTACAAAAGGTTCCCTAATGTTCTCTTCCCAATTAACCCCTCGACCCCTGGCCCAAGGCAACCACTGATCTGCTCGTTGTGACTATTCCAGTAGAGTTTGAATCCACAGTTCTCTTATTATTTCAGATGTTTAAGACCCCTTTTCCCCTTCTTTTGTGAGCTCTCTGTTCAGACCCAAGTCCTTCTTGTTTTACTGGTTTGTTTTGTACAGGGTCTTGGGTATTTGAAAAATTATCATCTGTGACCTGATTTCCAAGTATTTCTTTACAATTTGTGATTTATATTTTGATTAAATCAACCAGTTTCCATGTTTATTCTGATTTCTGGGTCTTCTGTCATACTTAAAAAGGACTTTCCCACATCCAGATTATAAAATAATTCTTCCCTGTTTTCTTCTAAGTGGTGTTATGCTTTCAGTTTTCACATTTAAAGGTTGATCCATCTGGGATTTATCTTGTAAATTGGAAGGTACACATCCAAGTTGTTCTGGGGTTTCTTTCCCCAGATGGTTAACTTCTGAAGGGTATGCTCTGTGTGAGGAATATATTATCTTTCTCCTACTGATTTAAAATGTTCTCCTGAGCAAAAACAACATTATCCTAGGAATTCAGATCTATTCTAATCTTTATATTCTGTCCATTGGTGAGTCTGATGAGTCAGGCACCATTGCCACGATTTTAATGATGAGTACAGAGTTTAATAATTGAGCTCTTCCATGATCCCCCTCATGTTATTTTTTTCTTTCATCGCCTTTTTTGCTGGGTTACTTCTCCATATGCACTTTGGAATCAACTTGCCCAGCCCCAAAAGCAATCCTCCGTAGTAATTCTAATGGGCATCCTACTTCGGCATCACTGATGGAAATCACAACAGTATTAATAACGATTCTAAACATCACCAAGATGGCGACCCTAAAGTCTTCCCTTGTATTCTATGTCCTTTGAGGAGCAGTGTCATTCTTGTGCCTACCTGGTCTCCTTGGAGGTATAAAGGACAGGTGTTGGACAATTCTGCAGACGTACAAATAGGTTCAGACTTGTTCACAGACACACACAAGGAAGTCCAGCCCGGATTCCAACCAGATCTCCCCCTTGGGTCCCAGGAGCCAGCATCATGGGGCAGGCTTGAACATGCCTTGGGCTCCAGCTTCCTCTGAGCCCCTGGGTACCACCACTTCCCCCACCACACTCCAACCCCAGCTCAGCTCAGCCCCTTGCTCTACTTCTGGACCAGGCCAGTCCCATAAGGACTCTCCTCCCACGTCCCCCTGACTCCAGGGTGTGCAGCTCGTCCCTGCTCCCCTGGCCGCTCTCTCAGCCCCGCTCTTCCCAGTGCTCCTGGAGTTGGGGGGAGAGGAGCAGAGAAGACCTGTGCTACATCCTGGGCCCTCCAACTTCCGGCTTCACTCTGAAGGACCTCTCACCACCAAACTGCCTGAGCTTCAGCCACCCTACCAGGAATAAAGGAGGGGTGAGGCCTGGTGAGGCTGCTGCAGCCAGACACATCCCCCTTCCCCTCCCCAAGTCACACCCTGTCTAGGGCATCCCTCTGCACCCCTAGCAAGTCCTATGGGAACTGGGAATGGGAAGAGAGCAGCATCCTGTGAGATAGGATGGGGGCTTTGGGGACCAGCCTTGGAGAGACTCCTCAAGAGAGCAAGGTCCTATGGTGAGAGTCTCCTGGGAAGGGGTCACCTGGCCTGTGAGGGTGAGTACCCTGCTCACCTGCTGTCCTCTGGGAGTCTCAGCAGAGTGGCGCTGGGAGGGTCAGGCCTCAGCTGAAGATCAGTAGTTGGGAAAGAGAAGAGCTGAAGGAAGGGGTGGAGGGAGGAGGGTCTGACCTTCAGCTTTGCAACTTCCCAGAAAACAGCTGGGACAAAGGGGCCCCTCTAGGGGGATTCCGTCTTGAGTAGATAACCAGGATGGTGAGAAAGGCAGAGTGCACACACACACACACACACACACACACACACTCCTACCGACTCTCACAACACAGATGGAGCCCACACTCCCAGCACCCACAGACCTGTGTTCAGAAAGCACCTGCCCAAGTGGTCATGGGGGAGAGGACAGCTTCCCAGGGGTTTCCCAGGGCTCATCAGCTTCATGGGCTCCCAGGCCACCCACCCCGTATCCACACTCCAGGCGAGAGCCCAGAGATGGGCTGGCAGCTGGAAACCCCCCACACAGGGGCCCCTCTGCCAGGCTACCTCAGCAAGCCCCTCCTCCACCCTGCCCTTCTGGTGCTTCACCAACCTCCTTCTCCACCGGCTGGGTTCCCACTCCAGCTCAGCCCAGCCTGGCACACCCAGCCCCAGGGGCCCTAAGGAGAGCAGGTGAGGCGGGGGGGGACAGCCAGGCAGCCCTTTCCCAGGACCCCTCCCCACTGGATTTCGGTCTCCAAAGCCTGGCCCAGAGCTTGCTGGGGATGGGGGAAGGGAGGGACCAACCACCAGCAGAGAATGGACTCCGGGAAGGTGGCAGGAGCAGAGGCCCGGTGTGTTCCCGTTTGATGCCAAGTCAGTCTTGCCTTGACCTCCACCTTCGCCTGCAACTCCTTCCTTCACTGTTGGGTGGGGACAGCAGCTTGAACAGGTCAGGTGGAGCAGAGGGACTGTTGGTGGAGAGGGGGGTATTCAGGGGCTGAGGGGTGTCCCCAGGCCCGTCTGTGGAGTAGCTACAGCTGCTGGAGCTCGCAGGCAGTGGGGCCTGGGGCTCTGCCCCGTAGCCCGAGGGCTCAGGGTGCAGGTTGTGATGGCAGGCTGGCGAAAGAGGGTGGAGAGCTGAGGACTACGGGCCACTGCTTGGTCCAGACCCTGCCGCCGTGGGAGGATGAGGGGACCACAGATGTTGGGTGAAGGGGGAGGTTCCAGCAGGCTCAGTGGTCCCCACAGCACCAGCAGAGTCAGGCTGTCCTGACACGACACCCTCAAGAAAGGGCCAGGGATATTGCTCTGTGACCAGGGACCTCCACCAGTCCCAATGGACAATGGGATCTTTGAACACGTCCTGCCAACTCTTCCTTGCTGACCCTCTCTTCCTCTCTCCCAGACAGATGTCTGCAGGCATGGGGACAGTAGACAGTGGTGCGGTGGCCCCTGGGACCCCGCAGCCCACCCGCATCGACGTGCATATCCACCAGGAGTCATCTCTGGCCACACTCCTGATACGTGGGTGCTCCCTGCTTCGGTCCCTCACCCCTGGCTCCACCTCCCAGACCTGGGGCAGGAGACGGCTGCTGGTGGCCTCCTGGGTGAGTAGGGGCCCAGAGGGGCTCCTAGGCCCCCCGTGTCAGGAAAAGAAGACCCTCCTTTTGCTGTGCACCCTCCTGGCCAGCCTCTCTGAACTGGAAGCACAGCCAGTTTTATCTTCTTATTAGAAATCCAGGTCTCCTCTGCTCCATTTCTGACTTCTTTACGCACTTACTGGCCTTCTCAATAAAAGCTGAAAGAAGGTGGGCTTGAGGCTAAAAGGGTGCAGGGAGCCATGGCCGTTTAAAGTCTTAGGCAGTGGAGCCCTGAGCCACCCTCTCCCCAGCCAGACCCAGCATGGGCTGGCTCGCCCTCCTCCTTCCCCCCTCCCTCTTTCTCTTTCACGTGGTTCCCGCTGGTGACACCTGGAATGGCAGGGCCACAAAGCTGCCTGAGACGTGGGGGCAGAGAGCGGCTCCTGGGCCCAGGAATCTGGGAGCCCGCTCCTTAGGCTTTTCTGCTTCCTGCAGGTGCTGCAGATCGTGCTGGGGGTGTTGAGTGGGGTTCTGGGAGGCTTCCTCTACATCTTCTACTACGGCGGCTTGCGTGACTCAGAAGCTGCCATCTGGACAGGGGCTGTGGTGAGTCGGGCAGCAGGAGGGTGGGCGGGCCAAGAAGGGGCAGAGTCGCCTCCTGTCAGAGGTCATAGACCATCACGACCGCCATCACCATCATTACCACGATGCTGTAAAATGCCAGCAGTCGAAAAGTCCCGAAGTTATCGAGGCCGATTCCCTGTTTCTACATGAGGAAACCGCCGAGGGAAGCGGTGGTCTGATCAAAGTCCCCTGGCCGCTGTCGTGGTTTCCCGCCAGCCTGGCCCCCTCCCTCCATGTTCAGCAGCAAACACCAACCAAAGACCTAGGACCCAGCTCATTTCCAGACACTTGCCCTGAGATGGGGGGGCAGAACATACTAGAGAGCGTGTACTCTACAAGATAAGGTCAACTCCTGGTCATGTCCCATAGCCCTCTGCGGGTCCTGCACACGGTGGGAAGCCAGTGGGTGACACGGAAGGACAGCGGGGAATGTCCACGGATGGGTGTGTGCAATCTGCAGTAGGGGCTCGGGGGCAGGTCGTGGTAGCCCTGAGGGGCCCTGCGAATATTTACTGCTAGAAGATCCAAAAGTAACCAACCCTAGGACTAGTTACAGCATCGCCAGCAGGATCTGAATCCATCTGTCCCCCGGGGTGCACCAGACTTCCTGTTTCGTCAGCCCAGGTGACAGGGTCGCTGGGCCCTGCCGGGACAGGTGCCTGGACCAGAGGCCACACACAGACCCATCCTGCTGAGAGCTTCTCCAACAGCCTCGGGCTTTCATGCCTCCATCTGGAACATGCATAAAGCACCATTGCTTTAAAAGGAAGTTTTTGGAGAAGGGAAGGAGGGCTCTTCAATGTCACTAAAACAGAGGGTCCTGCCAGCTCAGGAGTGTGACCCAGGCCTAACTACAGACAACAAAACTTAGCTCAAAACCTCAGGTCCACGTGGAGTGTTCCAAGGAAGGACCGGCCAATGGTTGGCTCTGTCCGTGGGGTTTACAGAGGGAAACAGAGGCAGGCAGCTGGAGGGCTTGCGTCTCCTGTGCTAGCCCCGGTCCTGCTTCCATCTCTCCCCAGGCTGTGCTGGCTGGAGCTGTTGCCTTCATTAACGAGAAACGGGGTGGCATCTACTGGGTGAGTTTGGGGAAAGGCATGGGTGCGACGCCGGGTCCAGAAGCTGGAGGCCACCCCGGCCAAGCCTCCTTCCCGGAGACCACCCGTCTCTCCCTGGCCAGGCTCCTGGAAAGACTGAGTCTCCAAGGTCTCACTCTGCCTCCTCTCCTCACCAGGCCTTGCTGAGGACCCTGCTTTCCTTGGCAGCTTTCTCCACGGCCGTTGCCGCCATCGTCATTGGGGCTCTTAATTTCCATAAGTACAACGATTATATTAGCGACTATATCTGTCATGTCTCCTCGAGGTCCTGGTCCTGGGCCACCAGGCCCCCTAGCACTCGAAGTCCGGAAGAAGCCAGAAGGCTGGACCTGTGCCTCTCCTACCTGAGTATGCTGAAGGTAAGCTGGGCAGGGGCGGTGTGCAGAGGAAAGGGCGCAGCAGGTGCTGTGGAGGGAGGGTCAGGATGGTAGACAAGAGTAAAGCCGTGTCCGGGCACCTGGGTGGCTCAGTCGTTAAGCGTCTGCCTTCAGCTCAGGGCGTGATCCCAGCGTTCTGGGATCGAGCCCCAGATCGGACTCCTCCACTATGAGCCTGCTTCTTCCTCTCCCACTCCCCCTGCTTGTGTTCCCTCTCTCGCTGGCTGTCTCTCTGTCTGTCAAATAAATAAATAAAATCTTAAAAGAAAAAAAAAAGAGTAAGGCCGTGTCACCTGTTCTGCACCCAGCTAGACTATTGTCACCACAGCTGTGCCACTGAACAGACTAGAAGCAATGCCTGTGATGGGGGGTGTTCCAGACTCGTGGGAAACACAAACCCTGAAATGATCATCAATGAACCAACGTTGCAAGGGTGCAAAGTGCTGCAGGGGGATTAGAGGCGAGTTCTCCCTGGATCCTCTCCGGCCTCGGGACTGCCAGGGGTGCCGAATCATAGCCCAAGCCCATCACTGTTCTGATGAGGACACTGAGGCCTGATGAGAGGGCTTTCTGGCTGCTCTCCGCATGCTAGACTCGTTAACACCCCTGCCGTCATGCAGGGCTCCTTCCTTAGCCCTTCCAGAAGCTACGGATGTGAGGATGAAGGGGGAGAGAGATGCCCTGTGTTGGAAATGAGGGCGAGCACAGAGCAGCTGGTGCGGTCACTCTGGTGCCAACAGCTTTGGTCCTCTGTCCCCAGGCCCTGTTCATAAGCATTCAGGTCATGCTGTTGGGGGTCTGGGTTCTGCTGCTTCTGGCATCTCTCATCCCCCTGGGTCTGTACTGCCAGAGAAGGTCCCAAAGTAAGAAGGTAAGTCCCTAAAGTGTGTGTCTGTGTGTTTGGGTGGTAGGGGGTCCAGAGGAGCAGAGATGGAGAAAGCTTGGCTTGGGAGGCAAAAGGACTCTTACAGTGAGTCCCAAGGGGCATCGTGCCTGTCTTTCTACCCCAGTGGGGGCCCAGCCCAGAGAGCCCCTGTCCCTGACCAAGTGGCCCCCAGGACAAAGACCTCAGGAAGCCAGGAAAGTCCGTATCCATGCTGGGATGCTGGGGCTCTTGGCGTCAGGTACCATGAGGCTAGTGCTGGATCTGGTTGGCTCCAGAACGAAGCTGCCCTGGAGGAAGGAATTTGCACCTCCTCTCCCCACACTATCTTGCCCATCTGCCTCCCTTAGGAAACAGACCAGAAGAAACTGCTGGAAGTGACTGAAATCTAGCTCTGCTTCTCCTGAGTGCTCATGCCTGGACTCTCTCTGGACTGGGTGTCCCTGCCTCTGGCTCCTGGGAGAAGGACCAGGCTGGGGAAAAGTTATCCTTCCCTCTCCACCCCGCACCGCACCTGCCACACCCATGGTCACGGCCCTTTCCACCAATCATCACACCACCCGTGCCCATTTCTGGCTCACTTTCACCACCCTGCCCTGCTTCACGGCCCCTCATGAGCAGTGATAACAATAAACTATCCTGTTGCTTTTCCCAGCTTCTTGCTTAGTTATTCCAGGGAATTTCTCTTGGCTGGGCAAGGCAGAGGAGGACGAGCCAATGCAAACCTACGATGCTCTCCATCTCCCAACCTCCCGTCTGGGTCTGGAGTTGCTGCCCTTGAAAGTAAACGCTCTTGGACGCTGGTTCTGGAACTGGCGGTCCAAATGCCTGTGCACAAAGGGTGAAGGGAACAGGGACTCTGAGCCCATCTCCTTACAATTCAGATTTAAGAGAGTGAACCCTGGGCAAACCGAGAACTGGATTTTTTATTTTTTTTTGGCTGTTTGGAAATAGTAAGAGGTAGATAACATAACGCAAAGATGCAGTCACTTTGGAAATCATTTTGTTGAAGACGGACGATGACATAGAAACCCTGAATTTGTCCCATGAAAAAGTACCCACGACTGCCAGACACGCCACGAATCATGTATGTTTAAGTTCATGGCTAACTTGAATAGGCCCCCGTAGAAGTAGGAGCATGAATTCAGAGTGCTGAGTGTTGAAATTAGACCCGCCTGTTTGGGGGTCTCGCAAACATGCACACACTCAGTGCTCCACGGCAGGATCCCTAGGACTCCGCACAGGGTTGTACCCATGGCTAAGTTTTAGCCACAGCAATAGCCACAAGGGACAAAGGTGTATCAGGTGGACTCTGGAGGAATCTGGGTTCAGGTGCCCTACGTCCTCCCACCACTGAGGCCACACAGTAACACTGTTCAAAGGTGGGGGAAAGACGGTAAAGTTTCCCCAAACTGAGAAGGCACTTTGAGACCGGAAAACAAAGAGGCCACTCCATAGAGTTGACACAGTTGTATTCAGCCTTACGTACTGATGGAGGGTCCACGGCAGCAGCACGGTTACTCTGCACAAAGTTCAGACCTTAGTCCACAGATTTTGTACAGTGACCACACATGAAGAAGGGCACTGTCGTGAGATCAAAGGGTTCACGTGCACATCAGACAGCGTGCATGCTCCTGATTGACAGCAACCCTTTATTTAGACCTTGTGGCTCTCCCATGCATCAGGAAAGGGAAAAACCATGTTATCACTAACAGACTGAGAAGGTGCTAAAACAAGCCTCCTGTCACCCCGACCTTGGCCAGCATTTCTAATCTAGCAAACATGAACAAGATGGGGGACCAAGGAAGAAGCCAGTATTGTCAGCACTCCTACAAACACATATGCAGTGTTTCTGCTCAGGGAAGCCCACTGAAGACTCAGAGCCCAGGGTTTTTACTGGAGGCTGGTCGCATAGGCACTTTCTCCACCTGCACAACTACCACAGATTCTCAGAAGAAAAGCAGGTGTCCACCTGAAATCACATTGTTTGTAAGTCTAGGCAAGCAGATTTGGTGCAATTCAGCCCTGTAAGCACACAAAGCAACCGTATCAGCATAGGAACATTCCAAAAGCCAAATTCTGAGAAGGCAGCCAAGAGCCAGCCCTCCAAGTAGGGCCTGGTAAAGAGCAGCCTCTGTGTTAATGCTTTCCTGCTCACTGTTCTAGAGGCATCTGTCGAACTCCATAACCCAAAACTGCACTTAATAACCATGCTGAAGCCTGCCAACAGATCCGAGAACCACTTAAATCAGGAGGTCAAAGGGAAGAACCCTGTAGATAAATCTGCAATTTCAGGGAACAATTGGAAAAAAAAAATCCACCCTATCTAAGGATGTAATGAGCAAACTCTTGGTGAAAGAAGTGACATGAAAAGCCATGAATGCAAGTTGATTCTAACATAGACTTGTGTATGGAACTCCTATTACTTAGGTGACCTGAGACCCTGAGAAAAGAATTTAAAGTCTTTAAGATGGTAGTGACCCTAGACACCTGTCAGAAACCAAAATTCTGTCAGGAGAAATTCACTTACACCACAGACCTCCAATAATTTCTTAAAACACTGTTTCACACTGAAAGAAAGAAAGAAAGAAAGAAAGAAAGAAAGAAAGAAAGAAAGAAAAGAAAAACAAAACTGAAATTCAACATAAATTACAAACAACAAATCAGGAGCACAAATCCTTTAGTCATTGCTCTTTTTTATATGATATAAAATTAGCATGTTCAGTATGTTTAAAGAAATTTTAAAAAGCAATTAAAGTATTAGCAAAAATAAGAGCTTAGCAAAAAATTATCAGACAGATGTTTTAATCCCAAAGAGAACCTCAAGAAATGAAAATTATAGTAATTAAAATAAAACCCCCAGTAAACAGATTAGACACAGCTGCAGAGAAATACTAAACAGGAAGATAGGTCTGAAGGTTGTCTGAAATGTAGTTCAGACAGAAAACAGAGATGGAAATAACTATTTAAGAGGCACTTTGAGTTGAGGTATAGATGGAATTCCAAAAGGAAGAAATAGAGTAATAGAAAAGGAATATCAGACATAACGGCTGAGAGGATTTTCTGAATTAATAAAACACAAGAATTCTTAGAGAAGAAGAAAACAAAAACAAAAAGGATAAATAAAAAGAAATCCTCATCTTAACACATCAGAGTAAGGGACGCCTGTGTGGTTCAGTCGGTTAAGCGTCAACTCTTGCTTCAGCTCAGGTCATGATCTCAGGGCTGTGATCTTGAGGGTCACGATTTCAGGGTTGTGATCTCAGGGTCATGAGATCAAGCCCCATGTGGAGCTCCGTGCTCAGCACAGAGTCAGCTTGAGATTCTCTCCCTCTCCCTCTGCCCCTCCTCCTGCTGACTCTCTCTCTCAAATAAAATATATAAATAAAATCTTTAAACACATCAGAGTAAAATTTCAGACCACAAGAGAATGTATTAAAAGCAGTCCGTGGCAGTATTATATCACATCCCTCCTGGCAAAGAATGAGTAGATTACAGGTGTATGAGGTCCTTGTGTTGTTTGGAAAAGAACTAAAGATGTTAATTATATTTAGCATGTGTCAGCTCATTCATTTATGTGTTCATTCACCTAACACCTAAATTTAAGTGTTTCTGTAATTTAATAGTAATTACTAAAAGAACAGGAAAAAATCATAAAACTTTTAATTTCAGTTTGGAGAAAAATATAGAAAGAGAAAAAATTCAATTACTGCAAAATAAAAACAGAGAAAAGATTAAGAGAAACATTTTAAAAAGCAAAACAGGGGCACCTGGATGGCTCAGTTGGCTAACTGTCTGACTCTTGATCTCAGCTCAGGTCTTGATGTCAGGGTCATGAGTTCAAGCTCTGCACTGGGCTCCAAACTGGGAATGGAGCCTACTTAAAAAAAAAAAAAAAGGCAAAACAAATAGAAAGCAGACAATAGAAGATGGGTATAAATTAAGTTAGATGAGTATTTGCAATAAGTACAAATGGACTAAATAATCCCCTTAAAATGCAAAGATAGACTGCATTTTTCTAAAATTCATCCATATACTGTTTACAAGAAACACATCTAAAACAAGGGTACAGAAAGATTTTGACAGTAAGAGGATATAACAATTACATATTTTATATATAATACAAATATTTTTGTTATATACCAATCAAGTTGCTACAGCTCATTAAAATCAGACTTTAAGGCAGAGAGTATTCCTACAGATGAAGAAGCCACTGTGGTTGATCCAGGAGACACTGTCTCCTTCTTTCTCCCGTTTCATGCATTCCCTCCTGGAAGCAGGAACCTGTACTTTCACCTGCAGAAGCCATCTTGTAGCCAGAAGGGTACCATCCATGGGCTGGAGACGGTGCAAAGGAGGCCCCAAGGAGACTGTGCCCTCTGCAACATAACTGCATGAGCCAAACCAGCCCTGGATTGCTCACCTTTTTAATATGCATATATGAGAAAAATTAAGTCCTTACTGATTTAAAAAAAAGAGAAAATAACTTCTTAAAGAAGCCATTTACAATAACAATGAAACTGTAAGTTACTTATGATCAAATCTATATATTCAAGACATTAATAAAATTATTGGGAAATGTTTATGAATACCTAAATAAGTAGAAATATGTATACCCTGTCCATAGAAGGGAGGACTCAATTCTGTAAAGATGGTGTCTTGCTCCAAATGGATGCATAAATTCAATGCAATTCCAATCAGAATCTCAACAAACTTCCTTAGTACTTGCTTATCCAATTCTCCAGTTGATACAGATCAAAGGACCAAGAAGAGCAAAGACAATCTCACTGTCCCATGAAACCTAAATACGGAGTTGGACAAGGCAGGCATTCAGACCAGGCAGCTCCCCAGCTGGCAGAGCCAAACCAGAGGTAACAGGGAGAATGAAGCAGCCATGGTGCTCTAGACAAGTTCTGAGTCTGAAGTCAGAAGACCAGGTGCAAATCTCAGCACTGCCACTTATTAGACCCTCAACCTTGGGTCAGTTACAAATATCTCTTGAGCAATAGTCTTTGCACTTTAAAAATGGGGGCAATTATACCTAAAACCCATGGCTAATGGAAGGATTGAGTGATAAATATAAATCAAACTGTCTAAAAATTGGTCACCTCACAGTATAAATTTGTCAAACAAATGTGGATTATTTTAAAGAAGCATCATTTGGGCCTATGTGAATAAAATAAGAGTCAGAGGAGAAAAATTGGGGTATGATCAACCAGCATCCGACCAAAGAGTGAGACAGTCAGTCTCTATTTTACTTGAATTATCTGGACCCTGTGCATGTCCCCTCAGAATCCTACCACCTGCGTATGCCTAGGATGGTCCTATCTATCTATATATAACTCACAGAAAGGTTCTGCTTTGCTCTGTTTGAGTCCAGTGAGTGGGAGTTCAGCCACAGTGACCCACTGACCATATTCCTTCTGTCCCATAATACAGCCTTTCCAGTGCTCCTGACCCTGCACCAAATTCCACCAGCTAGGGTTCCCACAACTTGCAGGAGGACAATCCAGTCTTGGTCTCCATGCAGGGATGGCCATCTTGACCATTCCCTACACACCTAGCTTTGTGCTTGCTCCTGGGTTCTTCAAAATCAAAGACTGTGTTATTTATACCTACCTATCTCAAAACTAAAATGAAAAGCAGGGAGATGGATAACAGGAAAATCAGGATAGCAGTTTCCTCCCAGCAGGGGTGAATGGGGAGGGGGAAGGTGTGTCTACAAAGAATTCCATAGAGGTCTACAGTAGCGATCACAGTTTCTTCTTAACCTAGATGGTGGGCACATTATGATTATGAAAACTGCACATATCCATTTTCTACCCTCTTCCGTATGAATGATATAATGGCAATAAAAAGTACATATCAGGACTTCCTTTGCTTGAGTTAATTGCAAAGCAATATAAAACAATGACTAGTGGAAAAGTCATTAATTCTATCAATTGGTATAAAACCTATCAGTGATAATCAAATAGACCTTTTTTTTCTTCAGGATGTCCAATTCGGAAAAGGATCAAAATTGGGCAAAGAAACAATGGGAGACAGCTGCCTGTTCAGGAATCAGGAGTCCTCAGGAATGGTGAGAGTGACAGAGTAAGGATAATCATGATCCCCCAAAACCACTCTATCTGTCAGGGTCCAGAGGTGTTTGGGAAAGGGGCAATGTACAAGGGGCCACCAAAGTGTAGGAAGCTATAGGTGACAGTGCCATCCTGGGGTTTGTAACCAAGGGCAGTGGGGGGGGGGTGGCGCGGATCAGAAAGGATGTCATTAACCTTCAGCCCCAAAGATGAGGAAAGGGAGCACTGTGTTTCAGGCAGAGACTGAGAAAGCTGATGGAGATGGTGCTTGATTTGAGCTGTCACCTTCCCAGAGAAACACAGGCAGCCTGAGATGACCTTTCAGGGAGGGATCCTAGGGAATGAGGACCCAAGCTACCCCACTCTGATCTCTTGCTAGTGTTCCCTATTGACCAAACCTAACATCTTAGAACATGAGAGCTTACTGATATGATCAATATAAGACTCTCTTTGGGGGCACAGAGAAGGCCAGAGAAAGACAGAAAGGCTGTCTGGAGAGGCAAGTGAAAGCTATCCAGAAGAATGACTTTTGTTTGTGTGAAGAAATATGGTTGAAAACTTCTGAAATTTGGTGAAAGCCATAAACCTCAAAATTCAGGAAGCACAATAAACCCTACACAGAACGAACTCAAAGAAGTACAAGCACAGACATATCGGGATGAAACTGCTAAAAACTAAAGACAAAAAAAAAAAAAGACAAACTTGAAAACAAACAAAGATGACCTGTTACCTGTAGAGAAGAATGATCCAATTTTCTGTCGTTTCTCATCAGAAACTGTGATGACCAGAGAAAGTGGCACAATATTTTTTGTAATTGTTCAGTGCAGCCACAATGTGTTACAGAAACATCTTAGTGTGACTGAACAAGGTGTAGCACGAGGGAGTTTTGGGGCAGTGGTACTGTTCTTTATCCTGACCATGGTGGTGTTTATGTGAATCTATACAGGTGTTAAAACTCACAGAAGTGTTCACAGAGCAAACAAAAAGGTCAGTTTTACTATAATGATACAGAGATAAATTTGGGATTATTCGCCTACCTCTATCTCAAAATTTCAGTCATTTCCATATACATATCTTCGTTTTCCCCATCAAAACAGATACATTAGGATGGTGATCTTAGCTGTATTTTCAAATAAACAAATTGTTTTTGAGGGACTTGGGGGTGGGGGTTGTTTGTTTTTTAACAAAAAGCCGGGATCGCCTGACATCGGATTTCCTGCAGAAGAGAAAACCAAAGACCAGAGACTTTGTGAGGCTGCTGGGAAGGAGGGAGGGGAGGACAGTTAGGGGGGTCAGGGGGAGCTGTGGGTGTGGCTTGTAAAGGGGCCAGCTTTTCTCCAAGACTCTGACCCGCCAGATGTAATAAACAACGGAGGTTGCCGGATTCTGACAGTAAACACCACTTCTGAGCAGAAGGGTGAACTGAGTTGACATTCGTTTATCTGAATGAAAAATGGAAAGAATTTATACCCAGTCAAGCCATGGGTGGATTTAGAAACAAGACGGAAGAGAAATCCATACCATCTTTAGCTTGAGGAAGTAATTCACCGGCGTCTTTATTTTAACTTTGCAAACATTTCTTATGACAGTACGTCTTCTAAACTTAATGATTGAGTTCAAAAACGAAATGAAAGCAAGATTCAATTTAAATTCAAATGCCCAATTCCGTAACTGAATTCCCCCTTATAAGCCACGTAGATGTGATTAACCTCGCCACCTAGTGGCTACTCAAAGTTTTCTTCCGGAGAAACTAGAAGAGAAAAAAATAACTTCTTCATGACAATGCTTTGAAAACGATTAACGCATTTTTAAACAAATATCTACTAATACTCCCATGTGGCAGGCACTGTGGGTGCTGGAAATTAAACTGTGAACAGGTTGGACCGTTCCCTGCCTTGCCTAACCCAGGTGACACTGAGGAGTAAGAGCCAATAAATCCTGACGTTACCCCTCCTCCGTCAGGCATGCCCTGACGTCACCTGCTCTGCTTGAGCCGATTGGTCAGAATCATGTCATCATAGCCCCAAAACTGCAAAAGTAGAGGGCGGGTGGGGCACTTCCTACAGCTCCACTGTCTCTGGTCAGTTCTCTCCCTGCCTCACCACATCTGCTCCAGGGACACAGTTCAGGAACCAGATATCCCAGTCCTGAACTGGGCTCACCCCATACAGTCCACCCTGCCCGAGCAACAACAGAGATGTTAGCTCGGTCCTGCTGCACCCTGGCCCAGTGACATGCTGTTCTGCCGACTCATTGAAAGATCTTCCACACTCACAAGAATGGTGAGGAAGCAATCTTTGGGAAGGCTCTTCTTGGAAAATTGGGATCCATGGTAGAAGGACCCCAGGAGTGGCCTCTCCCTCTCCCACCCAGCCAAGTCTTCAGTGACAAAGGAATCCGTCCGCCCCACAGTGGAAGCAGGGTGACCCAGGCCCCAAGGCAGAACACCCTGAGAACATAGCTCTAAGCCCCCACAATCTGGTCACCATCAGCTCAAAAGACAAGAAGGATTTCTTAAATGGGACACGAAAAGCATTAGCCGTAACGGAAAAGACTGATAAATCCAACCACATTAAAATCAGGAACTTCTGACCCTCAAAAAATGAATGAAGAAAACAAAAAGATAAGCCATATAACAGGATAAAATACTTCTCAATACATATAGTTAATAGGGGGCCAGTATCGAGAATACGTTAAGTTGAACCATATGACACTGCCATTTTTTGTAGGTCAAAATGGTCAAATACCAGCGATTTCATATGGTTCAATCTAATATAAAGAATTCTTACAAATCATAAGGCAGACAACTCAATTTTAAGAAGGGTCAAAGATTTGAGCAGACACACTACGTAAGAGGAAATCCAAATGGCCAAGAAGCTTACAAAACGTGCTGAACTCCATCAGTATTCAGAGAAAGGCGAATTAAAGCCATGATAAGATAACAAAGCTAATCAGCCATATTTGGCAAAAAATGTTAAAGTCCGACAATGTCAGGTATTGGGGACAATGTAAAGCAGCGGATGGTCTCATACATACTGCTGGCAGGAAAATAAACTCATCCAACTACTTTGAAAAACATGCTTGGGTTCGTAAAATTGAGATATACGGCATATGGCTCTACCATTGCTCCAAGATAAACACTCAGGTACACATATTCACCAGCACATATGTACAAAAACGTTTATAGAAACATTGTTCATAACACCCCCAAACTGCAAATAAGCCTAGTATCTAGCCTCAGCAGAATAGAGATAATAAATTGCTGCAAACTCCCAAAGCAATAAACCAGATAGCAATGAACAACCCACAACTATATGAAATTGAGCAAAATATTTATGCAAGGTACCAAAAAAGGTTTTCAGTAAGATTCTGTTTATATAAAATTCAAAACAGGTAAAACCAATCGATATCCTTTAGGTATACCACACAGATGGCGAAACACTGGTATAGAGAAAAGAAGTGGTTTCACAAGTGCCATCACACGGGTCACTTGTGGAATGAGGGAGAGAGGGAGGGGTCGTTGGGAGGGGATTGGAGGTGCTGCTGGGGCAGTGAGCTATTACTTGATTTAGAGGTATGTGAGTTTGCTTTATAATTACTCATACAACCATACTTATATGTTTAATGTTCATTTGTATATGTGCTGTATCTTACAATTAAAAAGGGAGATAACTCAAAATTCTGCCAAATTCAAAACTCTTTCAAAAAATCCTAACAGAGGGGCGCCTGGGTGGCTCAGTCGTTAAGCATCTGCCTTCGGCTCAGGTCATGATCCCGGAATCCTGGGATCGAGCCCCATATCGGGCTCCCTGCTCCAGTGGGAGCCTGCTTCTTCCTCTCCCACTCCCCCTGCTTGTGTTCCCTCTCTCACTGGCTGTCTCTCTCTGTCAAATAAATAAATAAATAAATAAATAAATAAATAATCTTAAAAGAAAAATCTTAACAGGAATACACAATTTATTGAAGTGGTATAGTGACCTGGGTAGGAATTTATAGATTCTAATCTGACTTGAAAATCAGAAATGGTATAACCCAACTCTGAGAGGGAATGCTCAATGACCACCTCCTTTAAGTTATAAAATCCCCATTTTAGATCCTAGGGCTCAGGTGTCCCATTACTGGGACAGACATGGATGCAGACACATCTCAATCAGGTACTTTAGTTGTTAAGAAGTCTCAGCAAACTGGAAACACACCCCCCAAAATCGAGGACCAGAATCTAAAAGACGAATTCATATGCGGAGTAGCACTTCCACGGAGAAAAAAATAAAACTGACATCGGGGATGTCCTTACTCCCCAAAACGTCTGAAACCAGAAATAGCAGGAAACGCAGTGAAAGAAGCTGAGGCTAGACGTAAGGACCGAATGAAATGAAGAAATGCCACAGTAGCTAGAAACCGCCCGCCCCCCCATTCCCGCTCCCTGAGAGTATGAACTTCCCATTCCATCGCTGAATTCCTAAAGGGTCCCGTGGTTTGGATGAGATGAGGGGAATTTAGAAGCCTTGGTGCTATTCCCCCGGGACAAACAAGCCTGTCCCTGCCCTGCAGAGGAAATCAGCCCCGGGCATAGTCCCTGCCCACGATGGGCACGCATGCAACATTTGCTGAGTGCATTCAAAACCAGCACACAGGGGCACCTGGGTGGTTCAGTCGTTAAGCGCCTGCCTTTGGCTCAGGGAGTGATCCCAGAGTCCTGGATCGAGCCCCACATCAGGCTCCTCCGCTGGGAGCCTGCTTCTTCCTCTCCCACTCCCCCTGCTTGTGTTCCCTCTCTCACTGGCTGTCTCTCTCTCCATCAAACAAATAAATATTAAAAACAAAACAAAACAAAACAAAACAAAACAACAAAAACAAAAACAAAAACAAAAACAAAAACAAAAACAAAAACCCAGCACACGGGGATTTCCAAACTCCACGAAGCCTCGCTACCCCGACACGAGGTGGTGCTGTTCGCAACCTCAGCGGGGTGGGAAGGCGGGACTTAGAGCGCGGGTGTGGCCACATCCTCGTAGCCAATGGGCAACCTACCTGCTGCTCACTCTCTAACAGCCAATGAGCAGGGAGCGGTGGTCTGGCCGACGGAGAGGACACGCCCCGACGCTCCTGGGCTTTTACTCCGACCCCGGGAGCTTGGGAGCCTCTACCCTAGCCGAGGCCGGCGCCGAGGGATGTGGCCTTGCAGGGAGCCCCCGCTCCCGAGTCCCATCCCCCGCCGCCCGGCCTGACCGGCGGCGCCCCGCTGGATGGAACCTCCAAGGGCTGCCCCGGGAGCACCCACCCGTCCTGGGAGCGCCTGGGGTCAGGCGGGAGAAGGGACAGCCCCTGCTGCACGGCCCGGGGGTATATGCGATCACGCCAACCCCACCTCGACAGTCTTGCCCCCATCTACGTCTGCAGCCCCTTCTAAAAAAGCACCTCCCCTCGCTCAGGAATCCCCCATCCGACGCTTCTACCCTGCGTGTTCTTTGTAGCCGCCTGGCCCCCCCAACTAGAACATAAACCCTGAAGTCAGGACTGGCTCCGGCGCGTTTCCATCTGCCCCACAGTCCTTACAGGGGATGTCCCAGGAAAAGGGTCTCTTTAAACATTACCCAGCTCAGCCTAACTTCTAGGACGATGCTGGTTCCCTGATGGAAATAGAAGGAAGCTTTCCTGTCACTCCCTTACCTGGGAAAGAAAACTGGATGGCAAGTGGCACAGAATTACTTTGGGGTTCCAAATACTTCAGATTAGTCTTGCCCCTATCGCCAGCGTGGTGTTCTCTGCCTGAGGACACATGGCTGGAGTCCGCCTGAGGCACAGAGGCTAAATGTGGGAGCTCAGAATAGAAGATGTGGAAACCAATTAGGTTCTGCCCTAGAGACTTGGTTTGGGAGCATTCTTCCTTCCACAGCACAGGGCCAGACCTGAAGACAAAAATAAAAGCGAGGTACTTTTGCGCTGAGTTTGCAGTAGAAGCTGGACTCCCTCGTGACCACTGTGAGCAACGGAAACTCGCCCCGGGTTTCATATGGTTCCAGAAGAGAACCCTGGCTCACCATAGGAAGGCCGCCAAGGAATACGTGGGAATATCCAGGAGAGCCTGGATATCAAGTGTCTGTGAAAGGACGTGCCCATGTTCTTATAGATGCGAGCACTTTCCTTCCACAGACTCGGGGCCCTAGACCTGCGGACAGGACACCAGGGTTCCTGAGCGTGCTGCGTGTTCTTGCTCCTGCAGACGTGCTTCCCATCCTTTCCACCCCGCCCCGTGCCCTGGTGGGCTGGCCTTTATGGACTGCATTCACGGGCTGCCTCGGGCCATGGTGGCCCTGACAGGTAGATGAGATCACCTTTGAAAATAGTCCCTTCTTTAAACCCTCTTCATTCCCCCTGTGAGAACCCCAGCTGTTTCCTAGCAGGCCCCTAGCTGGCATGCTGCGTTTTCTTTTACTTCAACTTTACCCTGGAGTCAACCTCACTCACTATACAAATGCAGTATCTACACCATGCCAGGTCTGAGCCATTCACCAGGGATGCAGGGATGAAAGACAGAGGTTACAGTCAATCAACATCAGGGATGATGACGGCTGCATTGGAGGTCAGTGCCGGTCAGGGACATAGCCTGGGAGGGAAATGGTTAAGGGGGCACCACAGAGTCAAAGGCAGTGAGGCAAAGATGGGGCGACTGGCCCGGAATGGTTCCAAGCAGAAGCAGCATGCAGAGACGTGGGAGGGAGCCGCATCCCAAGGAGCGATGGGAGTCCCAGGTACCACTGCGGTCACCGCAGATGTAACGGGAGCCAACCTGTGGGAGCCCTCCTGGTGGACTGGGACAGGACAGGGAACAGTCCGATCTCCATGGTGGAAAGGTCATTCTGGCGGAGAACGACAGATTGGAGGAGGCAAGTTTGGGAGCAGGGGGCCGGTAAGGGTCTCCTGCAGGAATTGGGGGGAACCGTAATGACCACAGCAGGGGGAGTGGAGTGCAGGTGAGAGAAGCAGCAGCTTCTCTGGAAGGGGACTCGCTGGCGCGGGCAGGGACCAGAACAGCCAGAGAAAGAAGTCCCGGTCTGCCAGGACTGTCAGAGGTCAGGCCGCACCATCTAGGTGGATGGCACTGGCGTTCCCGTGATAAAGGAGGCAAGAAACCTGGATGGCCAGTGTCTTCTGCTTGGAGTTGGTTGAGTTTGAGGTACCAATGGGAGAAGCAAATGAAAATGCCCGTGAGCAAACGGGATATAGGTCTGAAGCTCTGAATAGTCTAGACCACAGTTAGGCACTTAATAATCCTTTTTAAAGACATTGGAGAGGGGCACCTGGGTGGTTCAGTTGGTTAAGCATCTGACTTCTGACTTTGGCTCAGGTCTTGATCTCGGGGTTGTGAGTTCAAGCCCCACGTTGGGCTCCACTCTGGTCATGGACCTCACTAAAAAAAAAGAAAGAAGGAAGGAAGAAAGAAGAAAGAAAGAAAAAGAAAGAAAGAAAGAAAGAAAGAAAGAAAGAAAGAAAGAAAGAAAGAAAGAAAGAAAAAGACATTGGAGAAATGGCACAGGCCAGGAGTCCAGACAAGCTTCCTGCTTCCCTGCTGTTTATTGAGAAGTAGATAGTGAACGATAACTACAATGCTGAACGTTTCTCCCGCACGGGCTATGTGCCAGGCACCATACCAAGTACTTCATGGCAAGTCCCTTTCCCTCACTTGTGGTAATCCTCCCAGCAACCCTAGGAAGCGCTGACTGTGTGATTCCCATTTTACAAATGGGAAACTGACCTCAAAGAAGTTAAGTGACCTGCCCAAGGCCACACAGCTAGGAAATGTCGTAACCGATGGTTGAATCCGATGGTTGAATCTGGAGAGTCTGACACCTGAGCCTGGGCTTTTCCTTCATCATTTTACTGAATGAACACCTCCGTTGCTCAGTCTATACCTTAATTTTCTTTTTCTTTCTTCGTGTTGTTTACCTCCAAGAACAGGGAGGCCATAAAGATAAGGCTAGAATTAACTACCCTCTTTCTACAGACTGCGAGCTCTCCAAACTGGATCTGTCCTCGCTTCGCCACCCCCACTAATGCTGAGGCAAACACTGGGGAGGAGCCCTTCGGCTAGTGCTGACTTTTCTCCTAACTGGCATTTCAAGCCAAGGAAACAGCTGTGCAGAAAATCCAGTTGGGGTGTGACTTGTGCCATGAGAGGTAGAGGCTACCTGTCCGCTACTCCCTGTTTACAGCACTGCACCGGCTCCTCGGTGCCTCCGGGATGAAGTCCATGTCTCCTCCACATCTGGCCCCCGTCTGCCTCTCCAGCTGCGTCCACCACTCCCTCCGCAAAGCAGACAACGTAGCTGTGCAGAACTGCTCGCCGTTCCGGGACTTTCCAGCAAGGGTCAAGCTTCTGCCTCCCCCCCCCCCGCCCCACCCCCCGTCTTTTACTGTGAAAACTGTCAAACATACAGAAAGTTGGAGGGGAATTTACAGTGCAAACTCATCTATCAGCCACTTAGACTCTACAATGAACATTTTATGAGATCTTCTCACATACCTATCCATCCCTTTTTCCATTTTGTTGTTTGTGCATTTCAACGTAAATTGTAGACATGTACACATCTTATTAAGTAGAGTTCCGTATTTGTTTGGTTCTTTGTTTTTTCCCCCTTGAGATGGAATTAACATACGGGGAAATGTACAAATCAGAGCTGTGTGTATTGGTTTTCTTGTTGCTGGAACAAATCCTCACACACTTAGTGTCTTAAAACAAAGGTATTCTCCTATAGAGAATTCTGGGGGTTAGAAGTCCAAAATCAGACTGGACCAAAGTTGAGGTGTGAGCAGCTCGTTCCTTCTGTAGGCTGTGAGCGGACAATCTACTTCCTTGCCATCTTCATCTTCTAGATCATTCCTGGGCTCAAGAACCTCTTCCTCCAATAGCTCCAACTGCTTGCTTTCAGAGTCCCCTGTCCTCTGACCTCCTACCTCCCTCTTCTGAGGACTCCGTGGTCACACCTGGATGATCCAGGAAAATCCTCCCATTTCGGTGTCCTTAATTGAATCACACCTGTGCTGTTCCTTTTGCTCCATAAAGTTATTTATTCACAGATTCTGAGGATTAGGGTGTGGTCATCTCAGAGAGCCGTTTTTCAGCCTAGCACATGCACCATTTAATGAGTTTTTCCAAACACATACACCTGTGTAAGCCAACCCCCTGTCAAGACATGGAGTGGTCCCACCAGTCCCCCCAAGTTCTCTCATTCCCCTCCTAGCCAGTGCCCTCTCCCACCTCCACTGCCCAGAGGCAACCAATGTTCAGATGTTTTCCCCTTTTAGAACCTCCTAGGAATGGAATGGTACAGTATTTTGTCCTTTTGTATCTGGCTTCTTTCACACGAACAACGTCACTGAGATTTACCCACATCAAAGGGGTCAGTACCAGTCTGTTCCTTTTTATTATGAGCAATCATCTGTCATATGAATCAACCACCATCAGCTTATCCATTCACCTGTTGATGGACTTCGAACTGTTTCCACTTTTTTTGTCTGCCTGTACTTTCAGACCAGCTGCTGACCTTGCTCCTTCGGCCCGTAGCATCGGCTCCTCTCACATGAAATCAGCCCCACATTCGTTGGCCTTGCAAAGACCGTCCTCTTTGAAGGCCCAGCATAAAAGGCTGCCACCTCAGGAGCATGTGGTCAACCGCTGCCCCACCCCCAGCCTGGGGTCCCTCCTCTGTACCCTGGGCACACTTCGGTCTCAGCATCTGACTGTGTACATGTACATGAGATGTATAGGACCCTTACTTGTCTACAGGCCCCTCTGTCCTCACTGAGGACCACATCCCCAAGAGCAGGAGTCGGGGCGTTCCTATCTGCCCGTGGAACTATGCCTTAGATCTGCGTGATGGCCTTTGGTCACTGTTTTCCCGGTCAATGACTGTCCAGAGCGGGGTTCCAGGCTGCGGCTGCCTTGTTTGGAAACCAAAACCCTAAAGAACAGGGACACAGGGAGGGATTCTCAAGGACAGAGCAGGTTGGACAGTCTCTCGTGAGACCGGGGGCATGGTGGAGCTCACGCCCCCGGAACAGGAGGACCCTCTCAGCTTCCTGTGCCCTTGTCAGTGACAGCCTGAGGGCAAACCCAGGAAAAAGCGGAATTGTGGTCCATTTCCTGAGCAACAGAAAAATCCAGTGATTAGAGAAACTCAGGGAGATATTCTTGGCATGGGAACCCATAAGGGGATTAGCCAACCTGATAACCAAAAGGCACGACGTAGCCAAGACCTTGCCTCTTTGGGCAAGTATCAGAGCCCCACGGCAGAGAAGCCTTTCCTACCCTGAGCGCTCGCAACTCTCCAAAGCCACGGAGGCCTACGGAAAACGCTGGCTTATCAGCCCTTACAATTCTGGTAAAGTCTTGAATTGTGTCCAAAGCAAAGGCAGCCTGCTGACAGACCTGAACGCCCACGTTGGGCGGACCATTCAGCTCAGGCACTGGGAAGTCAGTGCCGTTCCCCAGGGGAACGCACTGGAGCTCCAGGCACCTGGCACGAGTGAAGACGCTTGTCCCGTGCAGGCCCACCATGCGACCCTGCTGGTGCGCGTTAGACCCCTACTGTGGAGAGGCCTTCAGCTGCCTGGTCCAGAACAGAGACGAGGAGCTTGAAAAGGAGGCCTCCCATGGATGGAATCTGGATTTGTCCGGGACAGATTCCAGTGGCTTAAAATCAGAGATAAAGTACCTGTTTAGGTGTCAGAGGGTCTAACCCTTACCCAAAAGAGCTAATTTTTCAGACTTGGGCCCTACCTTCTAGGAAGAATTATAATGCCGTTGAGATAGTAAGAGATACACATGAATAAATGATACACTCCAATATTTGAAGAATTTTTAAGTATGCATAAGCAAAGGCAGGAGCACGCCCACCGGCACAGTGGGTCTGTTTGCTCGCGCTCACCCTGACATAGACACAAAAGCTTCTTTCCAGAAACCAACTTGGAAGGGCTACTCGCGCTGTCGAAGCAGGCTCAGGATGGGACTGTAGTACCAGACGGTGCCCAGCTTCCCTTCATATGCTTCACACCGCTTTGTCGTAGGAAGAAACGTCCCTCGGGGACGACTGCAGGGTCCAGAGACAGAGAGACCCAAGTGAAACCAAGCTGTGTCTCGCGATGTAAGGCCAATGCACATGGAGTCCCGGCCGCAGCGGTGCCTGGGCCTCCACGAGGGGTGGGCATGCTAGCGGCCCCAGCTCTTCTCCACGGAGGACAGGGGACAGAACCCGGCGTGCAGAGCGTGGGCGCCGGTCCTGCGGAGCCAGAGCCCGTGGAGCCCCTCCCATCTGTTCTCTCTGAGCCCAGCACCACCACCACCCCTCCCAGCCCCCAAGATCTTGCCGAGCAGTCTGGCTGTCGGTCTAGGCTGCTTGCCTGGGCCTCATCCAGCCCCGTACTGACGTGGAAATGTATGATAATATATCTTTTTTCCGCCCTTAGCAAAAAGCCAATAATAACAGGGGCAGTAGTCGTGATAATAAAAGAAGTCTCTAAGCTGGAGAGGAAGCACCAGGGGCACAAGTTCGGTGGCCGAGGAGCCTGACAAGCCCTCCGGCCTTGCGTGGTGCTGGTCGCAGACTGGAGTGTGGGGTCTCGGGTCGCCCAGGGCTTCCTGCCCGGCTGCTGCCTTCTGCCATGCCGTGGGCTCAGCATCTTCGCCCTCACCCCTTCCGTCCCCTCCAGACTCACAGGCCAGAACTTTGCAAGTGGGTGATTGCTAGCCTGGCACCCCTTGCTTCAGCAAATGGGAAGTCGTGTAGGGGAAATGGGGCAAAAAGAGCAAAGCAGTAAAGGGAATGAACTGCAGCCAGCAAGGGTCAGCTCAGAAGCAGGCGTCTGAGACTTTGGCCTCATTAGCTGTTCCCTATTTGCCGCTGCCACCCCTCTGCCCGGAGCCTCTCTTCCTGCCCCCTGACCTGGGTCCCTCTGCAATTCAGCCTCACCCCTTGATCTTATCAACCCAGATCATCTACCTCCAGTCCTGCGCTGTGCTCGCCTGGCTGCCCTCCACCCCGTCTCCCTGCCCTACCCTTCTTTGGCCTTCCGAATCCAGGTTTAAACCTTGACCTTCTAAAGCCAGGACCAGCTACTACATTGCACAACCCAGGACCAAGTGAAAATGCGGGGCCCGTGTTCAAAAGCGAAGAATTTCCAGACTCGCTTGAAGAGCATAGGTCAAGGGCAGGGCCTTTGTGAGGGCGGGACCCTGGAGGACCACGCGGGTCGTATGTCCTTGAAGCCTGAGCTGACCTGCACCACTCTCGGCTGTCCTCACCCTAAGGGGCCTGTGACATCCTATAAAGACTCCTCCCCTTGATCACCCCATTCTCCATCCACACGGTCATCTTACTATGAACCTGGCTGAGGGACTGCATCAAACTAAAAAGCATCTGGAAACCATCAACAAAATGAAAAGGCAACATAAGGAATGAGGGAAGTTATGTGCAAATCACGTATCTGATAAGGCGTTAATATCCAGAATATACAGAGAACTCACACAACTCAGTAACAACAACCACAAATCTGATATAAAAATGAGCAGAGGGACGCCTGGGTGGCCCAGCTGGTTAAGCAACGGCCGTCAGCTCGGGTCATGATCCTGGGGTCCTGGGATCGAGTCCCACATCGGGTTCCCCCTGCTCTGTGGGGAGCCTGCTTCTCCTTCTCCCTCTGCCTGCCATTCCTGCTGCTTGTGCTCTCTCTCTCTCTGTCAAATTAATCAATTAATTAATTAACTAATTAAAAAATGAGCAGAGGACCCAAATGGAAATTTTTCTCAACAAGTGCTCCACGTCAGGGAAATGCAAATCAAAACCACAATGAGATGCCACCTTGTACCTGTTAGAATGACTGTCACCAAGAAGATGAGAGACAAGTGTTGGGAAGGACCCCTCATGCACTGCTGGTGGGGATGTAAGTCAGTGCAGCCACGTGGAAAACAGTATGGAGGTTCCTCAAAAAATTAAAAATACAACTACCTGAGGATCCAGCAATCCCACTTCCGGGTATAAATCCAAAGGAAATGAAATCAGGATCTTGAAGGTATATTTGCACACCCATGTTTTTTTCACCATTATTCAAGCTGTGGACACAACCCACATATCCATCACCAGATGACTAGATACAGAAGATGTGGGGGGTGTGTGCATGAATATTTTTATATTGCATTGTGTGTGTGTGTATAATGGAATATTTTTCAGCCACAAGAAAGAAGGAAATCCTCCCATTCGTGACAACATGGATGGACCTTGAGGCCACTGTGCTCAGTGCAATAAATCAGACAGAGAAGGACAAATACTGTATGATCTCACTTACATGTGGTCTCTAAAAACCCGAACTCCTAGAAACAGAGAATAGCATGGGGGTCGTCAGGGGCAGGGAGAACGGGGAGACGTTGGTTGGGGGTAAAAACCGCCAGTTAAAAGACAAGTAAGTTCTGGGGATCTTGTGGTTATAGGTAACAATACTGTGCTATATTCCTACAAGTTGCCAAGAGAGGAGGTCTTGAACATTCTCACCACAAAACAAAGAAATGGTAGTTCTGTGACTAGCTTAGCTAGCTAAGGTTACAGTGGTTTTCGGATTGTAATATTTAAGTGCATCAGATCAACACATTGTACATCTTAAACTTACACGGTGTTGTATGTTAATTATATCTCAATAAAGCTGGGAAAAATAGTAACCTGGCTGAAACCTCACCATGTAGCATGTGTTTTTCTTGGACTGCCAACAGCAACTCAACACTCTTCTGACGTCTGCGTTTCTAACGTCTCTTCCATCTGCCTGATGCACAGGGTCCGTCCATTCATTCCCTCTGAAAACAAAACAGGAGTGCCCACGGTATGCCAGCCACTGGACTGGTTTCTGTATATTTGAAGATTTGAGGATGCCTGCTCGAGTCCCTGACCTCAAGGAGCTGGTAGAGGAGGTGAGCCTGTGGCCAGAGAGCGGCCAAGAGGCAGGAGAATGAAGCGCGGGAGCCGGACCCGGGCCCTGGGTGCAAAGGGAAATCATAGCTGCCTGGAGCGTGGAGGACAGGTCAAGGGAGGGGCTGTGGTGCTGGGTAAGTGAAGGAAGAGAGAGAGGCTTTCAGGCAAGGGAGCAAAGGGGCAGAGGCCAGGAGAGCCCCCTGTCCCCCCAGCCTGGCATGGTTCCGAGGCTGGACTGCGGGAGCAGGAGGTGCCTGGGAAATCAGGGCTGTACCAAGAACGAGAGGAAGGTGTTCTCACAAAAGGTGGAAGACAGACTGGGAGATCTAGGTGAGAGTCGGGGTGGGGGTGGAGGCTTCCCTCTTTGGGTACAAATCAGGAGGGTTTAACACAGGCCAGTGGTTCTCTGCAGGAGGGCGTTTTTGTTCCCCAGGAGACACAGGTGCGCCTGGGAGATGTTGCGGGGTCGGTTCTAGACCACTGCAGTAAAGCTAATACTGCAGTAAAGCAGGTCCAAGGAATGTGTTGGTTTCCCGGTGCATGGATGTTCCGTGCACACGACGCTGGGTCTGTGAGCTGTGCAATAGCATTGTGTCTAAAACGACAACGGACATGCCTTCATTGAACGATACTTTATTGCTAGAATGTGCTAACTGCCATCCGAGCTTTCGGCGAGTCAGTCCTGCCGCAGCTGGAGGGTCTGGGGGGCGCTGCCGACCCATCAGGGTGCTGGGTGCTGGAGGCCGGCGCGGCCGTGCAGGTTCGTAAGACAGGCGTGCGGTTCGCCGCCTCGACGGCTCGTCCGTCACGGTTTCTCTGCCGCGGCCGGTGCTGCCGGGTGGCATTTTACCCACAGCAGAACTGCCTTCAGAATCGGAGTCCGTCCTCCCGAGCCCTGCCGCTGCCTCGTCAGCTGAGCTGCGGTCACCTTCTCGATCCTCGGTGGTCGTTTCAAGCATCGTCTCGGCGTCTCCGCCAGGACAAGCCGCATCCGGGAAGCCCCTTGCTTGGCGCGGCCCGAAGCAGCGGCTCCTCGTCCGCTCACGTTCGGTCCGGACTCTGCAGCAGCTCCGTGCCCTCTTTGGGCTCCACGCCTGGTTCTGCCCTCTGGCTGTGTCTTAGTAGTTGGGTTTCTAGAGCACAGACGGAGGGCACTTAGCATCAGTCTTAAGCACGCTAAGGTTTTCAGAAGGTCACCGAGCACCGGCTTCCACCTCAGGTCACCAGGCGCGTTAGCCCCTCACAGGAGGGTCCACCTGTCCTTTGAAGCTTGAAGCCAGGAGCTGCCTTCTCCTCTCCGGCTGCGAAAGTCCTCGCTGGCGTCTCCTCCAAGAGCAGGCTGTCTCGTCTGCGCGGACAGTCTGTGGTTTAGTGCGGCCACCTTCATCGGTGATCCTAGCTGGAGCTTCTGGAAAGCTTGCTGCTTCACCTTGCGCTCCTGTGTTACGGGGACGGCGTCTTTCCTAGAGCCTCCTGACGCGGCCTCTGCCAGCTTCAGACGTTCCTTCTGCAGGTCCTCACCTCTCAGCCGTCCTAGAACCGAGGAGAGTCCGGGCCTGGCTCTGGATGAGGCTTTGGCTTAAGGGAGCGTGTGGCTGGTGTGGTCTCCTGGGCAGACCACTGCCCCTTTCTCCACGCCGCAATAAGGCACTGAGCTTACTCATTTCTAGTTTTTCATTTAAAGTGAGAGATGTGGGCGCCGGGGTGGCTCAGTGAGTTAAGCATCCGATTCTTGATTTGGGCTCAGGTCACCATGGTAGGGTCGTGAGATCGAGCCCCGCATCGGGTTCTGCGATCAGTGGGGAGTCTGCTTGAGATGATCTCTCTCCTTCTCCCCCTGCCCCTCCCTCCATGCTCACAGACTCGCTCTCTGTCGAATAAATAAATAAATATTTTAAAAAATAAATAAATAAAGGGAGATAGCTGAGACTCTTCCTTTCACTCAACAATTAGAGGTCGTTGTAGTTATTAACTGGCCTGATTTCAATAGTGTTGTGTCCTGAGGACTGGGGAGGCTGGAGAGAGATGGGGGAACGGCCGGTGGCTGGAGAAGTCAGAACACACGTGACATTTCTCCATCACACCCACCGTCTCATGTGGGTGCAGTTCGTGGCTCCCCAAAACAATTACAGCAGTGACATCCAAGATCACCGATCACCGTAGCACATATAATAACAATGAAAACATTGGAAATACTGTGAGAATTACCAAAATCTCACCTAGAAACATAAAGTGAGCAAATGCTGTCAGAAAAAAACGGCGCCGACACACAGGCTGGAGGCAGGGTTGCCGCAAAGCTTGAGTATGTGACACAAGCAACGTCTGCAAAGGGCAATACAGCGAAGCGCGGTGAAGCACGTAAGCCCGTATTTGCCAATGTCCGAAGGCATTTTTGGTTGTCACAGCTGGGGGCGGGGGGGTGCTGCCGCATTCAGGGAGCAGAGCCCAGGGATGCAGGCCCCTGCGGAGCTCTGGCTTTCCTGCGGAAACAATCCCCCTCTCTAGACCGTCTCCATTGATCTCGGCTGTGTTGTGACTGTCTGGAATCAAAATACCAAGATTTAGCGATGGGAAAAGTGTGAGCTGTGATCTCTGGCCTACCGACCCGGGGCACTGGGTACTTCGCCGCCCCTCCCCACCAGACTGGACTTCTTGTCCCTACAGCATCATCCCCAAAGTCCTGCCCCTTTAAGAGAGGCAGGAGGCCCAGAACTTAAGAGACAGTCTTTGCCCAAGTGTTATCTGTAACAGTGACCAATCATTAACCCCAAGAAGAGAGAGACTTACTTCAGAAATCAAGGTCACCCTCAACAGGGAGGGACCAGCAGCCGGACACAGAGCACGGCGAGCTCGGGAAAAGAGCTGGTAGCAAAGCAATAAGCCTGAATTCCAGAAGTTCACACCTCTGTTTTCCCACCCCAGTCAAAACCAATGGCTCACTCAGCACTTCTGCCCCCAAGGGTTCTCTAGGTCTCCGTTTCCTTGGGGTCATTCCTAAAGGCACGTCTTTCCCGGCAGTGTCCACAGCACTCCCTCAGCCCCTCACCCCCATCCCCATGTTTCTTTAGGAGCTCACAGCGTGGCCTCAGCCTGTCCACACCCTCCCGGACATCGCCCCCTCCGCCTTCCCGGGCACAGCGCCCTACTCCCCCTGGAACCCCCACCGTGCTCAGGGTCTCGGGAACACACTATCCGTCTCAGCCCTGCGGCTCTGCTCCTACCTGCCCTCTGCCCAGCGCCCCCTCCTCCTCCACGTGGGCTCTTCTCGGTGAGGCTGCAGGTCGGCAGCCCAGAGCTCAGGGCTGAATTCACTCGCCAGCTGTTGACTCGCATCCACAAGGTGGGGTGTGCAAAGAGGCTGTGCTGGGTTGAATCGTGTCCCCCAAATTTCACGTCCTCCCCGGAACCTCAGACTGACCTTATTTGGAAATCGGGTCACCACGGATGTAATTAGTTAAAATGAAATAGGGTGGGCCCTTAATTCGGTAACTGGTATCTTTCTGTAGAAGAGGGGGTACACACAGACACACAGAGAGTATCATGGGACCACAGGGGCAGAGACGGGTGATACGTGTACCAGCCAAGGACTGACGCCAACACGAGAAGCTGGAAGAGGCCAGGGCTCCCCCAGGCCCTTCAGAGGGAGCCCTGCCCCAGCCCACACCTTGATTTCAGACAGCCGGCCTTCGCAACTGTAAGAAAAAAGTATTCTGTAGTTGTAAGCCCCCCAGAGTGCGGTGCTCGGCTGTGGCGGCCCTGGGAACGTGGTGCAGAGGAGACAGAGCCCCAGACCTCGAGAGGCTTGCAGTCCTGAGCGGCATCTCTTTCCAAATCCGGCAGGACAACCCATGGCCCACTTATTCTGGGCTACCTTGTCATATTACTGCTGTCTCAATGTGCATTTTAGGTGCTCCTTTAAATAAAAAGTGAGATCCGTGCTTGGGTGTCCCACCTCCCTGCCTGCATGCAAAGCTACTCCTCGCCCTCCCTGTCCTTCCTCCCCTGCGGGAGACCTGCTGTGGGTCCCACACCTGAGCCGTCTCCACTCTGGGGTGATAACCTGCAGCCTCCCACCTTTCTTCTCAGACCCTTCTGTTATATATGCAGAATTAAGCATGTGCCTCAGTGCGTGGACCTAATCATCACTGGCCAGACGAGGCCTCTCGGTCTCTCTTACCATGTACGCATCCACATTCGGGTGCACGAAGGTGTCTGTATGTACATGGGTGCAAACATAGGCATGCATACATGTGCTCGTGTGTGTGTGTGTGTGCACGCGTGTGTTCCCACCCTCCCCCGGCAACAATTCTCATGCACTAGTGTATATCCTTTATTTTTTTGTATCTGTTCCTGAAAATGTGCCAGGTGGCTTTGGGTGCTGCTGTTTTGATTTATATCATGGTATCAAGCCGTATCATTCGTCCTGTCTCTTCCTACATTCTTAAGACCCACCCCAGGGGGTTGCTGTGTGGACACCCACCAGCTGGACAGTACCCCACAGTGCGCACTGCCCGCCACTCGCTGGCCCCCGGCCCGGTGATGGACCCCCAGGCGGCCTCCGGCTCCCCAGCTCCATCACGGTGCGTGTCTGCGGCCCTCCTGGGGCATCTGCGTGAGAGTCTCTCTGGCATATACACCGAAGCAGCATTACTCCGTCCTCTGGGGCGTGCGACTGGCTCAGGGCCCACATACGGGGCTGGCCCTGCGGATGGCCAGGTCTTCGGCGTAACTCCCCGCAAGCTCGGCTTGAGCTTCCCGTCTCACCGCATCGAGGCCAGCACTGGGTATCATCCAGCTTTCTCGTTTCTGCAGGCGATGGTTGTAAAATGAGATATGGTAGAATAATTGCATCGTTCTAATGGCCACCACGTTGGAGCATCTTCTCCTGTGCTCTCGGGCCCTTTTGGTTTCCTCTTCATAAGTGGCCTTGAGATTCTTTGCTCATGTTTCCAGTGGGATTGCTTCTTCTTCCTGGCTGATTTATAGGCTTTCCTTCTGTGTTCTAGATATAGTCCTTCTCACTTAAAAAAAAAAAGAAAACAAAACAAAACTCTGGAGTTATTCACATACCATTCACCCAGAAAGTGAATGATCAGTGGACTTTAGTGTATTCACAGAAATGAGCAACCCTTCCCACCGACAAATTTAGAACCTTGTCATCCCCTCAAAAAGAAACTCCGTGTCCATTAGCTATGACTCCCACCCGGCCCCCAGCCCTAGGCGACCACTAATCTCCTTTCTGCCTCCGTAGATCAGTCTATTCTGGGCATTTAATTTAAATGGAATCGTATAATAGGTAGTCTTTTCTAACTGGCTTCTTTCAGTTAGCAGAATGTCTTTTTTAAAGATTTTATTTATTCATTCGAGAGAGAGAGAGCACAAGCAGGGGAAGGGGCAGAGGGAGAAGCGGGGTCCCCGCTGAGCAGGGAGCCCGATGTGGGGCTCAATCCCAGGACCCTGAGATCATGACCTGAGCTGAAGGCAGACGTTCAACTGACTGAGCCCCCCCAGGTGCCCCTGGAGAATGATTTTAAGGTTCATCCACACTGTAGCATGAATCAGTACTTCACTCTGTTTTAATGCCAGACAACATTCCACGGTGTATCCATTCATCAGGTGATGGACCTCTGGGTTGTTTCCACTTCTGGCTACGAGGAGTAAGTGTGTGCTGAACAATTGTTACAGGTTTCTGTGCGGAGGCATGTTTTCATTTCTCCTGGGTCGTTACCTAGCAGGGGCGTGGCTGGATCAGACGGCAGCCCTGCGTTGAATTGCTGGAGGCTGTGCCAGACTGTTGCCCACAGCCTCTGCTCCACTTACGTGCCCACCAGCAGCGTGTGAGCGTTCTGATTTCTCCGCACCCTCCCTGACACTTGCTTTCCGACTTGTTGATTCCAGCTGCTCTAGCTGGTGTGACGTCAGACCTCATCGTGATTTTGGATTTGCATTTCCGTGACAACTCACAATGGTGAGCATCACTTTCAAGTGCTTCTTGGCCATTTGTGTCTCTTCTTTGGAGATATACATACTCAGATCCTTTGCCCTTTTCTTCATTGAGTTGTCTTTTTATTATTGAGTTGTAAGGGTTCTTTGTATGTTCTGCAGACAAGTCCTTTATCAGATACATGATTTGCAAAGTTTCTCATATTCGGTGGGGTGTCTTCACTTTCTTGATGGTGTCCTTTGAAATACAAAAGTTTATAGTTTTGGCGAGGTCCAATTTATCTGTTTTTTTCCTTCTGTTGTTTGTGCTTTTGAGTCATGGCTAAGAGCCCCTTCTAAACCCAAGGTCAAGAAGATTTATTCCCATGTTTTCTTCTAAGAGTTTCATGGTTTGGCCTTTTACATTGAGGTCTTCGATCCATTTTGAGTTACTTTTTGCAGATGGTGTGAGCTAAGGGTCAAGCTTCACTCCTTTATGTGTTTTCCTTTCTCTTTTAATCTTCACAAGTATCTTCTGATCTGTCCTCACCCCATTATCTTGGATATGATGTCCTTTGTGGAACAGAAACAGACTGCACTTCTCAGTGTCAAGTTGTTCCTGTAACTCTCCTTGGGTCCAACATCCTCCAATCTCCATGGAGTTGGTGAGCCCGTAATGGAGACTAACCGAGTCTCAACCCTTCAGACCAATGAAGGAGGAAGGATGTCAGGAAGTCATTATATAAATCATCATCTTAGCATTTAAAGCTAATCCGCTTCCTTGGAGACATCAACGGCCTTCTGGAATTGCAAAAGAGTAACAGGTTGATGAACTGTTTTCTCCTTCCTTCATCCAGCTGCCACTAAATACCAAACGGACTTGCAGCGCCAGTAGCAGGGAGATAATGATGAGAAAGACAAAAGCCATATACTAACCAAAGAACCAGCAATCGAGACCTGGTGATCTGGGGATGATCTTCTTCCAAGCCTCACACTATTCCTGATTCTCTTCTTTCTCTCTGACCAGGAGCTCTTTCCTTTGCTTGCATCTACCTTACCGTCTCCCTGAGCCACATAGTGCCGTCCCCCCAACATCTCCCGGTTTCCCTTCTTCCCTTCCCCCCCTCCCCACTCTGGGCCAGAGCCCCAGCCATCCTGACTGATTTTGTCCCCAGCAGCTCCTCCCTCCTTTCCCCCTAGAGATGGCTGACAAGACCTTCTGACGAACTCAGTGGCTTCTCTCTCTCTGGCTATTCTATCTCTGGTTCACTCATCTACACCTGGGTCAGATCCTCTGTTGTGGATGTTGGGGTCCATCTGTACCAGCCCCTGTCTCTGCCCTTGGATCTGTCTCAGGGGAGGCTACTTGCTAGTAAACGTGCCCTCGGGTTTATCTCTGACCTCTGAAACTTGCCACCTGCTTTAACAGATCACGGCATGGCACAGCTCCGACCAAACAGGGAGGACGACACTCGACTCTCGGGGAAGATGTCCCTGCAGCAGGAGGAATGAGAGGGAATCAGACCGAGGACAGTATGCTTTTTGGGAAAACAGAAGTGGGCCCTGGTCACTAAAGTGGTGAAGGGCTGGGGAGTTTCCAGACATGGGTACCTCGAAAGGGTAACAGGAGCCCCCCCAGACCACAGCACCCAGAGCCCCATGCACCTCCTCATGCCCCTGCCCACCGGGGAACCCCTGAGCTGTAGGTCCCCCTCCTTGGTCAGCCTGTGCCCCACCCTGTCCCTCCCTCCAGGGCGGGATCGATAGAGCCATAAAGCTCAAGGGGTCAGAGACAAAGGCTGGCAGCAGAGGCGAGCCCAGAGCAGAACACACAGGTGCGTTCTGATGGGGGGTGCCGGGGGCCAGTGGGCAGGGGGGCCAGAGGGAGGGGAGCAAGGGAAGAAGGGTGTGGAGAGAGGGGTAGGAGAAACAGACACGGAGGCGGGGGCGGGGGGTGGGGGAGTCAGAATGCAAGGAGCGGAAACCCAGAGGGAAGGACTCTGGGCTGCAGGCATAAACTGCCCAGGGGCGAGATAGGAAGGGCGAAACCAGGGCCTGGATGCCATTCTCAGGGTGCTGGGGTTGCGAAGTGGGGAGGAAGGGCCTGTTTCATGTGTGGTCTCACTGGCCACAAAGTTCTCCCTCCTCCTGTGGCTTCATCACCATCGTCCTCCTCACCCACTGCCTGCTTGGACTTCAAAATAGAGGATCGTACTAGGAAAGGTAAAAGTGAAAGGAACAGCCAAGTTCAGGTTAAAAGGACCACAGATCTCCTGCACATCTCCCTCCTTAGCAAAGCAGAAAGAAATTTGTAATTAAGAGATTATAAAACAGGGATCTTGGCCATGAAAAGACATGGAGGAACTTAAATGCATATGACTAAGTGGGAGAAACCAATCTGGGAAGAGCTACATACTGTGTGTGTCCAACTGTATGACATTCTGCAAAAGGCAGAACTATGGAGACAGTAAAAAGATCAGTGGCTGCCAGGGGTTGGAGGGGAGGGAAGGGAAGGATGAGCAGGTGGACAGGGGAGCCCGAGGATTTTTAGGGCAGAGAAACTGCTCTGTGTGGTCCTGTAACAATAGATGCACGTCCTGGCACGTTCGTGCAACCCCATAGATGTCCACCACCAGGAGCAAACCCTAGTGGAGACTCTGGACTTCGGGTGACAGTGATGTGTCAGTGTGGGTTCATAGATAGTAACAAAAGTCCTACTTTGGGGGAGCAGTGTGTGAGTGGGGGTGGGAGGTGCTTGGGAAATCTCTGCATCTTCTCAATTTTGCTGTGATCCTAGAACTGCTCTAAAAAGCAAAATCTTTGTGGGTTTGTTTTTTTTTTTTAAGGAGGCAGAACACAAGCTCGCCCTATATCCTTTTGCGGGCTCTGGATTCACCCCAGCAGCCCCTAAGTGTCCCCCATGCCCTTCAGGCTGGAGAACACAAGATCCATGAGTCCCCGGGCCTTCCTACCAGGGCCAGTGGACGAGACAAGACAACCAGAGGGGACTGCGCTGGCAGCCCTGCGGGGAGAGGGGGAATGATACAAAGACCCTGACCACAGCCCCCCAAAATGGAAGGGAAAGGGCATCTCCCCAAATGCCTGGGATGGTTCCACCCTGTATGGAGGGTCAAGTAGCCAGAGGGCCCCATCAGAAGGGCCAAAAAAGCCTCTGGCCACCCCGTCCTCACCCTCAAAGCCACAGGACTACAGCCTAATCACAGTCAAATCACTTCACATTGCTTACATTTTTAAATGTGTTGGCATCACAGACTGAATCTTCATAGTTGACTTTAAAAAGGAGAGTAGCCAGCGTTTCCTGAGTGCTTCCTAGAAGCTGGGCATTGTTCTAAACGCGTTATCCTTATTGTCCCATTAATTTCTTGCACCAGTTCTAGGAGGTACTATGGTTGTTAGTTCCAGTGCAGTTGAGAAAGTGGAGGTCCAGAGAGTCTGAGCGACGTGCCCGAGGTCACACAGCCGGTCCTGGTGGGAGGTCGCACCAGCACTGGAGCTCAAGCAGCCCGACTCTGGAGCTGACTCTGAACTTTTACACTAAATTTCAAAACACGTCTTCATAAAAAGTATTGTATTGTATCAAAAAATGCAAGTTTTGCTGTCAATTTTCAATGACATAGTAAGCAGTATGAGGTATTTGGATTTGGCTTACCCATAATCTAAAGGTGGGGAGGCAAGAGCCCAGGCTCTGCCGTGCTGAGAAAGTACGTAGGAAAGGGCAAAATGAGTTTGTATAGGTAAGAAAATCCACGGGACTATCGGAGGCCCGTAAGGAGAGAGCAGAATTAATATCGATGGGAAGGGGGCGCCTGGCTGGCTCAGTCATGAAGCGTCTGTCTTCGGCTCAGATCCTGATCCCAGGGTCCTTGGATCAAGTCCTGCATCGGGCTCCCTGCTCAGCAGGGAATCTGCTCCTCCCTCTACCTGCCGCTCCCCCTGCTTGTGCTCTCTCTCTCTCTCTGTCTGTCATATGAATAAATAAAATCTTTTTAGAAAACTGATGGGAAGCCCAGATCTGAACAGCGTTAGGGCCCCAGCTGCCGTGGAAGCCTGCCTCCCGCTGGGGCAGCCAAGGGAGGGGGCTGAGTCCTTAGGAAAACCACCAGGCCAGGGGACATCGCCATCCAAGGCTCCCGCCTAGTGGAAACCCACTTCCTCCCATCAACCAACTAAGTTCCTCTCCGCTACTGCATTCCAGAGCCATGCGGCCAGAGACCCTGGCCCTCCGTGGGGCCGTCGCCGCTGTCCTGGTGCTGCAGGCGCTGGGCACGGCCAAGTGCCCGTCACGGACCCTGCACAGCAAGGCCAGGGTGTTTGAGGACCTGAGCGCCCAAGAGCTGAAGGCCGTGCGCAGCTTCCTCTGGTCACAGGAACCGCTGAGGCTCGAGCCCTCCCAAGCTCCCACCATGGCCAAGAACTCCGTGTTCCTCATTGAGATGTTGCTGCCCAAGAAGCAACACGTACTGAAATTTCTGGACAAAGGTGGAAGGCCTCCCGTCCGCGAGGCGCGAGCGGTCATCTTCTTCGGAGCCCAGGAGCATCCCAATGTCACCGAGTTTGCCGTGGGGCCCCTGCCACGGCCCTACTACATGCGAGAGCTGCACCCCACGGCGGAGCACCGCACCTCCTGGGCCTCCAGGCCCATCACCGGGGCCGAGTACACCCTCCTGGGCCAGGCCCTGCAGAAGGCCACCAAGCCCCTGCACCAATTTTTTCTTCACACCACAGGCTTCTCCTTCCAAGACTGTCACTCGCGATGCCTGACATTCACGGATGTGGCACCCCGGGGGGTGGCCTCCGGCCAGCGCCGCTCCTGGTTCATCTTGCAGCGCTTTGTAGAAGGCCACTTCCTGCACCCCACGGGGCTGGAGCTCCTCATGGATCACAGCAGCACCCACGCCCAAGACTGGACGGTGGAGCTGGTCTGGTACAACGGAAAGTTCTACCAGAGCCCGGAAGAGCTGGCCCGGAAGTACAAGGAGGGACAGGTGGACGTGGTGATTCTGGAGGACATACCCCCCAAGGCCCAGGGCGGGGAAGGCGCAGAGGAAACGCCCCTCTTCTCCTCCTACAAGCCACGCGGGGACTTCCCCATCCCCGTGCCCGTGAACGGCCCCCGCCTGGTCCAGCCCCAAGGTCGCCGCTACAGGCTGGAGGGCAACACGGTGCTCTACGGCGGCTGGAGCGTCTCCTTCAGGCTGCGCTCGTCCTCAGGGCTCCAGATCCTCAACGTGCTCTTCGGCTGCGAGCGCATAGCCTATGAGGTGAGCGTGCAGGAGGCGGTGGCGCTGTACGGAGGGCACACGCCCGCGGGCATGCAGACCAACTACATCGACGTGGGCTGGGGGCTGGGCAGTGTCACGCACGAGTTAGCGCCCGGCATCGACTGCCCGGACACGGCCACCTTCCTGGATGCCCTCCACCACTACGATGCCGACGACCCCGTGCGCTACCCCCGAGCCCTGTGCATCTTTGAGATGCCCACGGGAGTGCCCCTTCGGCGACACTTCAACTCCAACTTCAGTGGGGGCTTCAACTTCTACGCGGGACTGCAAGGCCAGGTGCTGGTGCTACGGACCACATCGACGGTCTACAACTACGACTACATCTGGGACTTCATCTTCTACCCCAACGGGGTGATGGAGGCCAAGATGCACGCCACCGGCTACGTCCACGCCACCTTCTACACCCCCGAGGGGCTGCGCTATGGGACCCGCCTGCACACGCACCTGCTCGGCAACATGCATACTCACTTAGTGCACTACCGCGTGGACCTGGACGTGGCAGGTAGGCCTCGGGCTTGGAACCACCCTCCCAGGCAAACGTGTGCCTTCCAGCGGGAGATGGTGCTGGAGGTGCCCAGAGGCACCGAATCAGGAGCCTAGCGTGCTTCTCTGCAAACTGCAGTGCTAGATGTCTGTGTGTCCCTGAGAAGCAGCGGAAGGGATCAGCATGTCTGTGGCCCTGGATGCGGGCAGGGGGGCTCCTTGACCCCTAAAGGGGGATGGGACAGAACGGTGCACATGTGGGGTTGGGGGTGGGGACAACGCCTAGGAGTGTAAGAAATGTCGCTGCCTAGGACTGTGGTCCACAATACTCTTTGTCTCCTGGGTTAACGATCTCACCATGAAACATGGCGGGGGCATCGTGACAGGCTTTGGCTGACTCGGAGCTGTCTTCGAATTCCTCCGTTGGTTTTTTTTGGCTTTAGTTCCTTCCCTCTGCACTACAGCTAGCTCAGGGCTTATCCCCAACGACTCTCCGCTCCACTCCTGATGGTTTGCTCTTGGGTGTGGTCTGGGATGGAGATCCCGGCACAGAAATGAGGGTATTTCAGGTCAGGGGACTTCGTTCTCATTGTCCTTCCTCCCGCACACCTGCAGGCACCAAGAATAGCTTCCAGACCCTGAAGATGAAGCTAGAAAACATCACCAACCCCTGGAGCCCAAGACACCACCTGGTGCAGCCAACCCTGAAGCAGACGCATTACCACCGGGAGCGCCAGGCGGCCTTCCGCTTCGGACAGACTCTGCCCAAGTACTTGCTCTTCACGAGCGCCGAGGAGAACCGCTGGGGCCACAAGCGCAGCTACCGGCTGCAGGTCCACTCCATGGCCGACCAGGCGCTGCCCGTGGGCTGGCAGATGGAGCGGGCGGTCACCTGGGCCAGGTAAGGCGGCGGAGCTAGGACTCCTGTGTCTGTCTTTGAGAGTCTGAGTCTGTGTGGTGGTGTAGCTGGGCCCGTGAATGTGTGTGTGTTTTCTAGACCCGGGGCTCCGTGTTGGGGGAGGGGGAGGGGAGAGCTGTGCGGAGCCCCTGAGCCCCGGTGGACGGTTGGTCTGTCTGGCTGACCCCCAGGAGATGATCTCACAGTGGGGGAAGACAGTAACTTTCCCATGCCGATGTCTCTGGGAGGGCTGGGAGGCACCCTGGCACCCAGAGCCACCTGGCTCCTCTCCTGGGCAGGTACCCCCTGGCCGTGACCAAGTACCGGGAGTCGGAGGCGTGCAGCAGTAGCATCTACAACCAGAACGACCCCTGGGACCCACCCGTGGTCTTCGAGGAGTTTCTTCACAACAACGAGAACATCAAAAACGAGGTACTGGGGGGCCCCTGGGGGCTCAGTTTGGTTAAGTGTCTGACTCTTGATTTCTGCTCAGGTCATGATCTCAGGGTCGTGGGATCGAGCCCCGTGTCAGGCTCCGTGCTCAGTGGGGAGTCTACTTGAGATTCTCTCTCTCTCTCTCTCTCTCTCTCTCGGCCCCTACCCCCAGCTCGTGCGTGTACTCTCTCACTCTCTCAAATAAATTTTAAAAAAAAGAGAGAAAGAGAGAGAAAAGGTACTGGCCCTGCCTTCCTCCATCCCTAGCCCAAGACCAGATCTGTGTGGGGTCCCAGGGTGGAGAGCGCAGCTCGCCATATGGAGCCCCAGCTCAGCGGTTTCCCACCCTTCCCCTCTGAGCCTCCTTAGTGCTTGCCCGCCGCTGTCTCCCACAGGACTTGGTGGCCTGGGTCACCGTAGGCTTCCTGCACATCCCCCATTCAGAAGACATCCCTAACACAGCCACACCCGGGAACTCCGTGGGCTTCCTGCTCCGGCCTTTCAACTTCTTCCCCGAGGACCCATCACTGGCGTCCAGAGACACCGTGATCGTGTGGCCCCGGGACAGCGGCCCCAACTACATCCAGCACTGGATCCCGAAGGAGGAGGGGGACTGCTTGATGCCTGAGCCTTTAAGCTACAATGGAACCTACAGGCCTGTGTGAAGGACCCTCTGCCCCCAACTAACCCCACCTAGAAGCCCAGGTGCCCCCCAGGGACGGACAATAAAGCCCTCAGGGCTCAGCTCCGTGTGCTGCTTCTTGGGGGGGGAGGGCACGGTGGGGGAGGCCGCGCAGCAGGCCCTGCGTGTAGGACGCACCCAGATGAGAAAGCAGGCGGCCTTGACCTCCCTCCACCTTGGTCTACTCCACCCCAGAAAAGACCTCCATCACTAAGGCAAGTGACGCTCCCTGAAATACTAGATTCACCTATCAGATTGGTTTTAAAAAACAGACTGGCAGCTCCCTCTCACAGGTCTGCAGGGACCCTGGGATGTCACCAAGGGGCAGGCAAATTTGTGCGGCCATAGGAGGACGCTACAGAAAACGGGCAAAACTGCCCACACCTCTACTCTGGACACACTAATCCAATCCCAGGGCTTTACCCCAGAGGGCTCCCTACAAACCCAGGAAAGACATGTGCACACAGTGATTCACTCTGCAATCGCAGAGTCTGGAGGCAACCCAGCCGTCCATGCACAAGAGAGACCCTGCAGGTCTAGATAAACAACGGACAGCCACACAACACAATCCAGGTCATTGTATGGGCGGGGACATTCTCTGCACTGGTGGCGGAAGAGCTTTGGGGTGTAGATACCCCAGAAAGACAGGCAAGGAGATAACTAATGCCCATCATCTTAGTCTGGTCCGGCTGCTGTAACAAAATCCCACGGACTGGGGGCCTTAGGAACAGCGGAAGTCTACGGCTCACGGCTCTGGAGGCTGGAAGTCCAAGATCAGGGTGCCAGCAAGGTCGGGTGAGGGCCTCCTTCTGGGTTGCAGATTCTGATTTCTGGATGTGTCCTCGCATGGTGGAAGGGAAGGGAGCCCTCTGGAGTCTCTTTTATAAGAACACTGATCCTATTCACAACGGTTCCATCCTTCTGACCTAAGCACCTGCCAAACGCCCCAAGTCCTAATAGGATCACATTGAGTGTTAGGACTGCAATATGAGCTGGGGCGGGGTGGGGGGGTGACATACACATTCAAAAGGTAGGTGATGGGGAGAAGTGGATGACACAGGGGAGGAAGCAGGAGTCCTCTAAGTAAATCAAGCCCCAGGGAGCGCACTGACCACCCGCCTTCTCCTTTCCTTTGCTGAGTTGTTTTCCTTTCTTAATCATGAGAATGTATTACCCATTTGGAAAAATTTAAATCTAAATTTTAGAAGAGAAAGGGAGGGAGGAAGGGAGGGACTCTTGTTGCTCATTGATGGAACTGATGGATAAGGCTGGCTGCTTCCTCCTGGGTCCCTCTCCCTCCCCAGACTTTCTCCTCTGATCCCAAAGAGGAGAAGACACGGGGAAAATAATCAGCCCACAGATGTGGTTGGTTTTCTCTTCCCTCTCCATCACGCTTCTGAATGAAGACTTGGTGCCGTTCCCACCTAAGAGTTGGCCTACTCCTCCCGTTCCTGTTCTTTATCATCCTCCCGAATGGGGGGGGGGGTGGGAGGGAGGGGTGGCCATCATTCCCTCATCTCCCTGCCATGCACCCTGCTGGTGGGACAATCTGAGACTTGGGTTTGGGCTTTAGAGGGGCTCCCAGGACAGCCCCCCACCTCCCTTATCTGCTGCAGTCTCCCCTAAAGGGAAGCTACATGGGCTCGCCCACTAGGCTTGGGGGCCCACCCTTAGCTAACCTTCACTGTGACCTTGCTTTCCTCTGTCATTGTTCTGGTTGCCTGTTCCTACCCCGGGAATCTGGTGTGAAGGTGTGGCTGTGCGAGGGCAACATTAGTCTGGGTTCCCTGGTGCCCGAGGGATGTTAACCAAGCAAATAAACTTGCCTCGTGCTTAATAGTCCAGGAACCCACTGGAATCGCTTTTATTTGTACGGCAGTAAGAAGGTGAATCTTAAGCTTTTCATCTGAACTCACCATTTTGACAAACATTACAGGATTTGGACCCAGCACTTTGGTAACAACGGATACAATATTTAAAATAACAACAATTTTTATCTTAGCCATTTTCTTAAATTTTTGAAATTTTCTGAGCGTTGTTTCAAAACTGTGAAACAACTAAAACACAAAGGATTATGAATGTCCACAACAGAAAAAGGAAGAGAGCAAATTTTGTAGCACTAGGGGAGAAATTCTAATCTTCTTCAGAAGGGTTAGTAGTTCAGTAGACAATAACTCCCTCGGAAGGGGAGCCAGGAAATGCATTTGCTTTGAAACTTTTTACTTTTAATTAACATTCAGCCTTACTGGAAAAGCTGTTCACTGTGCTTTAAAAATTCTTTTTTTTTTTTTCCCTCATTCCGTTTTCCTCGAGTTAAGAGGAGTGTCTTCAATGTTAGCCTGGAGGCCGATCAAGAGTATCCTACATCCTAACATCATTCTAACATCTGGCAAACCCATAGATTAGCAACAACAACAAAAAGAATATTATCTAAAAGGATCCGTTTTTAACAACAACAACAAAAAATTATGAGACACGCAAAGAAACAGGAAAGCGTGACCCCCATACGAGGCGGGGGGAGGAGCAGAGAACAAAATCTATCCACGAGGGGACCCAGATGTAGAACTGAGCAAAAACATCAAAGCAGCCATGTAAGTGCGTCCAAAGAGCAGAGGGAAACCATGCTTGAAGAAGTAAACGAAACTGTGACAAGTCTCAGCAAACAGAGAATATCACTATAGAGACAGAAACTATTTTTTAAAAGAACCAAATGGAGGGGCACCTGAATGGTACAGTCGGTTGGACGTCCGACTCTTAGTTTCGGCTCGGGTCATGAGCTCAGGGTCGTGGGATCAAGCCCCGAGTCAGGCTCTGCAGTGGGTGTGGAGTCTGCTTGAGATTCTCTCTCTTCTCCCTCTGCCCCTTCCCCACTCTCTCTCTCAAATAAATAAATAAATCTTTAAAACTAAATAAAAGAACCAAATCGAAAATCTGGAGTCAAAAAGTACAATCCCTGACATGGAGAATTCCCCGGGCTGGGCAGTGTGGATTTGCTCTCACGTCCACACTGGAACTCCCAGCCATGGTCCAGAGGCAACCCACGTGAAAGAGGGAAGGGAACCCATGTCAGCAGGACAGTGATGCAGCTACGCATCCGTGACCCGGCACGAGGCTCTGGGCTGGCAAGGCAGGGCATTGCCCGAAGGATGTGTGGCCAAGACGTAACTGAGCAGATTTAGACTTGACCGTGGGCCTGAGCAGATGCTCTGGCTCTCACCGCGAGAGTAGCTAATTAATTAAAAAGAAGGATGAGAACAATGACCAAAAAGTCCCAAGAGGATGGGCCTTTGTGTCTATGGATCTTTCATAAAGCCCAAAGCTGACAACATTGAGCACATAGGACCCCAGGTATAATAAGATCTAGAATTTCATGCACTGTCTCGACATCTTTGAGCATCACATGACCCCAAAGCTCCAACCACGAGTTCCCTGCTCTCTGCAGATATGCCCCCCACCCAGCAGGAGAGTGTCCTCATACAGCTCACTGCTCTCCAACTGGTTCTCAACCAATGGGTTTCACTTATCCGCCACCTGCCATCCAGAGCCCAAGGACAGCAAGAACAGGCCACATCAGTAGGGTGATTTTCCCTCCAATCCCGTCCCACCCTAGCCTGGCCCCCAGGAGCCTGAGCAGCCAACCCGACTCATCCCCAAGCCAGGACCCTCGGACCTGGGGTCAGGCTGAACTGGGAGGAGAGGAAAACTTTGAATTGGATGTCAAAAAGGAATTTTAAATTAACTTGATGGGGCTGTTTAATACCCAAACATAATCACATAATCAAAAAGCTATGGTAGGATGTGCCCCCAGTGTCGTTAAGAACAGGATAAAAGAACCAGCCGGCAAACAGGGAAAATCTTCCAGCCCAGGAGCCGGGACCGTGAGAGGAAAAGACCCAGTGGCCAGGCTCAGCGGTGGGAGCTGGATCCCTGCAGACGCCTGGACCCCAGCTGGAGAGAGAGGAGAACAAAGACCCGTTTCCCCCTCTCCACCCAGTCTCCCACCAGGGCTTCCCGCTGCTGGAAGCTGTAGCTTAGGAGCCCCAGCCACAGGGCCTGTCCCCAGAGTGACAGAACAGAGGAGAGGGGCCAGGGAGGGTCTCAGGAACAGTGGAACAAGCTGAAAGGCAGCAAATGGAGGGGGGACCCTCTATTTCCACTCTGCACCCCATCCAGCTCCGGTTGTTCAGTAAACTGGCTCACAGCTATGTCAGCCCCCAAGAAACAGGACCAATGGTGCTCAGATAATGTCAGGGTGATCTAGACCCAAAGTCACATCCAGTCAGTGGTCCTTGGGGTTAATCTCCTGGAGGAGGAGCCCTGACCGCACCCTTTGGGGTGAGCAGATCTTTTCACTCAGATCATGGGCACCTCCCGTAATTAGCCTCCCACATGGTCAGGCTGGCCCGAGGTCGTCTGGCAGCTCGCAGACGCCAGCACACAGGGTCAGCGACAGGGAAACTCTCAGAGCTGCCCAGACATCTCTATGATTGTTCAGTTGGGGGTGGGGGGGAGTGGCAGATGTCCCCAGGAGACAGACCCTTGTTATACACACCTCCATTCACCCGCACTTGCCAGAGGCTGGAACCCTGGAAAAAGGGGGCAGGGTTGGTCCTATGCATTTTCCCCCAAGACAGGGCCAAAGTCCCAGCTCTTCCTGGGAAGAAACGCTGGCAGGCGCCCCCATGCCAGGCTTGGCAAAGCTGTCAATTCTCGAGAGCACTGACAGAAGGAGAAGCACAGGGCTGGGTTCTGAGTGGGAGGAGACACCCCCACCCCGCCCCCAACCTGCTTTGCAAAAGACTACAGAGATCCCACCAAGAGAAAAGAAGAGAGAAAACCAGGATTTACACCCCCACTCTCCTCCCCCCTGCTCCAGCCCAAGCACATTTCCTCCCCAAGTAAAACAGAATGTGGTTTTGTTTGTGGCTGCTGGGCTCCCAGGTGGAGATGCAAATAGGGAAAGCCTTGAGTGAACTAAGTTGCTTTATATAACGTAGAGGAAGCTAGAAGATTTAAGGAAAGAAGAACCTGTTGCTTGTAGAGGCTTTTCGGGGAAGGCGGCCTCAGCCGTGCAAGGAGAGCTCTGGGGAGACGGGGAATGAGGGCCTATAGAAACCCTTGTCTCCCAGCCAACAGGTACTAGGGTTCCTTTAAGAATTTTCTCACTGTTGGGGCGCCTGGGTGGCGCAGTGGTTAAGCATCTGCCTTTGGCTCAGGGCGTGATCCCAGCGTTCTGGCCCCCATCAGGCTTCTCCACTAAGAGCCTGCTTCTTCCTCTCCCACTCCCCCTGCTTGTGTTCCCTCTCTCGCTGGCTGTCTCTCTCTGTCAAATAAATAAATAAAATCTTTAAAAAAAAAAAAAAAGAATTTTCTCACTGTTGTCATTTTAAGAATAAAAAGGATAAAGAGGCAGGCAGCAGGGGCTTCCTGGTGGTCTGGGTCCTGATCCCGGGAAATAGGACTCTAACCCCAGTGGCCCAGGGCCATGTGCAGGGCTAGGCCTGGCCCCAGCTCTGCAATGCACACCCTCGAATCTGTGCAAGTCCCACAACCTGTGAGACCCAGTGCTTCGGCCATCAGATGCCAGGCTGACTCCAAGCTCCTTCCTTCCAGTCCATCCAAGACTGGGGGTGCTTCTTGTGCCCCCCACCCCCATCTCATCTCCTCTTGCAGCTCAGTCTTCCTCACACCCACTGCCCCACTGCCCGTGACCCTGGGCCGCTCGGTCTCCCCGCTCCTCTCCTCCCCAGCCCACTCCGGCCTTACGGGCCCCACCTGGGAAAACCAAGGGTATACATCAATCTGCTAACTTCCACCGCTACCCACACGGCACCCACCTCTCCACACACCCCACACACCCCGCCGAAACGGCAGGCGTTCCACTTGGGGGAGAAATCATCTTCCTGCTCTTCCCTGTGCCCCTCGCGAAAGCGTCTGCTGCCTCCCTTAGTGACTTAGGGCCACGCTCATTACCAAGGCCCCCCATGGCAGCGCATGGTCAGGCTGGAAGACTGCCCTATGTACCAAGCAGACTCAGAGGAAGAAGGGGGCACCGGTCACACACCGTCAGTGGTCCACTGTTAGTAAACCCGTGTGCCCAGGGGCCAGGGGTCTTTACACCAAATCTCTGGAATTTCTGAAACTCCAAGACTCGTTTTTACAGTTTGAACTCTACTTTTGACAGCGTTGGCCATTTCAGGTTCGTAGCAGCGGTCAGCAGAAGGGAGCATTAATAAGCTCGCCCGCAGGAGCCCACTTTGCCAGCAGCTCAAACGACCGCAAATCCATTTGTTCCAGTCTGCTCCCAGGTTAGGCTCCCTTGGTGTTCATTTCCTGCTCCGCAAGGCTGTGAGTCATCACCCTGCCTCCTCTCCTGCTTTAACTATTGCTCTGAGACCAGAGTCTGCAGAATGCGAGGTCACATGGAACACTGTATTTAGTACGGAAGTCCTCAACCTGGGGGAGGGGGAGCACCACCAGCAGGGGCAGCTAGAAACAGCCCCCAGAAGCTTCTGAGAGCACACCTGAGCTGACCAGCTCAGGACAGTTAGGAATTCCTGGACTTCTCAGAGGTCCACTGACATTCAGGACTCTGGAGCACTCACTTTGTCGCCGGCTAAAGGATGCCTTGGCGCTGAGATCAAATTAGTGAGCTGGCCTGCAGCTCGCTGCTGGTAAAAGCCAGACAGCCCAGGAAAGTATCCCCGCTTTAAACTGTGAGTTGTTGCCTTCAAGGAAAGGGATGCTGTCTGCCATGTGTCCACCAGGTGGCGCAGCACGCCTTCCCCGCCAGCTCCATCAGGCCGCGGCGTTTCACTGTCAACCCCGCAGAGATGAAAGATGAACGCGGCAAACTGGAAATGCCCCCAGGTGCAAGCTATAGCTTGACCAAATACCGCAGCAGTATCATGTTTTCATTAGAACTAGGTTCAGCTGAATTTAAAAGAAAAAAATACAGCAGTGGCTTAATGAGAGGTTTTATTTGTTTCTCTGTAAAAAGCAGCCCAGGGCTGGGATAGGAGCTCCATGAAAGTGTCCAAGATGCAACCTCCTTTCTTTCCACTGCACCCACCTCAGATATGGCTCTCAGCTTTCTAGTCCAAAGTGGCTGCCAGAGCTCCAGCCATCGCATCTGACTACCAGGCTGTAGGATAGAGAAAGGCATGGCCCTACGCTCCAAAGAACTGTCTCAGAATTCAGAGCCATTACTTCTACTTACAATTCATTGGCTACACAGGGAGGCTGGCGCCTGGAGTCTTTTACCTGAGCATTGCTACCCCCCAAATAATGTCAGGGATCAGTTTGGAAGAAGAATGTGAGAATGGAGAGCTGAAAGGAACTAGCAGTATCAGCCACATAGTGTATGCCACTGAAAATTCCTTTAGACCATCACAGCTTATTTTCCAACCCCTGGAAACTGGGATGACTGAGGACTCCCTCACTGCCTAGCTTCATTGATGACTCCCAAATGCATGTTCCATGTCCAGATTCTCCTCCTAAACTCCAAGATCTGCATGTCCGGTAAGAACCTCACCTCCAACATGTCCAAGCCAGCTCATCCCTCCCTGCCCCATGCCCCAGCCACCTGCTCCTTCTGTGCTCCTCGGCTGGAGGATCTCATCGTCATGTCCCTGTCACCCAAGCCAAGAACCAGAAGCTGTCCAGAGCACTTCCCTCCCCTCCACACTCCATCTCTTTAGCCTATAGACCACCTTGTTAACGTTTCTTGAATTCACACCACCTTGCCTTTCCCACGGTGACTTCCCACTCACCATCCCCAGCCTGAGGTGTGCTCCTGTCTCACCCTTTCCAGACCATCCTCAACTGTGCTCCCAGAGGGATCACCCTAAATCCAAATCAAACAATGTCACCCTTCCGATCGAAGCATCAATAGCTCCCCACTGTCCTCGGGGAAAAATCCAAACACGAAAATCTTCAACATGATTTATCAAGACATTCGGGATATGTCCTGTCCTTACGTCCTCCCAATAATGGTTAGCACCTAATGAGCCCTCACTACCATGTGCTCAGACAAGTCCTGACACCTCTCATCCCACAGCAACTCTCTGAGGCAGTGGTACTAGCTGGGTAATTATTCAGCAAATATTCACATTCCTCCAGGATGCACTCCCCCACTCCACTGACACTGAACTAGACCACGTGACGTGCATTGGCCAGTGGAATGTTAGTGGCCTGAACATAAACAGAACCATTAAATGTGCTGGCATGCTTTGGCTCCTTGCCTGCTCTCCGGAAACCCAGGGTGATGAGAGCCTCCTCCAGAACGCCTTTAGCCTGTGTCTCAGAACTGACAGGGGGGTCACACCTGAACTCAGTCCAAACCCAGGCTACCCACAGCCCACCCTGGATCAGCCAAACCACAGTCATCTGAGACCCCTGAGTTTGAGAAGAAAGACTGGTTCTGCTATCAGTCACTGAGTCTGAGGACTATTTGTTATGCAGCATTGTTATGATAATAGCTGACTAATGCAGGTAGGTATTAGTATCTGCATTTTCCAGCAGGACCAAAGCCTTGGGCCCTTTGTACCTTCCATTGCCTCTCCTGAGTCTGCCTCCCATGGCCTTTTGAGTAGCTGGTCCTGTCCCATTCTTTAGGTGTCAACTCAAATGTCACTTCCCAAGAGGCTTTCTCTGTGGAAGCCGCAGCTCGACACACTGTCAAAGCAGCCTACTTTCCTCATCCTCACCTTCGGAAAGTACCTACCCTCCTTTCTCCTCCTCGGTCTGCGTGGGCCTCCCGCCCCAGGAGAGAGGCTGTGTGAGAGCGGGGCCTGGAGAATGCCCAGCCCTCTGCCGCACTCCCTGGGCAGCCCGTGTTTGCCTGGCCACTCTCACCACGCAGCCCCCGTTTCCTGGCCTGCTCAGCTGACTGCGTTGCTAGGCTGAAGCTCAGGGCTGATTCTGCCACCCTGGGGGGACCCCTCCCAGGGCTGGAACAGAGCAAGCACTTAATCGATGATGAATTTCCACTCTGCTCTGATGTCTCCAGCTCAGTGATGGGCAAGATGGCTCCTTTCTGCGCTGGAGGGAGCTGCCCACCTCCTCCTGACCCTCAGGCTGGACAGGGGAGTCCCCGGCTTAGAGATCTCTCCAAAGACCAGACAGCTCTTACTCCTAAGGATAATTCCCGGCCCCCAGCTCCAGGGCCTCCCACCCAGGACAGGTCTGTAACAACAAAGCCCCCGCAGAGTGTTAACCCTGGTCCTGGCACTCACAGCATGCCCGGCCATGCCCTGGCTGCCTGGCCACACAGGGCTCAGTGGCCTTTCCTTCCTTCCTGAACCCCGTGGGTTCCTTTGGTATTTGCAGAGAGCTGTGGCATCCTGGCTCTAAACCACACTAGAGGTCCCAGCCCTTGAAGCACGCGTGGCTTCGTGGGAAGCACTGATTTCTGAGGAAATAACTGGAAATCACGGTAGAAAGGCAGAGACTCTTCCTCCCCAGGTATTTGGGTGCGGCAGGGGTGCAGCTGGCTGTGAAGGAGGGTCTGGCAGAGAGTGTCTCACTGACTAGGCAGAGCAGATCAGGCAGGGAGGGAAGGGTCCAGAGGGCGACAGCCTGAGCAGAGACCCAGAGGAGAGAAACGTCACACTCTGAGCCTCTGAGCAGGGAACTGTAGGAACCGGTGTGATTGTGGAGGCTGGGAGGCCCATGGCCTTGGTCTCGGGATTGACCCGGGGCTGCTGGGGTGCTTGGCAGAGCCCTCCCCAGGGCAGAGGCACGATGGGATTGTAGAGTCTCACTCGGGAGGGTGGGTTTGGGAGGAACAAGAATGGAGGCAGAGAGATCATTTAGAAGTCTGAAAATACTCAAGCAAGAGATGACGAGAGACTAAATGGGAGCAGGGGTGAGAGGCAGATTCCAGAACAATCCAGAAGGTAAGGTACCTGGGTGTGTTGAGGGGATGTAGAGAAGGAAGGAGAAGGAGCAGCTGTTGGGGCTTCAGCTTGGGTCTGGAGGTGGTGCCAGCATCCCTCCGGGGAGGGGAGGTCTGTTGTTGAATATTGGGGAGGTGGGAGTGGGGGAATTGACCCCAGATGGGAGAAAGTGGGGCTCGGGAGTGGAGGGTGGCAGGTAGGCTGGGCAGGTGAACTGAGAAGCGGGGGGACCCAGGGGACAGCACCTCTGCTTGGGCAGAGGAAGAGGCAGGTGGAGAAGGGACCTTGAAAGGAGAGGCCGAAGTCAGATACTGGGTCTGAGAAAATGAGAGAGAGAGAGACAGAGACAGTGACAGAGAGACAGAGAGAGAGCCAACAGGGAGAGCGCACTCTAGCCAAGGCACTGGCCCTCTAGGGGACACATCTTCCACGAGGTCCTTCACAGGCCACCTTCTCCCCAGAGCCTCTCATCGTAGCTCTTCTTTACCGTTACCATCTGTCATGTTGCGTGACTCAAGACCTCTTTGGCGGCAAGTGATAAAACCAGCCTGAGCAAGGTTAAAAAGGAAGAGACGGCTTTGAAATGCCATTTGGGCACCGCTCCCGGGGAAGGCAGGTTACAGGACCAGCTGGTAGAGAAGGACAGATGTGCTGTCTTCCAGAGCCCCGGACCTGGCTCTCCACTCGCAGGGCTCAAGGCCCCCGGGGGGTGCTGCGGGCCCAGCACAGAGGGGGTGATTCTGTGCCCGGTGCCAGTCTGCCAAACTCCCCTGAAGGACACCCACTGGCCAGACCCAAGGACCCGGGGGCAACGGGCAGGATCTCTAAGAATTCTGTGTCTCCGACTCAACCTCTAGGTTGGGTGGGGAAGCGCAATGTCCGGAAGTACTTCCGTGCCAGGCATCAGGCACGAGAAAAGCAGAGGATGAGCCAAGGTGAGACGGGCTTCGACAGAAGCCCCCTCCCCGAGCTGATATTTCTCTCCCTCCCTCCGTCTGTCTCTGACTCCCTCCCCATCTCTGCCTCCCTCTCTTCTCTCCCCTGTCTGGCCGCCCACCCGGCTGGGGCTCCCCTGCGGCTCCCAATCCCCGTCCCTGCTCAGCCCTGCTTTCCTCTAGATTTAGAGGCCTTTGAACACTTGGCACGTTCTTGTTCGGCCGTGACATTTAAGGTCCCCATGGTTACCTCTGCTCAGGGCAAAACAAAACGCCGATCTCGACGGGGTCTGGCCGGTGTCAAACCCTGCGGGTGTACCTCGGACTCCGAACACCCAATTCCCGCGAACTCGGCCAAAGACCGCGCGAGCCTTCTTGGCAGCCTGGATGGCTGAGTCACACTGAATTTTTTTGTTTCCATAAAACATGTTTTAAAGATTATAAAAGTAATCATGGGCTCATTGGAGAAAAATTTGAAAACACAAAAATATAAGCAGATCATTCAAAATCACCTATAATCCCTCATTTCCGTATATTTCTCTTCAGTCTTTCACTTATGCGAGTTTCTAAACATTTTTATACTGATGTCGTCTGTGTGTACTTGCCCTTAACCTTCTATCAAGAGCATCTTGCATGTCATTAACAATTCTGTCAAACTACTACTTGAAGCGTGCGAACGTTCCTTCTCGGGGTTACTAAGACAATAGCTGACAGCTTCCTCTCTCTGCTGAAGGCTTTTGTGGATTTCACAATTCGCCCTGGCCTTACCTAAAAAGCAGGTGCTGGTACTTTCCCCCATTTTACAAATGAGGGGACTGAGGCTTGGAGGGGTTACGTGGTGCACCACGGCCTCACAGCTAGTAAATGGCAGTCCCAGTTGTAAACTCAGGACAGCCCGACGCACAACCACATTCTCTCACTGCCGCCCTTGGGTCTGCACCCCATATCCCTCAGGTGTGCGCCCGCGATGTCTGGGTGCAACAGGCAGGTGTCACCTCTCTCCAACAGGGCTAAGCCAGGTCCCTCCAGGACAGTGATGGAGGATGCTTCCCATGAGTGGGGACATCCTATATGTAAAACCCTGTATGATTTTTAAAACCTTTACGTCATGAAGTAGCAGTGTGGGGCCAATGTCTCGAGTGCGCATGCGTTTGGGCTGGAGCAGCTAGCCCACAGCTTGTGGGGCAAGGGTGGGCAATAAAGACCCTGTCTTCCAAACATGGGGGCTCTGTGCTGTGATCACTGATTGCTGCTTCCAATCAGAGTGCAGACAAAGAGGCAGGTGGCCCTGTAATGTCCCACCTCCCCCCGGTTGTTGCAAGCCCAGCCCCCTCTAGCTGAAGTGACTTTGGGAGATTTAAATGGTAAGTCCCACTCCCCTACCACCACCCTTGATTTTTCACCTTTTTGCCTTTCGGGAGCCAGACGTTAAAGACGAGGACATTCAGAAACAACTGGTATAGGGAAAATTAGAAAGTGACAGTACATGTCCAGGGAAAGGCTCAGAAAAGACCTGAGAAGACATTAAGTTGACACCTCAGGCTGATCCTTGGTACAGGGTCAACCTACAACAATCAAAAAAAACCACTAATGAAATCCAGCAAACCCTGGAGATCAGGAGATTTCCAGAGTTACCATATTATTAGATTCAGACATCCAGTGTTCCAGGAAAAAAAAGGAAGGAAGGAAGGAAGGAGGGAAGGAAGGAAGGAAGGAAGGAAGGAAGGAAGGAAGAAAGAGAGAAAGGAAGAAATCAGGAGGTATACAAAGAAATAGGAAGTATAGTCCGTTCAAAGGAAAAGAAGAACCCAACAGAAAGTGTCCCTGAAACAGCCCGAAAGGCAGACATACTAGACAAAGACCTTAAAACCACTGTCTTGAAGATGCTGAGGGAGTAAAGGAAGACGTGGGGAAGGGTGGAAACTGGTGTGCGAGCAAAATGGAAAAGCTTCACAATACTGATTTTGGCACTGGCTTCTTGGACAGGAAGCCAAAGTCACAGCCTTACAAGAGAAAAAATAAACCAATTGGAGTTCATGAAAAATTTTTAATTTTGTGCATCAAAACACACTATTAACAGAACAAAAAGGTTCTCCAGAGAATGGGAGAAAATATTTACAAATCATATATCTGATAAGGAGTTAATACCCAGAATATGTAGAGAGCTCCCCAAACTAAGAACCAAAAAACAAACAACCTGGATTAAGGACTGGACTAGATGTTTCTCCAAGGATGCAGGACTGGCCAGTAAGCACATGAAGAGATGCTCTACTTCACCGAGCATTAGGGAAACGTAAAAAGAAACTACCGTGAGATACCCCTCACACCCATTAAGAGAAGATGGGAAACAGTAAATCGTGTCAAGGGTGTGGAGGAACAGGAACCCAAGCACTCTTGGTGGGAACAAAATGGTGCGGCCGCTGTGGAAAACAGCATCGTGCTTCCTCCAAACTCAAAAGTAGAATTCCTCTAGGATCTGGCAATTCCGCCCCTGGGTGTGTACCCAAAAGAACTGACATCAGAGTCTCGAAGAGATTTGTGTGCATCCATGTTCCAACAGCAGCATTACTCACAGCAGCAAAATGTGCAAGCGACCCAAGAGTCCGTCAACCAAGGAACGGATAAGCAGAACATGGTGTATACATATGGTGACCTAGTATTCCACCTTAAAAAAGAAAGCCGTCCTGACACCTGCTACGACAGGGATGAAGCCTGAGGACATTGTGCTGAGTGAAATAAGCCAGTCACAAAAAAGCAAATACTGTGTGATTCCACTTCTATGAGGCACTTGAAGTAGTCAAAATCATAAACACGGAAAATACAATGATAGCTGCCAGGGGGCTGGGGGAGGAAATATGGGGAGTTAGCGTTTAATGGAGACAGGGTTTCAGCTTTACAAGGTGAAAGAGTTCTGGAGTGGGGGGGGGTGACGATTGCACAATGTTATGACCGCATATTTAATACCACCGAGCAGTAAATACACTTAAGATGTAAATTTTATGTTATGTGCATTTTACCACAATTTTTTAAAAGAGGAAAATGCAAAAGAAAAGAAAATCTCCCTTTGCTCTTATCCAGGAAGAAATGAAGGGAGCTGATGTGCCAAGGACAGGAGATCCTGCAGAGGCGGTGGGTTGGGGGATGGCCGTTGGCCGTATGCCAATGACAACGTTTCCTTCCCCCGTGAATGTATGGATTTTGCAAACCGTGGCTGAGAGAGGCTGGTACCCCCAACGCCTAGGCTGCCATTCCACAAGATACTTACGGCCGATGAGAGCAAGCAAATACCGGGGGCACAGGGTGCTCTTCGTCTTAATGTTTTACATTGTGTCGTTAGAAACATTTGCATGCTAGCTGCTCTCCAAAACTCTGAGCGAACAGAGGAAGACTCCTTCTCCGTTTCCTAATGAGGACAGGGACACTGAAACCCATTGTCATCACTGTCAATCACCTTGGGCAGAAAGAGAGCAGGCAGCTCGCCTTGCTGGACAGAAGCCATGGTTATAGCACTGAGGGTCCTGCAGACTAACCCCTTTCTGTCTGCCTCTCCGGAGCGGGGAGGGGTCCCGGGCTCACAGAGTCCTCCACGACAGAGGGGCTGAACACCGATGGCCACATCCCGTTGTTACTTAATGTACCCTTAATTGGAAAATAAAGGGGCTTTCTTGAGAAAATCCATTCTGACTACGGTCTCCCTTCGAAAGCTGAGCCTTATAAACAGAGCCCAAATTGAGCCGAATTGGGGTCTAAAATGAAGGAGACCTCTACTGAGAGTGGTCCCCAAAAAAGGGGGGATGGGGGTTCTCTTAGCTTCCTGCAGCCGCCATAACGAAGTGCCACAGACTGGGCGCTTTATACACCGTTCACTACCTTACATTCCAGAGGCTCGAGGCCCGAGATCAAGGTGTCGGCAGGTTGATTTCTTCTGAAGCTTCTCTCCTTGTGCTGTAGATGGCCCACTTCTCCTTGTGTCCTCACGTGGTCTTGAGTCAGCGTGTGTCTGGGTCTTAACCTCCTCTTCTTCCAAGGGCACCGGTCATATTGGACTAGGGCCCACGCGTATGACCTCATTTTGTCTCAATTACCTCGTTAAAGGCTCTGTGTCCAAATACAGTCACATTCTCAGGTACTGGCTGTTAGGATTTCAACCTACTAATTTGGGGGAGGAGGGATGCAGTGCAGCCCATAGTAGGAACTTAAGAAACCTGGTGGAGGGGTGCCTGGGTGGCATAGCGGTTGGGCATCTGCCTTCGGCTCAGGGCGTGATCCCGGAGTGATGGGATCGAGCCCCGCATCAGGCTCTTCCGCTATGAGCCTGCTTCTTCCTCTCCCACTCCCCCTGCTTGTGTTCCCTCTCTCGCTGGCTGTCTCTATCTCTGTCGAATAAATAAATAAAATATTAAAAAAAAAAAAAGAAACCTGGTGGAAACTAGAACAACTGTTAGGGCATGTCTCGGAGAAAAGGCAGTGATGAGGCCACCACAGAGCTGTGTCAGCGTCCATTTGAAACGAGAGAGCTTAGATATGTAGAGGATAAATCAGCAGAGAGCAGTGACCTTCTCCAAATGACCTTGAGATGCAAGGATCACACAGCGGCAAGCGGTGTGCCTGGACGGCCCAGGTGAGGCCCAGGGACGTTGTCCGATTCTCAGAGTGAGCACACCCACTTCTAGGGATTTCTCCTTTGAAAATAATCAGAAAAGTGCTCAAAGATGTTTACCCAAGAGCTTTCACTGCAGCCCGGTACATAACATCAAAAATTAGATACCAGGGCCCCTCGATAGCTCAGTCGGTGATGCATCCAACTCTTGATTTTGTCTCAGGTCATGATCTCAGGGTCATGAGATTGAGCCCCAAATCGGGCTGCATGCTAGGCTTGGAGCCTGCTTAAGGTTCTCTCTCTCTCCCTCTCCCTCTGCCCCTCCACTCACACTCACACTCTTTCTCTTAAAAAAAAATAGATACCAATTGAGGATTAGTTGGCTAAATTTTATAGTACAACTGATTAAATAATAATATTTAAATATCAAAATAGCTAAAATTGATAATGCAGGTCTGTATGTAATCGGACAGGAGTAAGAATTGGTTTTCTTAACAAAATTGCTGAAAAGATGTCCACAACTGTTGAATAATGGTAAGTTACAAAATGCAATCCCATTTATGCAAAGAACGTATTATAGAGAGAGACCCATGGATATCTGGGAAGACTTCAGTACCTTTATCTCTGGGAGGCAGACTTGAAAGTGATTTTTTTCTTTATTCTTTATGATTTACTGTTTCAACTGAATTTTCACAAAATATATGAGTTATATTTATGATCAGAAGTAAAAACAAGAGGTAGCCTCAGGGGATTGTTTCCAGGACCCGAGGCACAAACCCAGCTCCGCACTCCCAGCTGACCAGGTTCGGCCACTGGCCACCGACAAAATCCAAAGGCAGAGGGCCGAGCAGTGGTGACACAAGAAATGAGTTTATTTCAGTGAGGCCGGCACCAGGAAGACAGTGGACTGATGTCCCAAGAATTGTCTCCGAAGTGCTAGGAATGGTTCTGAGTTTATAGAGGGGAAGTGCAGAGCAAAGGTCAGTGGGTGTGTGCGGCTTTGCAGGAAAGGTCAGGTGGATCATTGTCTCGGGGTCAGTCACTCCGGGTCTTGCTGGCGTCAGGGCAGCCGTTAACTGCTTGACGGGGTGGTTTCGGTTCCCATCACAGGATGTTTTGCCTGCCGGTTTCTCGTTTGAGTTAAAAGATACACTGAAGAGAACGGATCAATGAGAGGTACAGGTACAGGCTGGAATCTAAATGGAGGAGGTTAAAGCGATAACCGGATCGTCTCTCAGGAGGACAACCAAGAAGCATCATAACCGCATCACCTCGCGAATTAACCACGTTCTAGAGTCTTACTCTCAGCTTTGCTAGCTCAGAAGCTCCACTTAGAAACTGTATTACTATTCTGCTGTAAACAGTAGAAACCCCTACCAACCTTGGCTTACACACATAGGGATCTACTCTTCTAACAATGACCGAGGGAAAGCAGTTCAGAGCTGGTGCGGCAGCTCATGGATGGCATCAAGAAGCCAGACCTCTCTCTAGCTTCTTGTCTGACATCCTTGGGAATGACTTTTGTCCTCATTGTCACAAAATGGCTGCTGCACTTTCAGGCCTCACACCCATGTCCTAAGTAGAAAGAAGAGGGAAGGAAGGGCAAAAACGCTTTCTCCTAGTTAGGCTTTCTTTTTGTTATCTAGAAAAGGAACACACACACACACCCCTCTCCAAGGACTTCCATCTACATTGCAGTGGTCAGAACTGTGGCAGCAGCTACCTTTAGCAGCTAGGGAATCTGGGGAAGGGAGTATTTTTAGCTGCACACATGGGACGCAATTAACAAGGAATAATGGAAAGTAGACAGGGATGACAACTGTCAGTGATGCACAGTACCCATGGGTGATGACCAAAATCCTAATGTTTCCCACCAGAACATCAGGGAAGCCAGGAAATAAAATAATTCATCTAAACCTGATGAACCTGGAATCTGATCCAAGGCAGGCAGGTAATAGTGGAGGCTATTTTTGTGATGAGAACTGATGGCTATCCTTGCCCAAGCAGACCAGTTCTCTGTGACCTGATTGCTCATGTCACTCAGATTCAAAGTCCCAGTCCACCAATTGTACTGGACAGACACTGTCAACCTCCGTCTCTCTGACTCCCCATTTTGTGGTGTGTCTCTGCCCAAATCCCCTTTTCTTTCATCACATTCTTTCTTTAGCTCTGCTAATGACGTCTCTTTGGCTTGTGTTTGGCCCAGAGGTGCTTGTCTCTTACCATTTGTGTTGATTTTATTGGTCAAGCTTTCAGAATCTTGAGGGGCCCCTATTTCCTCCCTACAGGGGTGACCAAGCGTTGAAGCTCTACAAGCTAATGAAACCCGCGACCTCGGGCCAACCAGTGAGGGTGGCAGTGCCATTTGTTGTCAACGTCTCAAAATCACGTCCTACGAGGAGTGGTTGAAGTATTGGGGGTTGTTGGCCTGGAGAAGAAAAAGCTGAGAAGAATGAGCATCTGCTTAGCACCCTGAGTCATTGTCAGGGGGTTGGACGTACGTGGTGGCCGACAGAAGAGACAGGACCAGTGGATGGAGCTTGCCAGAAGACAGATTTAGCCTAATAATAGATATTGTCCAATAAAGGAGAACAGGCCCCATTCCTGATCAGAGGTCCACCCAATCTGGGATACGGTAGAGGGAATTTTTGTTTTGTATGGATTCAATGGAATATTCTGAGGGTGAGCAATTTATATTTACACTAGGCCCACTTCTTTTCCACTATCTTAAAAACTGTTTAATTTCTCTAACCTCTTTCTTATTTCCTTTGTTTTTCTACAAAATTTAGTAATGTCTTTCCTGCTGCCAGCCTCCCTGCCACATCCTCTAGGGGACTTCTGGTCCTCCCCTCAATCCTGGCCTGAGTGTGAAGGTAGGAAAGCCTCCTTCCCTGATATGACAGCTGACACAATGTTGGGGCACACGAAAGGGATCGTTATGAGATCATAATTCAAAGGAAAATGCAGAGGCGAGGATTATTTTGTTGACAGAGTGAAGAACTGAGATGTGTGAGTACATAGCTAGTGCTCATGCCCCCTTCCTTCCCCAGCCTCCTGTGTTTAGGTGGGGCCAGGTGGCTAGCTCCAACCAAGGCACGAAGAGCTGATGTGCCTCTCTCGGCTCTGCCTGGCAGCAACTCTAAAGACCATACAGTAGAGGACGGAGCCACAGCAATCCAGACCCTGTCGCAGCACAGGGCAGAGCTGCCTAGACTTTGAACCAACAAGAAATTAACCACTGTTGGGTTATGCCTGTGGGAGTTTCAAGTTTGCCTGCTCAGACAGCTAGTATTGCTTAACCTAACTAATGCTTTGCCAAACTTTCTTACATATCCTTTGCATTTTCATAACCACACATGGGGAGGCAATATTACCCCCATTTTATAGGTGCAGTCACCGAGATTCTGAGACTTTAAGCAACGTCCTTAGGATCACACAATCAGCACACATTGGAGCTCATATCTGAACCCAAACCCATCTGACTCCAAAGCAAATGTTTTCATCACTCCCTTTCTTAGACGAGTACAGTTCTGAAATGATTTTGTTTGCTGGGAATTCTTTCTCCACTCTTAAACCCACCTCCACAACTTCCTATTTACATTGAGTGGGAAAAAGAAAGTTGAACAAAGTCATTTTTTTAAGTTTTATTTATTTAAGTAATCTTTACACCAAACAGGGGGTTTGAACTCACGGCCCTAAGACCAAAAGTCACATGCTCCTCCGACTGAGCCAGCCAGGTGCCTCACAAATTCATTTTTTTTAAGTTTGCAAGGTTGATTTTTGCTAGCCTGGAATGGCCCAGGACCCTAACCCTCATGAACCTGCTGAAAATATCTGGTTCAGGAAAACTTGCTTGCTTCAAAGAAGGGATAATATTTAGATCTGTATAAAATTTATACAAGAACTCCATAGCATAAAAATAAAAGAAAGAATGGCAGACGAAGACACACTTACCAAAATTTGTGCTGCAATGAACAGATGAAAATCATAGCTAAATATTTTGCCATGAATTTTTTAAACTCAATGAAGCAACAGCTCAAGAAAGATGTGAGAGAACAGAAGGATATGAAAAGTGAGCTGGCAAAATTCAGGAAAGAGTAGAATCAGAAATAAAATCATCACAGTAATGAAGAAAAAACCAGAAGCAGCACAAGAGAGAATAGACATCTCTGAATACAGATAGGGACAAAGGACATACATTAGAAAGGGAAGCAAAATGAACAGCAAATAAGGAGAGAATGTGGTAGATCAGAAAGAAGGTAAAAGAGCTCCAACCTACACATAATTGGAGTGTCTGGGGGAGAAAAAGTAATAAAACACAAATAGTTGAACGCATAATTCACTTGTATTTCCCTAATGAGATAAAGCACTTTTTTCTATGTTCTTTGGTCATTTGGCGTTCCTCTTTTGTAATGTGCCTGTTCGTTCTTTCAGCCATTTTTGTATTGGTTTGTCTGCTTTTTTTCTTATTGATTTTTAAGGATTCTTTGTATACTCCAAATGTGAGGCTTTTGTAGTTTATACACATTGCAAATATCTTCCTCTACTCTGTGGCTTGGCTTTTTGCTCTCTTAAAGATGGACTTTTTAGTAAACTTTTTATTTTGGAGTACTTTTATATTAACAGAAAAGTTGCAAAGATGATTCAGAGAGTTCCAAATACTCTTTAGCCAGCTTTCCCCAATCTTAACATCTTAAATTACCATGGTACGTTTGTCAAAATTACAAAGTCAAAGTTGTTACAATACTATGAATTAAACTATATGCTGTATTCAGATTTCACCAGTTTCTCCATTCGTGCCCACTGAGGATACCACGTTTCACTTAATTCTCATTCTTCCTTAGTCTTCTCTAGGTTGTGAGAGTTTCTCAGTCTCTCCTTTTTTTTCATGATCCTGACACTTTTGAAGACTACTGATCAAGTATTTTGTAGAATGTCCCTCAATTTGGGTTTGTCAAATGTCATCTAATGATTAGACAGGGGATCTGTGTTTGGGGGAAGAATACCACAGAGATAAAGTGCCCTTCTCATATCTGGAGACACATGAATTCACCATGACTTAGCACGGCAACCTTAACTTTGAACATTTAGTTAAGGTAGTGTCTTTCGGGTTTCTCTGCTTTAGGGTTTCTCCACCATTTTTGCACTGGGTGTTGTGCCTGCAAACTCATCCTCAAGCCTAATCTCCCATCTTAGCAGCAACTTTATAAGCACCTAATTCTCTGTCTTGAATCCCTTTCTGATTGAAATAGCTAATTATTTCTGTTGTCTGCAACTTATGTCTGCCTGATCCCTCTACTAGAGAAAGGAAGAGAGGGGAAGTAGACTAGACAGATGCAGTTACCAGAGGATGAGGAGAAATCAAAGCGGTAAGGACCACATCCCAGAAGGAAAGTGAAGGATGGACGAAGATACACAGAAATGAATATATGCATGCATGACAGATGCAAATGCCCGAATGGTCCAAATGCACTGTTCATTCTCATCCCAAAAAGATGCTCCATCTAAGAGTAAAAGGAAGTCAATAAGGCACCTGGCCTTGGGTTTCTGGGGACACTGGTAGGAGGTTGGGAGGTAGCCGGTTGCTGGTGTGGACCTGGGAGCCTAACTTGTTGTCAGATTGATGGGAAGTCAGCGTGATGCTAGTGGACGATGAACCAAAAATGTTGAGAACAATGAAGGACAATGTGGGGTGGGCTAGGGAACTGGGACATCCAGGGAATAAATGGCTAGCTCTACCATATCAGACTACCTCAGGTCTCCAACATCACAACTTCCAAGTGTGGTTTCCAACAGAATTAAAATTCCTGGAAAAGATTCTCCAACCCTTTAAAAATGATACATACAGGCAAAGGACACATTAATCAGGCATAAGACCATGTCAGCTAGCTAAGAAATCTCTCCCAAGTTCATTGTGAAGCAGCTGCAAAAGCTCTCCAGACAAAACACTGTCCAGAACGGAGTGGAGTCACTGTCGCTGGTGTAATAGATTGGTGAGAGGTGGACTTCTAGAGCAAACAAGGAAAGTGTGACTGCAACCATTCTCCTTGTAAGTCAAAAAAGTTCCTTGAGAAATTTCTAGACTACTGAGAATTTGGCAGGCACCCCATGCAAGAAGTAGGACCCCAAACTCTGTACATCCATTTAATTAAATAACCAATGCATCCACCTGGACGGGAGAATGTGACTGATTCACTTTGAGCTGCCAAGTGAGTGCCTGTAGGCAATGGAATAATGGCCCCAGACAGACAGAGAAAATTTATAGCTCTTGGCACCTATTCTGACTCCTTGTTTCCTTCTCCGCCTGTGTGAGGGTTTCAGGCTTTTAAAAAGAATCTCATTTGTAGGGATTCAATGGTCAGAATAGGGAGCAGAGCACTGTCCTTCTTTCCCACACCCCACCACTGGGTCCAGAGATAGAGGGCTTCTCTTTGGCAGCTTTTTGGGCTTGCGGACCTCTTAAAGGGATGGCGGAGCATTAGGGTCTCTCTGAACCAAACTAAGCCTGCAGCCTGGGGCCAGGTCCACGTGGTGATTAGCCCAGAGGAGACATCCAAGGGCACAATGGGACTTCAGGGGGAGCCCCAAGCTGACTGGAGAGTGCTCGCCACCAGTCACCACGGCCATGGCTGACCAACAGGCCACATGCCTCCTGCTTGAAGCCAGAGATGGGAAGAGGTGGCCTTCACGTTTCTGACTCTTTCTCTTCAGAGAATTCTTGTTCCTCTTTATCTAGAAAATCCTCCTAGGATGCATTCATCTGGCCTAACACCCTTGTCTTGGGTTGAACAGTGTCCCCCCAAATCCATGTCCACCCATACTGTGAATGTGGCCTTTTTTGGAAGAGGGCCTTTGCAGATATCATCGTGTTAGGACAAGGTGCTATCAGATTAGGTGGTCCCTAACCCAGTGACAGGTGTCCTCATAAAAAGAGAAAAGACACAGACACACATAGGCAGAATGGCACGTGTACACAGAGGCAGGGATTGGAGCAATGCTGCGGGTAGCCCCCAGACCCGGGAGAGGAAGAGCCATTCTTCCCTGGAGTCCCCAGAGAGAGCGTGGCCTGCCAACACCTTTGGACTTCTGGCCTCCAGAACACTGAGAAAAATTAATTTGTGCGGCTGAAAGCCACGCAGTTTGTGGCACTTTGTTATAGCAGCCCCAGGAAGTGTTAAGACAACCTTAAATCTTTCTTAGGTTTGCTCAGTAGGTGGCCTTTGGACACATTGCCCTGAATGGGACATTTCCAACACATAGGATACAGAGATTGGTTAGTGTTTCGTTAACCCCACCAGGTACATACTTACACTTCAGATTTTTTAATAATTTCAATTCGTAAAAAAGCAGATGAATATTAATGAATAATTAATGAATATTAATGGTGGTGGTCGTTTTTAACACCCCCAAATCTCCACATAAAAAGAGACCAGCACTAGAAAACAAAACCCAAAGCCCACAAACCACATCCACAGCAGACAAGGGACAGTGGATCCCCCTAAACCCAAAGCAAGGATGTTTAAGAGCAAACTGCTCACAGACACAAGATCCCAGAAGCCAGTGTTCAGGACGAGAATAAGGAAAGACAGCTGGCCCCTTCTCTCATGGGCCTGAGAATCACAAAACGGCAGCCAGACTGGGGAGGGGCTTGAAGGCTGCAGGTCCTGGGTGAGAACAAGGGCCTCCATATGGTCAAGCTGGGCCCGAGCATCCTGGCCCCGGAAACTCTCAGACCAACACAGCAACGCTCCGTCCCAAATCCAAACCCAGCACCGAGGAGGAGCTGCTCAGAGAAGAGGTGCATTTAAGAGGCCCAGGACAGTGGGGGCATAGAAAGAGAAGGCCCCACATGGTGGGCAAGGGGGTCAGAAAAGACAGGTGTCAGGGAGCAGGAGGCTGTGTCTTCTAAATTTTATGAAAAGAACAGAAACAAGAACTCTAGAGTCATGACATTCCAAAAAGTGATCTCGGCCCAACCTCCTCCTCTCCAAGTACAGAAAATTCATTTTACTTAAACATGAGCAGCCGAAAGGAATCTCATTCAAATACCATGCCGAGTCGGTCTGCAAGAAAAAGAGATGAAGAGCGCTGTAACTGGCCTCTCAGCCCAGGGAGGCACCCCAGGAGGACGTGGCCAAAACACAGAGGAAAACCAGTCACTTAAGATGTTGAGATGAGCAAAAATAAATAAAATGACAGCAGCTCTGAAAGATGCACAGACTGAAGGGGAGAATGAAAAGATGGGGGAGTGTGGGGGGGCAGGGACACAATAAAAACCATCTTAGAAATGAGTCCCCGCCAGGGGAATCACAGATGCAAACACACACGATGGATGCTGGCTCCCATGAGATGAAAAATGAAAAAGGCAAATGTTTCCTTCCAAAGGAATGAATGAGAAATGAAAAATAATTCCAGAGAAAGTAACAGGAGCCAGGCAAGGATCAAACACTTATAAAACAGGAATTACCAAGAAGAAAATCCTAGCTATAAAACAAAATACTACACCAAGGGGAAGTGTGGAACATCTTTTCCTAAATTAAAAGTACTTACAGGTGCACTGAACGGGCACTCTGCATGCTGAGACTGGGCTCGTGGAGCCGTCAGGGTTTGGGAAAGAAGCCCACCTTTGTACATTGGCTAGAGAGTCCAAGTTGCTTAGAAAGGAAAGAGTATCAGGTTGCATGTAGACTTCTCAACAGCCACACTCTATGCCAGAAGACAGTGGAGTGAAATATTTAAGATACTCAAGGAAAGAACATGTGAGCAAGCCACACTGAAGGACAAAGACCATAGACAGACAGACTACTATGGACACTCAAGAGCTCAGGGACTATTGCTCTCTTGAGCCCTTCCTAAAGAATCCTCTAGAGTACAAGATTTGAATAACAAAATGACTGGAAAAACAGCACTGTATGGGCGGGCAGCAAGCTAGGTGTCAAGACTAAGAGACACTTGTAAGGGAGGCCATAGAGAAGGCCACGCCTGGGTCCAGACTCTGCAGTTGTAATACAACTATCAGAAATGGGGGGAGGGAGAAGGTGGGGAAAGGACATCAAAGCATAATCAGCTTGCAGATGGCCTCACAGGTAGAAACGGAAGGAAAAGTGTGTTACTTCAGGTTACGTGCCAGGTGAGGGGGAGGGGAGGTAGAAGAAGTTACTAGCTCATTTTAATACTTCTCCTAGTAGGAAACTCATAGGAAAAAAGGCAAAACCAGGACACTAACAGTACCATGTAACAATGAGCACAATAATTCAAACCTCCCTAAATATCGAAAGAGAACACATAAAATAGACCCCATGGAGACCTATCTGTAATTAACCAGTGTGACTGGACAGAGGCCAAGCATATCAATCATATTGATAAATGCAGTGGGGCTTAACTCCGCTATTAAAAGAAAAAAACATTCAGATTGGCTTGAATGGCAAAATCTAATACCACGCTACATATCTGGGACCCTTCTAACACAAAGAGATTCAGAAATGTTAAAAAATACATGGGTAGAAAAAAAATTAAAAGTATTTAAAAGATAGAACAGGCAAATACAAATAAAAAAGAAATCCTGAGTTGCCATCTTGATATCTAAGCAAGGTAGAATTCAGGCCAAAGAGCATTAAGTGAGCCAAAGTAGGACACTGTAAGCTTTGAAGCCCAAAGCTGGCAATTCATGATGAAGATTTAACAGTAATACTGTTGCGGCAGGCAATGACTTAGCAACAACGTTCATAAGGCAGAAATTGTAGGAGATGACAGGAGAAATATACAGAAACATAATTTTTAAATACCAACAATATCTTGTATCTCAAGTACAGATCAATGAGCACATAGATGATAAACAGATGTAGTTAGAAAACAAAATCACGAAGGCAGATCTTACGGGTGGATAAGAGACAAAGGCAGGTGCTGTGACATACCAACCAATTTCCTTCAGAAATGAAAAATTTATTCCCCTACCTACTGCGAGTGCCCTCAGAAGATGGCACTAAGCTGTCAGCCCTCATGTGGGTTTGCCCCAGCAGAAGAAACTGCTTCGTCCAAGGCCACGCCTTTTTCCAAGCAGCCCACATCCTATGGTGGGTTAACTCGAAGCAAGAGGGGCCCCGCCCGTCACCCCATCCCACCTCCAGAGCTCCCAGGGTAGGGTACTCTTGAAGTTGTTCAACTTGTCCCTCTGTCCGATCCTACTCCATTCCTGTCCCTTCCACAGGGGTTCATCCAAGAATCATTCTTTAAAAAACACCTTGCCTGGGGCGCCTGGGTGGCACAGCGGTTAAGCGTCTGCCTTCAGCTCAAGGCGTGATCCCGACGTTATGGGATCAAGCCCCACATCAGGCTCCTCTGCTGGGAGCCTGCCTTCTTCCTCTCCCACTCCCCCTGCTTGTGTTCCCTCTCTCGCTGTCTCTATCTCTGTCAAATAAATAAATAAAATCTTTAAAAAAAAAAAAAAGCACCTTGCCTGCTAGTCTCTATCTCAGAGCCTGCTCCCCAGGAATTCGACTTGTGACAGAAACATACAGATTTAAAATGCACTGAGAAACAATTTCTCACCTACCAAATTGGGCACGAAGCCAAAAGTGTGACAACGTACTCTGCCAGCAAGGTGAGGGATAAAAGTACTTTTACACCACTGGTGAGAAATCTACTAATATCTTACAAAATTACATACCAGTAACCACTGACCCAGAAAATTTGGGAATCTATCCCATAGACAAACCAGCAGATACTTGAAAAGATGGGTGCATGAGGCTATTTATTGTAGCACAACTTTGTAATAAAAACAAAGGACTGGAAACATAACAATGAACAAAGGACTGGGTAAGTAAACAAAGTCTGGCCACACAGTGAAGTATTATATAGCTATGAAAAGGAACCAGGAATATCTCTTTCTACTAATGTGGAGTGCTCCGCAGATAGCAAGTGGAAAAGCAAGGAATAGAAAAATGTGCCTGGAATGCTTTTATTCATCTAAAAAATAGAGAGAGAGAGAGAGAGAGAGAGAGAGAGGCTCCTAGGTAGTTCAGTCAGTTAAGCATTGGACTCTTGATTTCAGCTTCAGTCCTGATCTAAGGGTCGTGGGATCGAGCCCTGCATCAGGCTCCATGCTCAGCGGGGAGTCTGCTTGAGATTCTCTCTCTTCCTCTCCCTCAGCCCCTCCCCTCTTCTTCTCCCTCCCCTTTAAAATAAATAAATAAATAATAAATTTTTTTTTAAGTAGGGGAACTAGATACATACACACATTTGCTAGCTTAAAAAAAATTGGAAGGACAAAAATAGCTGAATGGTTATCAGTGAGGGAGGAAGGGATGGAACAGCGGAGACAGGGATAGAAGCTAGACTTCTCTGAATACCTTGTTTGAAATGTTCAACTTTGGAATTAAGCTTAAAAAGCAAGCCCTAAAAATGAAAAGGGAAATTATACAAATAAACCATAATTATGTAACGTAACCACCAGTTTGTAATATAACCAACCAAGGAATTATTCCCAGTGACTTAAACACAGTAATTTGACTCTATATCCCTAGTGGGATATGCTGTAAGGACAAAAAAACTTCAAAAATATCACAAGCTGTTTCCTGTAATCATGTTGTTAGCTGTGGTGGTTCGTGGTGTTACTCTGAGACTGGTGTGTGTGTGCTGGTTTGGGGATAATGCAAACGAGTGATTATGGTGGTTTATGAGTCAGGATTTTCAGTGTGGGGAAAAGGAGATTAAGATGTGAGATCAGTGAGGTTCAGTTAAAACTCTGTAGTTCTGCGTGTGAATAAGTAATATCAGCATGAACATGCTATATATTTTATCTCTTAAAAGCAGTACATATGGGACGCCTGGGTGGCTCAGTCAATTAAGCGTCTGCCTTCGGCTCAGGTCGGGATCCCAGGGTCCTGAGATCGAGCCTCATGTCGAGCCCCATGTTGGGCTCCCCACTCAGCAGGGAGTCTGCTTCTCCCTCTCCCTCTGTCCCTCCCCCGGCTCGCGCATGCAGGCTCTCTCGCACGCGCTCTCTCTCTCTCATGCAAATAAATAAATAAAGTCTTTAAAAAAAAAAAAGCAGTACATATTTCCTAGCTATAGCTAGGTCTGGTAGGACCTAGAGACAATGAGCAGTCTAGCAGCAAAGAACATCCCCGTCTGTGAATACATTTCCCAACAGAAAAGACCATGACCCATCAGAGAAATGGTTATTCCCAAGACCAGGACAGGCACAGACAAAATCGTTTGCTTCAGAACATCTTGTCAAATCATAAAACAAGGAAGATGCTCCGGTCAAAATAACTCAGGAGCCAACCTGAGTAAGTTCCACCAGCCAAAGACGAAAACATGCGAGCATCGATAAGGAGAGTAACTACAAAGGACTGAACACTTTTTTCCAATCTGTGAGTTTATAATGCTAATAAAGAAAACCCATTCTTCACTTTTCGGCCATGCCAAGGAACTATATTTTAAAAAACTGGCAAATAAAGGGAAAGAGTCAAGCTCTGACAGTGACTTCATTGTATGAATTGCAGTTCTGAGTAACTGAAGAGTCTCAGAGACTAAGTTTCTTATTATAAAAGAAGTCCAGCCAATAAATGGAAAAGGGGAGGTAGAATTAGATTGTTGCCATTTTGCAACCCTAATGAATGAAGGGATTTACGCAATGTCGTTGATGCCTGCTAATATGCGGAGAGAGAAGCAACCAGGTATTTATCTGCCTCCTGACGGACTAACACACCACCAGCAGGGAATGGTTCTGCCAAAAATTTAAACATGAGTCTGATAAAGACTCTAGATTTAACTACCCACTCGTGAGAAATATAAGTAATGGGAAAAAGTTTAGGGTGACTGACCATCCTGATTTGCTCAGGATTTCCCCAGTTTTGGCCCCGGGCAAATTGGTTGGTTGTCACCCTAATGTTAAGCTACATCACACAGAGGAAATTACCAAAATCCAGGTGTGGAAAACTCTAAAAGATGAACAACCTAAATCCTTTGACCAAAACCCAAAACGCAAGGAAAAAATATGGAGAAAGATACTATAGATTAAAAGATATGTAAGAGGGGCGCCTGGGTGGTACAGTCGGTTGAGTGAGTTGGTTGAGGGACTGGCTGTTGGTTTCAGCTGGGGTCCTGGTTTCGGGGTCATGAGATCAAGCCCTGTGTAGGGCTCTGTGCTCAGCACGGAGTCTGCCTGGGATTCTTCCTCCCTCTGCCCTTCCTGCTCAAAGAAATAAGTCTCTAAAAAAAAGAAAAAAAAAGAGTCCAAGTACCAATTGCAAGGTTTGGACTTTATTTGGTTTCTGGATTTGGGGCTTAGTTGGATCACTAGCTGGATATTTGATTATATTGAGGAATTATTAAATTTTAGGTGTGGTTATGCGATTGTGGGCTTCGTAAAAAGTCTTCATCTTTTGGAAATACTGAAATACTTACAGACGAAACTACACGGTCTCTGGGATTTGCATCCCAGATTTGCAAAATCATCTGATGTCAGGGGAGTGGATGGTATGGGTGAAACAAGATTGGACACGAATTGATAATTGTTGAAGTTAGATGATAGATTCATGAAGACAGGCAGATTATCAGAGTGGGACCATCTCCTCAAAGACAGTAGCACCTCTGGAGCGGCCTCAGCACAGCCCCGCCCCAGTCCCAGAGAAAGGCTCCCAACACAGGCTGTCTGACGAGAGTCCAGTAAGTTACCTTCATGCCCCAAGAACAGCCTGGGTTGTATGAGGGTTTGTCCTAAAGGTGGGAAGCTCATGAACTGGGCATCTGGCAAGATAGAGGGACCAGAAGCCCTGTGTGCTAGACCTGGCATTGACACTGATATCTGTGGGACGTCCAGCAAGCCCCATGTTCTCTCTGGGGCCCAGTGGCTCGGTCTCTGAATGGATGGAGCCACGCTGTCCCCCAAGTCTTCCAGCTCTGACCTTGTGGCCCCATGAGCCTATTTCCATGCCTTTCCCGGCTCCTTCTCTATCACTCGTGGAGTTTTTCCACAGCCCACTTTTCCAGCCTTGACATTTTCAATCATCCAACCAGCCTGCGCTGAGCCCAGCCCTGTGCCAGGCTCAGTGACAAGTGACAAGGACAAAAATGGACAACATGAAAATGTGGAGCTTTTGTTTCCCACACTCAGGGACGGGGGATGCAGGAGTCAGGAAGCACAGCTTCTCTCTGGTGAGAGACTTGCCCTCCCGTCCTGTCAGCTTCAATCTCAGCCCCTCTTCAAGGAGTTTATAGTCGTGTCAGGAAGACAAGATTACACAGATTTCTATTTCATTTGCCAAAGGTGAAAAATGCCACCTTCTCCACAACAGCAACCAGTAAAATGTATCCCCAAAATAACCTTGTTTATATCAGGTCTGTTTCATAATTTTTAACCCTTAACATGGGCTTTTAAATCCTGCTCTAACTATGAAAAGAACAAATCCATTTATTTATAGCTCTTTCTTCTCTGGCCAAGGAGCGCATGGCTGTCTGGTGTCCTGCTACAGCGGGTCCGTTCTGCCACGAAGTGAATGCTTGTGTCCCCTTCAAAATTCATATGTTGAAACTTAATGCTGAAGGGTGATGGTGTTAGGAGGTGGGGCCTTGGGAGGTGAGCAGGTCCTGAGGATGGGGCCCTCAGGAAGGGGGTCTGTGCCCTGATAGAAGAGACTCCGCTGTCCCTTCCGCCATGTGAGGACAGCCGTCCACGAACCAGGAAGCGGGCCCCCACCAGACACAGAAACTTCTGTGCCTTGATCGTGGGCTTGTCAGTCCCCAGGACTGTGAGAAATGAATTTCTGTTGTTTGTAAGCCACCCGATCTGTGGTATTTTTGTTACGACAGCCCATAGGGACTAAGACTCCTCCAGCACCTCATACTCCTCTGGGTGCTGGAGCCTAAACTCCTGTTGGTAGCCCCTCTCTCTGGCAGAACGCCCCCCTCCCCGAGCCACAGCTCCTAGCGGCCCCTCACGACTGTGCGGGTCGCTATCATGTGTGAGTGTGTGATTTACTTTGCGTTGTCATCAGACAAGCCCATCTGAGGAGCGGGGGCACAAATGGGACCTACCAAATTCAGATGCCATATTTGTGGACTCCTCCCCTAAGTGGGAAAGGTTTCAGAGAATGATGGGGCGTTGCTGTGACTACAGAAGCCCCTTCTCAAGCTCCCCTCTACAGGAAAGAGAATACCGTGTCAGCCCAGAAAACCCCTGCCCCAGCCATTTCTTTCTGAGCGAGAAATGCAAGTTCAGCCCTTGCTAGAGTCATCTGGGGCCCACCACCTGGGAGTGGGAGCGTGGCCACAGGTGAGATCAGATCTCAGGTAAGCAGGTGGCACACAGGTGGCTCTGAGCAGAAATGGCTTCTAACTCGAGTTTACCTGGGTCCCAAGCTGTCATTCGCGTGGACCCCTGGTCCGGCAGGGGGCAGCTTCCAGCTTTCTTGTAGGGAGAAAGGATGACAAGGACTGGAAGCAGACACATCACAGTCAGAGGGAGCCTCCGTTACTGGAGACTGAGCACTCCCCCCACATTACAAGCTGTCCTTGACCAACACAGAGATGGACAAGGGGCAAGGTGCTGACACGCCTCCCCAGGAGTCAGGAGACGTCCCGCACTCAGGGGAAAACCCAGAATTGAGAAAACTGGGAAGTGGTCACAGGGCAGATAGGCTAAATGAGGGGCGCCAGCTCTTTCTTGCCACATTCTAGACAGTTCAGCCCCGTCCCCTCCCTGGAAACCCCACAGGGAGCCCCTCTATGCAGTAGAGCTGAAAGGACGTGCCTGTCGTCAGCCAGGAAGTCTCAGAATGGACATGTCATTAGCGAGGAGAGCATCTCCATCCACACTAGAGAGCTGTTCCTCTAAATTCCAGCTCGGCTTGGCCAACACAGTTCTCACAACCAAGAGCTGGCCCAGGACAGAGGAGCATGGAGTGTCACAGAAATGTCACAGAGGGTCACTGGCAAGTCTTCGTGGGGAAGGCCACCGGCGAGGCCAATCTTGGAGGACAGGAGGACTCGACTCTCGGTAAAAGAAGTTCTGCGGCCCCTCACAGGAGTGGGGGCTTGCTTACCCCTCACATTTCCCTCCCGTGTTTGCAGCTGGACCAGGAGAGGCTGAAGCGCATGGTTGGGGCTCACGCTACCATCCTTGCGTCCAACACGGCTCCTGGCCTGCGGGGGGGCTAGCCCTTAACACGCGGGTCTTTGGCAACTTCGGGCCCCATTCTCCTCCACTGAAACTTGAGGGGGATAAACTCTGTTCTCTGCGGGCCTATCCTGGCTCTCTGCCATTCCAGGTGGAGCTCGAGAAAAATGCTTGAATTGAAAACTATTGTGCTCTTGGTCGAGCTGTAAAGTCAAGACAGGGGAGCCTGGACTGGCGACTGCTGCAGACAGTCCAGTCTGCTCGGCCCAGAGTGAGACGGAAGGGCAGGCAGTCCAGTAGCACTGGCCCCGGCTGCCGGGGCTACACCAGGGTGTGGAGCCGGGGAGATGCTGTCCTGTGAGGTTGGTGTGCAGAGAGGGAAGTGCTGGTCCCACTGGCATCGGTTACTTCCAAGCCACCAAGCACTGAGTCAGACGAGCTGCCTCTCTACCAAAGCTACTTGCAACTTTTCCGCATTTTATTCATTTCCAAACCACTAATTTGACAGTGACCCAGACCATTCAACGTTTGCCAGTCAGCTGGCAAAAAGCTAGCGGGGAAACCATGAGTCCATCCCCGGCAAGCAAGGCTTTGCCCCCAGCCCTGCCTCAGGACCAGGTCTGATGCGACCTGGGTCTCTAATCAGCAGTGGCACTTACAGTCCCTCCCAGACCCAGTTCCCTCACCAAACACGGGAGGTCCCAGGAGAGTGACCTCGGCTGGAGCTGTACTTTGTGCCTTTGCAAGAGGGAAGCTAACTGGCTCATGAACAAACTTTCCTAAGACCTGGACTGAATAGCCTGGACTAAAATCAAGCACTATCTTCATGTCCTTCAGGACTGCCTGTGTGGGCGGAGCCGAGACAGCCTCAGATCCGGACCACGCTCTGTTCTCTTGGGCTCTTTGCCTCCCGTTCTGCCGTGCATGCTCTTCGCCATCTAAGTGCCCAACTCTAGAGCTCAGTGCCTCATTAGGAATCACTAAGTGTTGTGGGAAAACTGCTCTCTAACCAGGAAGGAGGGAGGGCAGGGATGAAAGGAGGAAGGGGGAAGGAGAAAGGAGGAAGGAAGGAAAGGGGGGAGGGAGGAAGGAAAGAAGGAAGGCAGGCAGGCTTTACTGCAGCCACCTCTCCTTTCTAGGACCATGGTTAGTTCATCTCTGGGTCCCTCCGATGTATATCTGGATAGCGTCCCAGGAGCTCGGAAGGGTCTCTTGGAAGGAGAAGTTTAGAGCCTTGGGCAACGTCTGCTGAGAGGAGCCTGGAGAGACATGAATGTATCTGCCCAGACCGTTGAGGGGAAATCTGAGTGTCTGGGAGCAAGCCAGGGAAGTGGGAAAAATAAGAGGCAGAGAAGTGTCTTCAGAAAAATGGGAACCAACCAAGAGGGTCTTGGAAGAACTAGGAAGGAGGTCAGCCAGTGAGAAAGGCACTGGGAAGGAGGCAGCCAAGAATTTAGAACTGGAATGTCTGAGATCATCTTTTCGGTTGTTTTCCGGGCTGTGCAGTGAGATGACTCCCCCCAGCACCCACGGCAACCCCACCGCCTCAGTGATCATCTGCTACACACGACAGCCTTCGTAGTGGTGCTTGGGGACAATGAAGCGGGTCGGGGGATGTGTCCGGCTTGAGTCAGGGTGGCATGGGGGAGACTGGCAGCAGACATTGGGGTCCACAGCATGCTTACAAGTCAGGTGCCTACAGAGACACGCATCACAGGGGGATTAACCCAGAGCAGAAGCCTCGCCCCTCGGACCTCCACAGAAACATGGGGAGACACTGGGCTTACCCTTCTCTCCACGGGATGGGGCATGACCCATTTCTCATCATTTTAAGGGAAGCGCTCCCCGAGAGCTGGCCGACAGAGGACAGCTGAGTCAGGTCACTGATGGCTTCTCAACCAATCCTCATTTCCCCACGCTCTTCGCACCAGCCCTGAGAATAACTCTTCTTTATGGTCACTCGGTGCCCCACATAAAACCAACTTCCCTGCAGGACAGTCACAATTCCAAGACGCCCAGGGCAGTCTGACATTAAAATGAAGCACTCTGCGGTCATTTTCCCATCTGCTAAGAGTTTTATTCCACTCCGGCTGCTTAAGACCGCGAGAACAGCCTCATTTGACCTTCCTAGTGTCCCTAATCATCGAGTTCCCTCTGATTCTCTGGCTGTCAGCTTCTGGTAGAGCAGGAAGGGGAAGCAAAGCCGTTACACGCGGTGGCTTGCTGTGCGAGCCCTCTCCAGTCTGTTTCCCTAATGACTGATTTTCTTGCCAGTTAGCATCTAAGTCTTTTGCAGCCAGACCTTATGCTAGTGCTAATTTTAAAATAATGGTAAGACAGTTGTGCTAAATTCTTCTGCTCTGGTTTCTTAGCAATGGCTCTTCCAGACTTCCGACTCACTTACAAGGTGTGATTATAAAATAATGAAGCCGATTAGTTAAACAAATGTCTGAGAATATATCCTCCTTTAATTTGGAAGACAGAAGTTAACAAAAAAAAAAATCAAACTGTACTTGGACTTTTAGAAAATAGGGTAATAGGAATCACTTTATTGAAAATGCTCCTGCATTGATACGTCAAGAAAAATTGAGCTTTTGTAGGGTTTAATATCGCGCACGCATGCAGCTTTAAGAGAACTGTTACTATACAATCTTTTACTAAATCATCTTTAACTTTCACACCAGCCACTCTTTTATGACATATAATTATCTAAAAGTGTCTCAAAATAATCACCTTAGAAGACTCTGTGCTTCAAATTTGTTTCAGTATTTTTGAGGACTTGAGATAGACTGACCCCCTGCGTGTCCTTCGTACGGTCCCCATGCGGTGAGGCCAGCAGGACGCCAGTGAGGAAGACGCCTCTTACCAGAAGCAGGTAAGGTCTCACCTGAGCAGCGTTTGAGTTCTTTACAGTTCCCACTGGACTGTCTGCCACCTGGGAGAAATATGTGTCCCACGGACCAGAAGTTGGAACTGAAAAGCCCTAGGAGGCATCTCCCTCAGCCTTGACCATCAGAGGACTAATGGGCAGCCACATGGAGAGCAGTAGTGGGAGCCTGGAAGTAGTGGGAGGTCAGCTGGAAACTGGACACACTGGGAGCAAGACATGCTGGCAAAGTCTCTCCAGGGCCACGACGAAGGCGTCTTGGAGGAGATGTAAAGATGACAATATTCAGCCCGTCCCCTTTTGGAAAATAGACAAAACAACAGGTGGGGTGTGGTGGGGGCTCTAACAAGGTCTGAGGCCAGAGCTATAAGGAAGCTTAGGTCCACAGAGAAGCCCAGAGAAATGTCCTGCAGGAGGCAACATCTGAGCGAGGACTTGAAGGATGGATGGATTTCCCTAGACCAGGAAAGACAGAGTCTGCATTCCAAGAAGAGGGAAGGATGGAGCAAACGCAGGGGGGACCCGAGCACAGTTAACAGGACATGATTTCATGTGGCTGGAGTGTCAGGCACAGGGCAGGGGAAGTATAAGGGCAGGCAAGTCTGGAAAGGACAAAGGGCCCTGTGTCATCTCTCCCTTCAGGGCCTGAGCACAGTCTGGTCCATGTGCTCACGCAGCGTGGGCAGGTGAGTGGCAGAAAGGGCCTGACATCAGACCTCCTTCCCTGACCCTGCAGAGAACAGACCCTAGAAAAATCAGCCAGGCTGTAGGGCTGCCTCTGAAGGTTTGGCCAGATTCGGGTCACGGCACCCGAGAGGGTAGTGCTGAGAAGCAGAGCAGGGGCTCCCCAAAGCTCAGGATAGCAGTGGCCATCACGGGATGTCCAGATGTGCCCTGAGATGCCCACCAGCAGGGATTCCAGCCCCAGAGGGCACCAGACAAGGTCCCTAATTGTAACGCAGAGCAGGGACCCAACCCCAAGTATTGAGCTGAGCCAAGCGAACAGGGTGGAAGACGCAAAGAACGTGGACGCTTAGGCGCCACCTCCTGGGTACCAGATCCATGTCTGCTCGTAGCTGGAGAGACTCAGGGAGTGCCAGAAACCCCGAGCTGCTTGCTCAGCCCTCGTGCCCCAAGCCTAGAAGACACAAACCCCTAAAGTCAAGCATGCAGGCCCTTTTGACGTTAAGGATGTTATTGCTAACCGCTACCCAAATCCAGAAATGTTCCTTTAGGAAATTGCTCAGTGTCTGTTCTGGGGAAGCCGCTGTGCTTGGTGCTGGGCGGAAACAGAGACACAGTGTAGCCAGAGACAATAAGCCCCCCCCCCCCATCTGGCAGTCCAGTGTAGGGAGGGGAGAATGGGGAGAGGGGAGGGTGCTGCAGTAGCACAGAGGGGCCCCCAGCCCCAGGGAGGAGGTGATCCAAGTGTTTCTTCCAAGAATCACCTAAGGACCATCAGGAATTCACCAAACAAAGGGCCCTCCAGACAAAGGAGCAGAAGGTACAAAAGTCTGCAAGGGAGAGAAGGTTCTCGAAATCCCAGACCCTTGCAAAGACACCGCCCTTAGAGCAAGGGCTGCAGTGCGCCCAAGAGTTAAACCAGCAGGTAGAGCCTTGGCCCCCCAGGTCCACACTCCGCTCCACTCTAGAGCTGAGGATGTCTGGCAAGTGACTTCAGCCTCTTGGGCTTTGGTTTGAGGCAGTAGGAATAATTCTCACCACAAAGCATGCTCAAGGCTCATTGATCACTCTTATTTGTTCATGAAGTGTGAGGGCTGCCCCTGTCTGGGCTGAGCAGGGGCGAGAGTCCAGAGAAGGCCAGGTAGGGGGCAAGCTTGCATCTGGACCCTGAGCAGTGGCTGGATTCCCAGGCAAGGACACACCAGCAGGGCCTCACTCGGCTCCTGGACCGTCAGCTGCAGAGGCAGAGGTGGGGGGAGGCAGCCTGGTCCCATCCCGTCGTCAGGTCCTATCCCCAACACTGACCACATTCCAGCTCCAAGCTCTGCTACCTGCCTTCCTGCCCAGATCATTTTCCAGCCTCTTCCGCCCCAACCCCACCCTTCTGGCCCTCTTGGTTTGGAAGAACCCTCAGCTCTGGACCACAAATCCCCAACACCCGGGTGCCCAGCTCTGCAGGAGAGGAGGGGACTTTACTCTCACCTTTGCCTCTCCCTCTGCCAAAGTCCAGGTGACAGGGGAAGCCAGGGAGCGGGTCTGGGGCAGTGAGCAGTTGCCACAGAGCTGTGTCGAGCAGACGTGAGGACTGGCATGGGGGAGAACTTGGTGACGGGGTGGGGGGGATGGGGAGACACAAGGTGAGAGGAGAGCCCTGGGAAGATGCCTTCCTTCTGCTTCTGCCAGCCATGTGAGACCTCCCCCGGGCCTCTGCCTGTCCAACCCAAGGGTCTCTGTCCCAGAGAGGGCGGCAGTGTTTGCATCTGTCCGTCCATCCATCCATCCATCCATCCATTCAGGAAACACTGAGCACATCCCCATGCCAGGCATTGTTCTAGGCCCTGCAGAACGAACAGGCCCCACCTCCATGGAGCCGCTGCTCTCTATCTACTGTCTCAGGCTAGAGTGGAACAGCCTAGCGTGTAGAGGGCTGTGCAGCACTCCCAATGCCTCCTTCCTTTCTCTCTTTCTGGGCTCCAGGAGTGATATTCCTTAAGCACCCCTTCTACCAGGCTCCCAGGCTACTGGCTTCTGATGGCCCTTCATCTCCCTTCCAAAGCATTTATACTGAGGGTTTCTACAAAAAATAAAATAATAAAACAAAAGGAAAGGAAAGGAAATAAAAGAACAAATAAGATGAGGTGGGCATTGAAAGAGTGGGCGATGCACAGAGAGCAAGTGTGGCCCAGGAGGGATGCAGCCTGCCGTTAGGCTGTACTCCCAGCTGGAACACAGGAGCTAGAGCTCCACCCACCCCTCTCCAACACACCTGAGAACCCTCAGGTCTCAGGGACGCAACAAGGACCCCATAAGGTGCAGCCAGCTTGGCGCCAGGGCCCCACTCTGGGTGGCCATGGCCACCTCTGCTTTGGGCGGACCCTGCCCCAAAACTCGACTTTCCTCAGCCCAGCAGAGAGCTCCAGGGCTGCAGGCACAGCGGTGGCTTATGGCACTACTCCTGTGCACTGGGCAGAACAGACCCGGGCTGGCAGGAGGAGACGGGACGGCCAGAGCAGGCCGGGAGCAGGAGCTGGGGGCATCTGCATGCAAGACTCCCAAACTGGGCTGCACTCCCAGTCACAGCACCCCCGCCTGCCTTTCAGGCCCCACTAGGCCCAGGTTTGAGCCTGCGCCCTGTGGGTAGCGAGTGTCAGCCCCGCGCTGTGGCCGGAGGGTCGCTGTCCCTCCTCCCACGCAGTCTGAAACTGTGCACTGTCACCTGTCAGCAGTGGGAGCACCTGCCAGGCACTGACCATGCTGAACCTTCATCTTCCCACTTGGTACCCGTACACCTAAGGGTTAAATGACACACACCCCAAGCACCTAGCTGCATCTGGATGGGTAGAATGATCCAGTAAATGTCCTCCACCCACCATCGAACCTCAGCAGTAGCTCCCAGCAGGGGCCTGGCACGGAGCATCCTAACCACACTGGCAGCTCCCCCATACAGACTGAACCAATTGACCCCTGGGACGTCCATGTGCTTTCATCGCAGACAAGCGCCAAAGCCTACACAGGGCCAGTGGCTGACTGCGGGGGCTGGCATCGTGCTCCCTCCCCACCAGGTGCTCACCAGCACCAGTCCTGACTCACTGGGACGGCCCCCAGCCCCTCCCCAGGCTCCCCCAGCCTCCACCCCTGCACGGGGGCAGAGTGGTATGAACCGTAGCTGAGTTCCAGGACAAGGATACTCTAAGGCCAAGGGCAGACGGTAACAAGGATGGAGCCAGCAGCAGAGTGCACTCTTGGCCCAGCTCGTACGGACCCAGTGAGCCAGGTGCACTGAGCTGTCTGGACATTACTTCTCACCAGTAGCTGCACGGTCACCTCTGCCTGGCTCTGTCTCTGCCCCGTACTGAGGGGGTCTACTCACCACCCCCACCCCCACCCCCAACATTGCATACATCAACCCACCAGGAAGCCCTGTGTGTGAACTCCCAAGGGATGAGCAGGTGCGGCAGATCCCGGGAGGGGAGCCAGGGCCCTGGGGCAGAGTCACCTGGACAGGGGGAGATTCTCTCCCTTCTCCCCTCCCTGCTCTGAGCACAGCAAGAACCCTCCAGGTTGCTCACAGACCAGGGTCTCTGCTCCCAACACCCACCCCACCCCAGGCACAGACAGAACAGCCACATTTGATTTTAAAGCAAGGTTAACAAACCCACTTCAAAGGGTCAGGGGTTGTGGGGATTAAGTGGGAAACTGCTCCGTGGGCTCCGGAGGCCTGAGGCAGCACTGTTGCCTACAAGCAGAGCTGGCCACTGCCCATCGGCTCCTCCTGCTGGCCAGCAGGTGCCTGCCACGGTCACGGCCAGCCACTGCTCCAGGAGGCTGTGTGTCTTCGCAAGACCAGCAGGGTGTGTGTGTGTGCATGTGTGTGCACGCACAACCCTTCCCTGGCCCCAGGATGTATGTTCTGACTTGTTTCCCCAGTAAGGCAATGAGCCACCCAAAAAGTTCCACCCTCTCTAGGCAGCAACTCTGTGATCAAGGGTCACAGGCGCTCAGGAGATCATAGTGACCAAGTGAGGCCCATGTGTCAGACACCCGGAGCTCTGGCCGGGGCTGAGAAAAGCAGTGTGCCCACACTTGGAGTGCTGTGGGGGCCCAACTATACAGGGTCTGCGTGAGTCTGGGTTAAGGTCAAGATAAGGCCAAGTCAGGGGATAGGGGGATATGGACCAGAATGAAGCAATACAGCCCCAGGTTAGGGTCAGCGTGGGCTGGGATTGTGAAGTGTGTAAGGCGACAAGCCAGTGTACGGCTGCGTTACCAGCCCGTGGGGCCAGCTTTGGGAGCCAGTATGCCACCCAGCAAAACACGACCCTGAGGGGCTGGACCCAGGACTGCATCCCATTAGGACGACCTCTCTATTCAAAGCAATCCAGGCGGTTCTTTGCTATCCTGAATCCAGGGCCGCAAGGAAGCAGGGCCCCACAGAGGCAGGAATCCCCGGAGGTGACCCTCGGCAGCTCCCAGGGAGCACCCCTGTATGCACACTCCACACCCAAGTATCCTGGCAGCCCCTGCAGGCCCCGTACACGCAGACGCACCCGATCCCCAGAGACCCCGGTGCACGTGTGCACACGTGTGTGAGTGTGAACACAGGATACAGCCTATGCCGACGGCCCCACCCTCCCAGCACCGCTGGAGTCTCCTCAGGATAATTATTTATTATTCATGGTCATCAGCATCTTCATTAATTATTCATATGATCCTTAATTATTATCCTTAACAGTAAGAGCAGTAAATAGCAGAAAAGTCCTTGAGGTGCCTAAGGCCCAGGGCCGGGTGCCTCCGGGCAGTTAGACCAGCTAATGCCCCCAGGGCAGTGGGGAGACCACAGACCCCCGTCCACTGCCCGGCCCTGTCCCTGCCCCTGCCGCTCCCATAGCGGCCCAGGGGACTGCAGGAGGAGATGGTCCCAAGGGCTGGGGGAGGGGCTGTGCCTTCATGTTCCTCTCCCCTTTCTCGGCCAGGGCCTCCTGGGCAGGGCCTCTGAGGGGAGGGGCCCAGGCAGTGCGCTGAACCCTGGGTGAGCCACGTGTCCACACCGGGCAGCCCCACTAACTGCCGGGGTCTGAGCCATGTCTGTGCAGGGGCTGGGAGGTGAGGGCCCCCAGCTGGCCCGGCAGGGAGAGGCGTCGAGGGGGGCCATCTTGGGGGAGCTCCGGGGCCCCCGGGGGGAGCTCTTCGAACGCCATGAACTGGGAAACCTGCAGAGAAGACAGTGTGAGCAGACGAGGAAGACTGTGGAAGGGGAGGGAGGGGAGAGAGGGGGCTGTCAGGGGAATAAAGAGGAGGGTCAGAGGACAGAGAAGGTCAGGAGAATTTTGTGACAGAGGACTGGAGGACAGTAGAGGGTCGGAGGTGACAAGAAGAGCCGAGGCACACAGAGCAGCACTTGGGGTACGAAGGGGAGGCGCTGAGGTTGCAAGCAGAGAAGTGCACTCTCCATGGGCAAGAGCCAAACCGGGCAGCCAGGAGCCCTGGGAGCTGCCCCTGACGTAGCGGAGAACTCCAGGCTACAGCCACTCCCTTCCCCGGGGAATATGGCAGATGAATCCAAACCCAACCCAGAAAAAGGGGCCCTGAGTTGGGGCAGAAAGAGAAACGAGGCTCCTTCCTCCAATCTAGAAAGAACTCGGGGACCTAGAAACAGAGGCAGGCTGGCGGCCAGGCCTCGGAAGGCCAGGGAGAGTGCCAGGGCAGGCGGGAGGGGTTTGTGGATGCTGACGAGTGTGCTGTGAGATCTCCGCGGGGGAGGCCGTGAAGGGAGACTGGCACATTTGCTGACGTGGGCCCTGGTGTCTGCAAACAGGAGCAGGCAGCATATGGGAGGGGGAGCAGATGCCAGAGGAAGGGGGGGAGCAGATCCCAGGCCACCTCTGGGAGCCAGAAGAGCCCCCTTCCTGGGGCCCAGGCACAGCTGTCTTGTCAGAAAGCTGGGAACACACATGTCCACTCAGGAGAGGACAGAGTGCAACGGCAGCCCACTCCAGCAGAAGAGCAGAGATGCAGGCCAGAAGTGCTACCCTGGGGCTTCGCCAAAGCCCTCCAGACAGCCCGGCAAGGCAGCCAGTGCGAGCGCCATCGGCTGGCAGTGGAGCAGGGGCTGAGCAGCGCCAGTCACGGCAGGGAGCCAGGACCCTGTCGCAAAGGTGTGCTGGCACGCAGGCCCCACCACCGGGCCCCAGGCTCACCCAGTCCCCTCCTCGAGAGACCCCTCATGGCCATGACACAGACACCTTGGTGGGTCTGGTCATTTAGGTGACACCTCTCAGCCTGCTGTCTTCCTTGGCCCAGCTTTTGGGGGGCTTTGGTTTGGGGGCCTGCAGCTCCTGAAGAAGTGTTCCTCCAGGAGTTCGGTCCAGGACGAGGGCAGAGACGGGGGTGGGAGGAAGCTGAGGCCCAGCGCCGAGCGAAAGGACAGCAAAGCAGGTTTGGGGTGGAACCGGGTCAGAGAAGGCAGGGCCAGGGTGCCTTGGGCAGGGAGGGGGCTTTGGAACTTACCTGAGAAAGCGAGTCCAGGGTGAGGGTGGGAATGGGGCCAACAGGCAGCAGAGAGGAGGCGGAGGTGGGACCAGGCCCTGGGGTGGTCACAGCACTGTAGGCGGGTGGGACCAGAGTCATCTGCCTCTGCAGCAGCTGCAGGACAGTGGCCATGTCCGCACTCAGCCGGGTCTCCAGCCTGGGGCAAGAAGGAGGAGGGTGCTCTGGCTCTCGGGGACGTGGGGACACCAGTCACTGGGACCTCGGGACCACCTTACGGACCAGCCAGCTGGTCAACCCCAGGCTCCCTCTTCACTCTAGGGGTGCGGCCCGGGTCTCGGCACTGAATGGAAGGAGGAGGTCAAGGTGCGGCGCACACAGACAGGCCCACACAGAATACACCCCCCCCTTCTCCAAAACACGGCCACAAACCCGCGGATCACATACCCCCTGCCACGCTCACCCCCTCGACCATGGCTGGGGGCACAGCACGATCCCAGGAGCCGCCCTCACCTGTTGAGCTGCCTCTGAAGGGCATCCAGCCTGCTCTCCACGTCGCCCCGGGGCCTCCGGCACGGGCTGGACAGAGGGATGTTCAGGAGGCTGGGGGTGGGGGCAGGGCAGCGAGGCAGCTCCTGGTACTGGCGGCCCCGACTGTCCCCCCAGAAGCTGAAGATGTTGGACACTCCTGAGAAGGCCCCTGGAGCCAGAGAGCTGGGTTGAGGCCTCGTCAGATGCCACGCCCCACCCACCTGCAATGGCCCTTACCCTACCTGACAGCGGGTTACAAGTGTCACTGCTCTTCTCACCATCCTCCGTCAGGGGCTCCCCACCCGGCGGCTCTCCGGGGGGCCTGGGGCTGGAGAAGGGCACCAGGCGGAGGGGGCTGGAGCTGCGGCCTGGGCCCTCATCCTCACTGCTCTCAGGGCTGGAGGGGCCACTGGATGGGCTCTCCCCCCACGGCCCCCCTGGCCGGACCCGGCTACTCGGCCCTGCCCCCGCCCGGCCCGGCCCCAAGGCCGACACCTCCCCTGGCTGTTCCGGGTCTGTGGGAAACAGAGAAGGGCCTCAGAGAAGGAAGGAGGCGCAGAAGGGGAGGGGAGGGGACTGAGCAGGCCTGGGACAGGGCTGTTTCTTCTGCTCTTTTCCCCATGCTCAAGAGGACTGAGAGCAACCAGGAGCGGGGCCAGGTCTTCTCCGGCTGCTGACTGAGAAGCACGGGCAGTGGCACTAATGGGCGGGGCTCTCTGGGACCCCCGTCGTCGCTGCTCCCCTCGCCCTCCTCTGTGCTGTCTCTTCGCCCCATATCAGTTCAAGGCAGCGCCAGAAACACCAGCCGCTTGGGGCCCAAAGAGGCCGGCACTCTCCCGCCCAGGAGGGTGGAAGGGGGCCTCCCGGAGGAGGTGCCAGTTCAAGTGGGGATTGGAGAATGGACAGCATTTTACGCAGGTGGGGTGAGACAGTGGGGATCACTGAAGGTAGGGGCGCGAAAATCTGCAGAGCCCAGGCGCAGCTGACACCGCCAGACCTGCGCTCTGGCCCCCACCCCACCTCACCTGGACCCCACCCACCTCGCCCCGCCCCACCCCACCCCGCCCCCGCCTCACCCTTGTCGGTGCGCCGGCGGAAGGACAGCTTGCGCTTGCGCTGTCTGTTGAAGCCGCTCTCCAACTCCGCGCTGCCCGGAGACCCGGGGATCATGTTCGTCTAGAACCAAAAGCGGTGTCAGGGCCCTTCTGCGCCCACCTGCCCGGCCCGGGTCAGCCCACACCCCCTCATTAACATAGAGAGAAAGTGGGGCCCAGAGCATCCGCTGTGAGGAAGCGCTCCCGCACAGATGTCACCCCTGCCCAAGGGGGAGGGCTGAGTGCGGCTGGGACTTTGACACCATTTGACAGGCAGGGAAATAGGCCCAGAGAGGTCGCACAGCTGGGGGCAGCCACCAGGGCGAGGCCTGCTCAGGGCAGCGCACTCACATCCCGCAGGTTGAAGGTGATCTCCAGGCTTGACCAGAAGTGGTCGGAGAACTCAGGGTACATGTCCAGCACCTCCAGCAGGTCATCCCGGTGGATCTTGTGCAGGTCGCAGTAGGTGAGGGCCCGCACGTCCCCGTTGGATTTGCCAGGCCGAGCGTACAGGTTTAAAGGCTCTCCAAAGATGTCATTCTTCCCTGGAGGCCACCAAGAGTGGAGGTTCAGCCCCTGGGCAGCAGCACAGGCAAAAGGCACCTGTCTTCTGGGCCTTCTCACCCTGGGCTGGGGGCCAGGGGCCTCCCCTCAGTGGGATCACCCACCCACCAGCCCCAGCCCCCAGAGCCAGGGAAGCCTCAGCCAGCCCCATCTCCCCCCTGCGCCCAAAGGCAGGACCTGTGAGGCCTGGTCTCAGTGCCCTGGGGTAGATGGGGGTAGAGGGCTTGGACCTCCCTGCCTTCTGACAACTGGAAACAGCCAGCAGGACCAGCCTGGATACCCCCTCTCTGCCCATGATCCTGGCTTCCTTGGGTTCTGAGTCCACTTTTACCCCCCTCCAAACCCCATGTCCCAAACACCCTCCTGGCCAATCACTGCGCCCTCGGTGTTCTTCGAGCTTAGATCATAACACAGTAGGGAAACGAGACCGGCGTTTTGTTTGCCAAAAAAAAATAGGCTAACATAACTGATCACAGCGCAGGACAGATAACACCAGAATGTATCACACATAGTAAAGTTAAGTGTTGTGTGGTGAACCTTTGGTTTTACTTGTGTTTGGGATGTCTGTGGAGTGAGTATAGGTATTTGTGCTGAACTGAGAAATAAAAATCGAAAGTGGCCCATTGTGACACATTTGCACTAAGGTGCAGCTGTGCAGGGGCAAGGGGAGGACAGGCAGAGGGCAGGAAGGCCCTTGCCAGGCACCCCTGCTCTGTGGACAGGTAGGATGGAAAGTTAGGATGGGAGGAGAAGAGGGGCAAGGCTCCCTTGCTTTGGAGATGGTGCAGGCTGGGCTGGGCTGTGTCCCGTGAGGCTGCAGGGGCTTAGTAAACTTCCTTAGCAAAATCATATGCATAACGTCCCTCCACTGCCCACCTTGGAATATCCGGTTTGGTCCTGCTTTAAAAGGAAGCAAGAGTGTCACTGCCTGAGGGGGAGCAGAATCCAAGAACCCCCCCCCCCGAGTTCAGCAGCCCCACCCCATCTAGGGCTCCTCTCAGCTGTCCCCCTTGGAGGCCTAAGCTTAGGTGATTAAAGGAACTCAAGGTCCTACCCAGGCTCTGGGTCCACAGCCCCCCAACGACTGTGTCCTCGGAGCAGACCTCTCTCCAGGCCTCGGCAGGCACTTCCAGCCCAGCACCCGGTCCCCCCTGACCCAGCCCCGTACCCAGGATGGCCACGACCACGTCCCCCCGCAGGATTTCAATGGAGCCCCGGGAGATGAAGTAGAGGGCGGTGAGCAGGTCCCCAGCATGCACCAGCGTGTCCCCTGGCGGTGCATGGGTCGTCTTGAACTTCATGGCCAGGGCCCTCAGGCAGCCCTTGGTGGCCCCTCGGAAAGGCTTGCAGTGCTGCAGCAGTGAGCGGTTCAGATGCAGACAGATGTCCGCCTGCAGGCACTCGGGGAAGCCTTTCAGCACCTGGGGGTGGTGGGCGGGCTCAGCACCCTGTCTTCAGGCCCCCGGCCCTGAGACCCTGGGAGGAGCATCAGAGGGTCCACCCCTTCTAGCCGTGCGCTCGCGGGCATGATGACGCCTTGCTGCTCTCGGCTTCATTTTCTTGGGTACAGTGTAGAGACCGATCCCTGTCTGGGGCTGTTGGAAGGTTTCCATGCTTCGCCTACGTGAAAGGGCCTGCTTTGGCCTGCCTCGTGGTGTGAGTTCTCCCGGTAAATGAGCTCCATTATCAAAAGGAGGAGCACACCTCTCTCAGGGGCCTTCTGAGCACTAACTCGACCACCTGAACCACAGAGTGTGACACTGTCAAGGGTGCTCCCTGCATCCAGAGAAATCTCTGTGACCTTGCTCCCTCCAGCCCACCACCAGCCCTCCTCGAAGTCCAGGGGCCTCACCGCGTTCATATCGATGCCGTTGGTGTAGGACCAGGCGTGCTGGAAATACTCCTCCAGGCGCTGGCGCAAGGGGTTGGGGATCTGGTGGAAGCGGATGAACTCGCGCACCCGAAGCATCTGCGTGTGGTAGCGGGCGGTGCCCGAGTACAGCCTCTGGATGATGGCGGACACGTTGCCGAAGATGCTGGCGTACATGAGAGCTGGGGGCGGGGGTGCGCAGCCCGTCAGCGCGCGAGGGACCCCGCCCGCCCCGGCGCCGGGTCAGTGACACACGCAGGCACACCTCCGCATAAGCACACGCGAGAGACGCACAGACACAGAAGCCCAGGTCCACGTGCCCTGGTGTCCCAGTTCCCAGACGTGTCCCGATGGTAGTCCCGGGAGCCTCCACGTCCCGGGGCCCCACTCTGGCCCATGTGGCATCCTCCCTCTCCTCCATCACGGGCTCCCCCCAGACTCTAGCCGCCGCCCGCCCCCAGGGACACACTCACAGCCGATGAGCATGACACAGATGGAGAAGATCTTCTCAGAGTTGGTGTTGGGGGAGACGTTGCCGAAGCCCACGCTGGTGAGGCTGCTGAAG
>NW_024425563.1:6250800-6255913 GCF_017311325.1 Ursus maritimus | reverse complement strand
TGTTTGCCAAAAAAAAATAGGCTAACATAACTGATCACAGCGCAGGACAGATAACACCAGAATGTATCACACATAGTAAAGTTAAGTGTTGTGTGGTGAACCTTTGGTTTTACTTGTGTTTGGGATGTCTGTGGAGTGAGTATAGGTATTTGTGCTGAACTGAGAAATAAAAATCGAAAGTGGCCCATTGTGACACATTTGCACTAAGGTGCAGCTGTGCAGGGGCAAGGGGAGGACAGGCAGAGGGCAGGAAGGCCCTTGCCAGGCACCCCTGCTCTGTGGACAGGTAGGATGGAAAGTTAGGATGGGAGGAGAAGAGGGGCAAGGCTCCCTTGCTTTGGAGATGGTGCAGGCTGGGCTGGGCTGTGTCCCGTGAGGCTGCAGGGGCTTAGTAAACTTCCTTAGCAAAATCATATGCATAACGTCCCTCCACTGCCCACCTTGGAATATCCGGTTTGGTCCTGCTTTAAAAGGAAGCAAGAGTGTCACTGCCTGAGGGGGAGCAGAATCCAAGAACCCCCCCCCCCGAGTTCAGCAGCCCCACCCCATCTAGGGCTCCTCTCCGCTGTCCCCCCCCTTGGAGGGCCTAAGCTTAGGTGATTAAAGGAACTCAAGGTCCCCTGCAGGCACTCCTGGGTCCACAGCCCCAACGACTGTGTCCTCGGAGAGCTCAGACCTCTCTCCAGGCCTCGGCAGGCACTTCCAGCCCAGCACCCGGTCCCCCCTGACCCAGCCCCGTACCCAGGATGGCCACGACGACGTCCCCCCGCAGGATTTCAATGGAGCCCCGGGAGATGAAGTAGAGGGCGGTGAGCAGGTCCCCAGCATGCACCAGCGTGTCCCCTGGCGGTGCATGGGTCGTCTTGAACTTCATGGCCAGGGCCCTCAGGCAGCCCTTGGTGGCCCCTCGGAAAGGCTTGCAGTGCTGCAGCAGTGAGCGGTTCAGATGCAGACAGATGTCCGCCTGCAGGCACTCGGGGAAGCCTTTCAGCACCTGGGGGTGGTGGGCGGGCTCAGCACCCTGTCTTCAGGCCCCCGGCCCTGAGACCCTGGGAGGAGCATCAGAGGGTCCACCCCTTCTAGCCGTGCGCTCGCGGGCATGATGACGCCTTGCTGCTCTCGGCTTCATTTTCTTGGGTACAGTGTAGAGACCGATCCCTGTCTGGGGCTGTTGGAAGGTTTCCATGCTTCGCCTACGTGAAAGGGCCTGCTTTGGCCTGCCTCGTGGTGTGAGTTCTCCCGGTAAATGAGCTCCATTATCAAAAGGAGGAGCACACCTCTCTCAGGGGCCTTCTGAGCACTAACTCGACCACCTGAACCACAGAGTGTGACACTGTCAAGGGTGCTCCCTGCATCCAGAGAAATCTCTGTGACCTTGCTCCCTCCAGCCCACCACCAGCCCTCCTCGAAGTCCAGGGGCCTCACCGCGTTCATATCGATGCCGTTGGTGTAGGACCAGGCGTGCTGGAAATACTCCTCCAGGCGCTGGCGCAAGGGGTTGGGGATCTGGTGGAAGCGGATGAACTCGCGCACCCGAAGCATCTGCGTGTGGTAGCGGGCGGTGCCCGAGTACAGCCTCTGGATGATGGCGGACACGTTGCCGAAGATGCTGGCGTACATGAGAGCTGGGGGCGGGGGTGCGCAGCCCGTCAGCGCGCGAGGGACCCCGCCCGCCCCGGCGCCGGGTCAGTGACACACGCAGGCACACCTCCGCATAAGCACACGCGAGAGACGCACAGACACAGAAGCCCAGGTCCACGTGCCCTGGTGTCCCAGTTCCCAGACGTGTCCCGATGGTAGTCCCGGGAGCCTCCACGTCCCGGGGCCCCACTCTGGCCCATGTGGCATCCTCCCTCTCCTCCATCACGGGCTCCCCCCAGACTCTAGCCGCCGCCCGCCCCCAGGGACACACTCACAGCCGATGAGCATGACACAGATGGAGAAGATCTTCTCAGAGTTGGTGTTGGGGGAGACGTTGCCGAAGCCCACGCTGGTGAGGCTGCTGAAGGTGAAGTAGAGGGCCGTGACGTACTTGTCCTTGATGGAGGGGCCGCCCAGGCCGCTGCTGTTGTAGGGCTTGCCGATCTGGTCGCCCAGGTTGTGCAGCCAGCCGATGCGGGAGTCCATGTGCGGCTGCTCCATGTTGCCGATGGCGTACCAGATGCAGGCCAGCCAGTGCGCGATGAGTGCGAAGGTGCACATGAGCAGGAAGAGCACGGCCGCGCCGTACTCCGAGTAGCGGTCCAGCTTCCTGGCCACACGCACCAGCCGCAGCAGCCGCGCCGTCTTCAGCAGCCCGATCAGCTGGGGGTGGGGGGGCGTTCAGTGTGGGGGCTAATGAAGAGTCGTGGGGCAGTGCAGCCCTCGGGGTCACTGAAGTAAAATCCCCAAAGACTTCCCCCAGAACCTCCCAGTGATCGAAGCCCCTCCCATTCCCTAAGCCCAGCATGGAGTCCCATTCATCTCTGTGCTAGCTCTGGGACAAAGGGCTCACGGGGTCCCCTGCTGAGACCCGGACTCAGAAGGGCACAAAACCCACCCTAAGGGACCTGGCCAGAACTCCCACTGGTTCCCAGGCCACTTCTACGTGCTTAGAACATGGCGGCCTCGTTCAATAGACAAACAGAAGAAGGCGGCCCCTCCGGACCCCTACCTGGCGAGCGGCTCATGTGGACGGGGCGGCGGCCATGGGCTAGCTGGGGCACCTGCCATGCCCCCTTTCTCTCCCTACCCCCTGGGCCCCACCACCTCCTCTCCTTTTCCAGGTGCCCTCCCAGCCTCTGCCTCCCTGCCGACTTACCTCCTCGGAGCCAGAGCCGAAGATGAGCAAGTCGAAGGGGATGGCGGCCACCATGTCGATGAGGAACCAGCCCTTGAAGTAGTGGACGGCGATGCGGCCGGGATGGCTGACCACCTCTTCGTTGGCGTTGACGTAAGTGGTGCGGAAGTTGATGAGGATGTCCACGATGAACATGATGTCCACGATGAAGTCCACCACGGCCAGGGGCTGGCAGGCGTAGCCACAGTCGGGGGCCGCGGGGCCCTCTTCTGTCTCCTTGAGCAGGAAGGCAGCCGAGTAGGGCGTGAAGACGGCCGTGTAGATGACGAGCAGCAGGATGAGCCAGTCCCACACGGCCTTGAACGGGCTGTAGTGCAGGATGGTCCAGCGGTGAATGCGCGGCGCCTGCAGCTTGTACTCCGGCAGCACGTCGGCGCCCAGGGACAGGACCTGGACGGGCGGGGGGGGCGGAGGCGATGGAATGATGGCGCCCTGGAGTCCGGGGCCGGGGAGGGCAGGCCACGGGCTCTCCAGGGTGGGAGCAGGCGTCATCTCTGGGGGGGGCCTCCGGAGAAGAGACCGAGCAAGTAAGGGAGAAGCTAACAAGAGTCCATCCGGATGCCCATCCCTCAGCCAGAGGCCACAGCCCCTGCCCGCCGGGGCAGCCAGGCACTCCTCTTCCCCAGGCAGCACGCGGACCTGCTGTCTGGCTACCTGAGCTCAGGGCACCAGGCAGTGACATCCAGAAGGACGGCTCCCCACCAGCCACGTGCACCCGTACCTCTGGTTATAACTCCACCACACGACCCTGCCCACAGCGCCCCCCAAACACCACACAGACACCACACACACACACTCACACACCATGATTCCAGTAGAGAAAATGCTCCAAGGGCTTAGACTCCAAGCCTGGGTGATAACCCCTGGAGCCATAGCTTCGACACATAAAACGGTGGTGGTCCCTGCCATTCCCATAGCAGTGCCATTCCTGGTGGCCCAGGGACTGAGAGCCTAAAGGTCCATTTGCCACTGGTGCAAGGGTACCAGCCACCCAGACTCAGGCCCCTTGGCCTCCCTTGGGAAGTGACCAAGACACACACCCCCGCCACTCCCCAGGCCCCCTGTCCCCAGACCTCAAACTTTGCCCTCCCACACTCCTACAAAGGCCCACAGAAAACCTAAGCCAGCCACAGATGTACCCACATGCACACAGACGGACGTGCACGCAGGCGAATGTGCAGAAGTGTCCTACCCAGCCCTGCACAGGCTCAACGGTCAGGCAGAGGCAGGCCTGCCATCCACAGCAAACAGCAGCAGCCGTGCCATTCTCCTCCCAAGCCAAACTAGGAAGAACTGAGGCCAGCTTCCCCGTGCTGGGCCAGGAGCCTGGCTGTTCTCCGTTGCCTCCCCCTGCCCCCTAGAATCCTCCCTCACAGACATCTGACTCAACCCCAGACTCTGTCCCTAGGCCCTCCAGGCCTGGCGCTGCCATCCCCAGGCAGCCAAACCCAAAGCCTCACCCACACCCTGAGAACCAAGGTTCCTGGCCTCACTCCAGAAGCACTGAGTGCCAGGGCCCCACATCCTCAGGTCTCTGGGCTGGGAGAGAGTCGGGGTGGGTGGAACCCCCAAAGATTCCCATTCATACTCAAGCCAGGGATCCCCTGGACCCACCATCCCCAGATGGACTGTTTGGAGAGCATCCCCTTAGAGGAAGTAACTGGAAGTTAACGCGGGCCATGGTTAGGGGTTTGGCCACCCTCAGGGAGTCATGGAAGCTCCAGACACATCTGATGGCTGGGGGAGCGGCTGGGGCCTGGGGGAGGGGAGGGAGCATGGGGGCTTCCAGGCCCCCACTTCTGCCCTGCCTTCAGCCCAAGCTGCTTGCTTCTTAAGGCAGACAGCATGAGGCAATGGACTTTCAGGGGTCAAGTGAGGACTCCAAAAAGAATGGACCAAGGCTCCCACAGACAACTGCCCCTGGATGGGGCTCCTCCCCGAGCCCTGGGGGCTGTGTGGGACCACACCCACAGCATGACCCTGCCCCTCCCCGAGTCTGCACCAGCAAGACCAGCACGGTGCCAGTGCACAAACACACACTCGTGGGACAAACCCGGGACTCAAGGCCTGGATCCACAGACCTCAGCTTACAGGAGCCAGGCCCTGCTCTGCGACCAGCTGCTTACCGTATGGCCTTGGCCCAGGTTTGTAACCCCCCCTTGACTTCCTGTGCCAGAGAATACTGAAGCTTATTTAAGCCAAATCCTGGGTCCTCACCTGTGGGTGGGATTCTCCCCCGCGCACACACACACACACACACACACACACACACAC
>NW_024425563.1:6249525-6250657 GCF_017311325.1 Ursus maritimus | reverse complement strand
GGGGGGGGGGGGGGGGGGGGGGCTATGCAGCCACCAGCACCTCACACCCCAGGGAAGCGGTGATCCAGGTGGCTGAGCTCCACCTGCCCTCATCGCCATCCGGTGGCCCCTGAACTCACACTCTCCTCGGCCTCAGTCTCCAAATCTGGACCCCGGAAGCAGCCCAAGCCTCCCTCCCCCCACACGGTGTCCACGCCAGCCCACGGCAAGGAGCATTAGGGTCCCAGAGCTTTTCTGGCAGGCCTCTCACTTTCCCACCATGTTCCTCTCCTCCCCGTTCACTCACCGTCATCCTCTCTGGGCACCCATTTCATCCCTGTTCTCCCTCTCCTCCTTTTGTATTTAGAGCCAGGACTGTGGGCCACGGAAGCCTTGGGAGAGGGGAAGCCCTGGCAAGAAAAACACTGTCCACCCAGGCCCAGCAGGCCTGGAGGAGAGCGAGCAGGGGCCAGCAGTGGGATGAGCAGAGCTGCGGACCCCACGGCTCCCCAACCCGTCCTGCTTCTCAGAAGCCCTCTCCCGGCCCGGCCTAGGAGCCAGGGTCCTCCAAGCCGCACCCAACTTGCCAGCGCCTGTCTCAGTGCCCCAGCCCAGGAAGGGAAAGGGAGTGGCTGGGGGGGTGGTCACCTACCTCCTGGGCCACCAGGCTGGAGATGCGCACGGCCCGCCTCACCCGGCCTTTCTGGGCCCTGGGCTGCAGAGCCCCTGTCCTGCTCGCCTTCCCTGCTGGGGCCGCCATGGAGGACTTGGCTCCCCCCAGCCTGACTGCCCTGGAGCCCGAGGGCCCGGCCAGCGCCTCACCTGCACCCCAGCAGCAGTCCCAGCCCAGGCTGCGCCCCAGAGGCTGGCGGCCTGGCTTCCAGGGCAGCCCCTGGCATGAAGCCAGGGTTGCTGGGGCTGGGCCCTGGGGCTGGGGTCACCCTGGCAGTGAGTGTGGACAGCAGCCCACCTGACTCGGGCTGCCCATGGCCCCCTGGTGCGGGCCCCGCTGCCAGGGTGCTGCGCTCTGCCCGCCGCCAGCCCAGCAGCAGCGCCGCGATCGGAACCTCAGCTCCTCAGCCGGCCCCTCCTCCCAGGTCCCCACCCCCACCCTGCCACACTGGGCTCCCCCGCCCCGCCCGTGCTGGCCAGC
>NW_024425563.1:6148980-6249515 GCF_017311325.1 Ursus maritimus | reverse complement strand
GGGGGGGGGGGGGGGGGGGGGGCTATGCAGCCACCAGCACCTCACACCCCAGGGAAGCGGTGATCCAGGTGGCTGAGCTCCACCTGCCCTCATCGCCATCCGGTGGCCCCTGAACTCACACTCTCCTCGGCCTCAGTCTCCAAATCTGGACCCCGGAAGCAGCCCAAGCCTCCCTCCCCCCACACGGTGTCCACGCCAGCCCACGGCAAGGAGCATTAGGGTCCCAGAGCTTTTCTGGCAGGCCTCTCACTTTCCCACCATGTTCCTCTCCTCCCCGTTCACTCACCGTCATCCTCTCTGGGCACCCATTTCATCCCTGTTCTCCCTCTCCTCCTTTTGTATTTAGAGCCAGGACTGTGGGCCACGGAAGCCTTGGGAGAGGGGAAGCCCTGGCAAGAAAAACACTGTCCACCCAGGCCCAGCAGGCCTGGAGGAGAGCGAGCAGGGGCCAGCAGTGGGATGAGCAGAGCTGCGGACCCCACGGCTCCCCAACCCGTCCTGCTTCTCAGAAGCCCTCTCCCGGCCCGGCCTAGGAGCCAGGGTCCTCCAAGCCGCACCCAACTTGCCAGCGCCTGTCTCAGTGCCCCAGCCCAGGAAGGGAAAGGGAGTGGCTGGGGGGGTGGTCACCTACCTCCTGGGCCACCAGGCTGGAGATGCGCACGGCCCGCCTCACCCGGCCTTTCTGGGCCCTGGGCTGCAGAGCCCCTGTCCTGCTCGCCTTCCCTGCTGGGGCCGCCATGGAGGACTTGGCTCCCCCCAGCCTGACTGCCCTGGAGCCCGAGGGCCCGGCCAGCGCCTCACCTGCACCCCAGCAGCAGTCCCAGCCCAGGCTGCGCCCCAGAGGCTGGCGGCCTGGCTTCCAGGGCAGCCCCTGGCATGAAGCCAGGGTTGCTGGGGCTGGGCCCTGGGGCTGGGGTCACCCTGGCAGTGAGTGTGGACAGCAGCCCACCTGACTCGGGCTGCCCATGGCCCCCTGGTGCGGGCCCCGCTGCCAGGGTGCTGCGCTCTGCCCGCCGCCAGCCCAGCAGCAGCGCCGCGATCGGAACCTCAGCTCCTCAGCCGGCCCCTCCTCCCAGGTCCCCACCCCCACCCTGCCACACTGGGCTCCCCCGCCCCGCCCGTGCTGGCCAGCGGCCCCCTCCCCCGCGGCCCGATCAGGGCTCCTGCTGCAGCCGCTCCTGCAGCCCGCGCCCCTCCCCCTCCCCCCGGCAGCCAGGCCTGTCACCGCAGATTAATGGTCTCCCCGACACCCCCGCCCCGCCGGTCCAGTGCCCAGCCAGCCAGAGTCAGACAGACACCCAGAGATGGAGAGACCGCCTGGTGACAGGCAAAGCCAGGAACACACACGCACGCCGCTACATACAGACCACGCACAGACCACACCACGACAGGCACACGCTGCGGGCCCCAGTAGCAGGGCAGACACCCGGGCTCCAGGTGGAAAGAGAGGCAGAGGCAGGAGGGGGAGAGGGGTAGGCAGGCAGATACGGGGCTTGGGGTGAGGGGGAACATTCTGGAGTCAAGGCCAAGGGGCTGGAGACCTGGCAGGAGCCCAGAGAGCCAGAGGCAGCGGGAGCAGGGCCAGGAGGAGGGCCGAGGAGGCTGGCAGCGACAACAGCGAGCGAAAGGGGGCAGCTCCCTCGCCCGGGCCAACTCAGGGAGCTACTGTGCAAGGGGCAGGAGGGAGCCACGGAGACTGAGGCTCAGCAGGTGTGGGACAGTGGCCCCCACTGTCCCAAGCTCCTCACCTACTGCAGGGATCCCCACTCCTGACCCTCTCCCCTGACCCCACCCCGAAAGCCAGGACATGAAGAAGGAGTTGGACCGGGCCGCAGGGGTGGTGTCAGCAATCTTGCTGCCTGGAGGGGCCAGGAGACCAGGCCCCAGACAGCATTGGGCAATGCCCCCAAAGGCTGGCGGTCTTCTCTGGCCCTGGATTTGGGGACCTCAACCCTCTGTATCTGTGCGCCCACCATCATACGCTCCCCTCCTGACATGGGAAGACAACTCCCCTGTCCCATGGTTTGGGGACAGGGATGGGCACCTCCAAGCCATTCTGGCCCTAGCATAGGATCCCCACCCTCCACCTAGCTTATCACGTTGGCCTAGAAGAACTGGGGGCCCTGACCTTGACCTCCGTGGCCCCTTCTAATTTGAAGTCTCCCATAGGTCTGCCCCTACTCTGCCCCATACCTCCTTCACCACACCCTGTGAGCAGACCCCATCACACCCCTGTGACTGTCTTCTCCAGCCCACCCTGCCTCAACTGCCCTGTCCTCCCTGTGCCCCATCAACCTGTTCTCTGTATCTGTCCTGTCCCAAGTTCCCTTCCCTTCCTCTCTTTCCTTCCCCTCCCCTCCCCTCTTCTCCCCTGTAGTCTCCCTTTCTCAGGACCTCTCAGACTTGTTCTCTCTCACCCCAGTTCTGGAACTCCCACCCCCACCTCCAGCCAATGGGTCTGCCCACCCTCAAGAGGCCATTACTGACTGGAGCCCTCCACCACCCTCCTTTGACCACAGCCCACTCCCACCCCCTCTAAGCTCCTCCAAGGTGAGAGGAGAGGCAGGGAGCCAAGCACCTACCTGGGTGACCTTCTCAGTGACATTGTGGGTCCGCTCCTTTATCTTGGGTGCTATGATCTCCCGGTCACTGGTGGGCGAAGCCAGGAAAGGGTCCCCCTTGAGGTCCACAAAGTTGAGGGTGATTTGGGGAATCTTGCTAATGGTACGGTAGCGCACGAGGTCGGAATCTGACGTGGAGTTAAGCAGGCCGCCGCGCAGGGGGTGCATGGCCCCTGGAGTGGTGGGGAAAGTCGGGTCAGGGGGGCAGGCAGGGGGTGTATAGCCCAGGGGTGGAGGGGAGAGTCGGGTCAGGGGGGCAGGCTGAGACAGAGACCAGGCCCTGTGTGAATCAGGCCACAGGATACCGTGAGTCAATGAGGTCAACTCAGGAGACAGGCCGTCACTGAGAAATAAGGCCAGAGTCCTGCCCACTGGAAGGAAGCATGCCATGGTGCAGCTAGGAGAGGACGGAGGGAGAAGACCCTCCACAGGATCTGTTCAGTGGGCACTGGGCGCCGGCCAGAGGGCCCAGTGGTACCCGGGGCCCCAGAGGCCTCTCCTGCCCTTCACACTCCCCATGGCCATCCCTGCTCCAGGCCATCCTGGGAGAGCAGCTCCACCAGCCAGCAAAGGCTCTGTGAGTGGAAGAATGTAATGGGATGAATGGACGTTTAATGGAGTAAAAGGCCACTTAATGGGATTAAGTAAGTGCTTAATGGGATTTCCATCTCCCAGGCACACAGGCCGGGGCTGAGAGGGGGAAAGCTGAGGGCCCCGAACGGGGCAGGCCTGGCGGGTGGGGAAGCGTCGGGGCAGCTCCCGCAGGCTCAGGCTCACCGGTGCTGGCGTGGCGCGGTGGCGGGGGCAGCCCCGCGCGCATGGCTTCGATGTCGTCCGCGGACGAGGCGCGGCGCACGCTGGCGCAGCTTTCCCGGGAGCGCGTCCGGGCCAAGCTGCAGCTAGAGCCCGAGGCGTCGGGGTTGAGGCTGTGCGCCCGGGGTGACGGGTGCGTCTCGGGCGCGCTGGCAGGCGGGGAGCCGGAGCCCACCAGCGCGCGCCGCTCCTCCGCGGGCCCGAGCCCTGCCACGTGGTTGTCCATGGCCGGCACCTCATCCAGGGCCAGCGACTCACGGCTGGGCGCCGCAGGCGTCAGGTCCACGTCCACCACCACGGCCCCCGGGGCGCCCGCACTGCCCGCACCGCCTGGCCGCACCGAGGACTCCCGGGCGGTCAAGGCCAGCAGCGCAGGCAGCTTCAGGCGGAAGGTCTTGGCTCGGCCTGCGGGGAGAGGAGAGGCACGTGGCCACGGGACCGCCAGGAGAACAGCCTAGAGCAAGGAAGCCTGGGAGCTGGAGCCCCCGCCACGAGGGGAGGGAGGTGGGGAAGCGGGAGCCCTGGCAGCTGGCACCCCTTCACCCCAACTCCCACTGCACAGAACTCAAGCTTCAAAAAACCTCTGGAACACAATCTCATCTAAGGCCCGGACAGCAATAAACTACCATTTCTTGATCCTCACAGGTCATGGTGGGCTCTCCATAAACCATGCGTGACTCACAACTGTGCTGGTGGGTATCATTCTCCCCAGTTTAGACTCAAGCTGTGTTGCGAGCTAGAGGCCACACAGTAAGTGGCAGGGCCTGCATCTGCATGGAGGAATAATGCTGTGGCCTTCCGGCCATAGCCTGCCATACCCCGCCGCCTTGTGACCGGTCCCTGGAGAGCAGGTAAGGCCGGTGTTGTTAACATGGCCTTCCTGGAGCTTGAGCAACCAAGAGGTGAAATCTTTCGTCAAGACTCTGACGGAAAAATCAAAATTAAACCCAAAAAGGATGTCATGGGGGAGGAGAGAGCCTTTGTATTATGGGAGAATGAGATGAGGCCTCCGTGTCTCCAGCCATGGTGAGCATTCCCCTCAAATCCTTTTCCCAATCAGCCAAGGCCAGAGCAGAACAAGGCCCAGGGGCCAGAAGCAACACAGGGAGGGAGCTGAGTCCCTGAGAGCCAGAGCCTTCTGATGAGCAGGGGAGCCACTCCGAGGTGGCCGGGGCCATGTGGGAAGGCTAAATGCCCTGCTCCTGGGACTTGACACAGGACTGCTCCAGGAGATGCTGTGGTAAGAACCCAAGCAGGTAAGGCCGGGAAACCAGGGGCATTCCTGTCCCAAGGACCTGTGAATCTGGGCTCAGTCCGTCACTCCACTCCTGTCTGTCCATCCTGAGCCAGACAGGACTAGGCCATATCCTTGGTGTTCTCTTCCCAACCTCTGAAAGGAGCACCCCCCAACATCCTTTCCTGCAGAGCACTGGCCTTGGGGAGCCTCGAGGCCTCAGGAAAGGGACCTGAGAGCACGGCTGCACTTACCTGGGGCCAACCAGCTGCTGGTGGGGCCACGGTGATTGGTGTCATGGGCCGGGGACCCCACCATGTCCTTTTCCATCACCACCTCAAAGTTGAGGATAAACATGATGACAGCTCCATCTTCATTCTTCACGGGCACCACGTCCACCAGGCACAGGAAGCAGCTCCCTGCAGAGCAGAGGACGTGGCCACTGTGGCACCAGGGCCCCTCAGGTGGGCAGAGCAGAACCTGATGGCGCCGAGCCACGCCTGCCCCACGGCCCCCGTACCCATTTCCTGGCCCCTCCTCCGCAGTGTCTCCTGCCCGGACCCCTCCTCTGGCCATGTGCCTGCCACTCTGAGCTCCTTCCCTCCATCTGTCCACTCCAGCGTGCTGCTCCTTGTGAGGGCCTCTCCGCTTGTCCCTCCCTAGCCTCTCGATCTTTCCTTGCTGTCCCTTGTACCAGGCAGTCTAGCCCCACAGGGAAGCCCACAGACTTCAGGCCCAGAACCTTGAGGCTCCCATTCCAGCTCTGCTGCTTCATCACTTATGCTTTTTTTTCTCCCTTAATTATTTATCCTCCCTGTGCCTCATCTTCCCTCTGAAATGAGAATGATAATCGCTCGTTTTTCACGCGTTGTAAAGATGAAACAAGTCAGTACGGACCAAGTGCCTAGGGCAATGCCTGGTGTGGCCTGGACACGGTAGAGGGGTTAGCAGTCCCTCTGTCTCCGACTCTGCTCTCCCCACGTTAGCACCGCGTGCTACACCCGTCCACGGTAAGGTGAGTTCAGAAGTTGAGGGCAAGAGTCTCAAAACCATGACCGCAGTTTGGTATTGGCGCACTATCCAAGCGTGGGACTTTGTGTTTCACAAAAGGACTGGTCTGTGACATAGAGAAATAAAGTGATCTTTCAACAAAGAGTTGAGGAGCACTACTTCTAGAACTTTCATTTCGGTTTCTCATTTTTCTCTCTTGTTCCTTGACTTTTTTCTTCCCCTCCCATTCTCTCTCTCTCTCTCTCTCTCTGGCCACCAGAGCCCCTATTCCAGGTGAGGTCCGTCTCCCAGGCAACTGCACCCAGTCCACCTCTGCTCCTTGTCTAGAACACCACCCCCTCACCCCTCTCTCTGTCGCTTTCTGAAAGTGACCCTGGCAGTCTCAGCCTCTGCCTAAGGCCCAGTCCAGAACCTCCACAGGAAGCCCTCCTAAATGAAACATCCTGTCCCTTCTTTATGGACCCTACTGGGACCACACATGTTCCTCATGTCCCTCTCTCTCTGGGGCAGAGACTTCTTTCCTTGCCTTGGCTCACCCGTGCTTATCTGTCTTCTCTGAACTGTAGGGGCCTAACTCCCCAGTGTCTGCATACCCTCTGAAGGGCCTAGCACCTAGAACAATGCACCAGGAGCAGGCCCTGGCAGCAGGTGTAAGGGATGGGGTACTGCTGACAGTGGGGGAGGGGTCAAGAAGGAGAAGCGTGGAGAGCAAGTGTGGGTGGTGAACTGAGTCAAGGAAGAGGCCAACAAACTGGGAGCTGGCAGCCTCGGACTCAGGCTAGTGCTTGATGCCTGCCAACGAGGCGCTGGGGGCCGAGCCTCAGCTGAGCAGGCCAGGTGCAAAGGGCCTGAGTCCTGAGAGATGCTCCCTGGCTTGGGGAGGACTAGCTGGGGACAAGGCCAGGAGAGGCAGGCAGATCGGCACGTCTAAGGGCTGTGGGATCAAGCTAGCAGAAGGAGATCCTCTGACACCAACTGGAAAAGGACAGTACTAGGTTGAGGGGGGCTGGGCCAGGGGAGGGGCTGGCCAGGAATTCTCCGCCCCACCCCGAAGCCCTTCCACTCACCGCATCCTGGACCTCGCGGCTTGGCCTGTGGGACCTGAACTGGGGGCTCTGTCTGGGTCTCCCTGCAGCAGCTGTCCCCTGACCTCCGGCCTCTGACATGGCCTGGCTGAAGCCAGGCTGTGGTGTTGGGCGCCGCAGGGGGCCGGGCCCAGCTGGAGACCGTTTGGCACCCAGACAGCCCGCCTAGAGTTTATGCCCTAATATGGTGATGGCCGGCAGCGGCCTGAACAGGGACTGGCCCTCATCAGGACTAAGGAGAGGCCAGAGACCAGGAAACCTGAACCCTGGAGACCCCCAACACCCACCCCTGGCCCCCCAGTGATCCAGGCTCCTGATTCTCATTCCTCGCGAGGAAACTCATCTCAGAGAAGTCCACGAGTCTGGAACCCAGATGAGCCCAACCCTTCAGGATGGCCTGGGGATTCTGCCCCCAACACAGAGCCCCAGGAGTCTGAACCCCGGCCTCAATTGCCCAAGCCCGCTCTGCTTAGGCTTCTCTGCATTCTGGATCTCAGGCAGCCCGGGACCCTGGCATCCCAAACTGCCACCCCACCGCCTGCCGGGGCTGCAGAAACTCCAGCCGTGAGCCCCCTCGCGGTACAGACCAGCTCCCACTCCAGACATACACTCACACAAAAAGCCCCCTTGGCCCTCTCCCTTTGTCGACATTCAAGGAATTTTTCCTTTCAAATAACCCTGTCAAAGCCCTGGTTATTCCAAAAATGTGAACTGGAGCCCTGCCTGAGGGCTGAGGGGATGAGGGTGGGGAGGTAGGCTCCAGCTGCTGTTTTCAAGGGGACATGGACGGAAGGAGAGCCGGTGGCTCCAAGTCAGCCAGGGCTCTCTGGGGCCCCACCTCCCACCACCCTGCCGGGTGGGCTGGGTCCTCCACGGACTGCCCCATCACCCATCCCCAGCTCTTCGGCCATCCCGTCACTGGCTGGGCATCGCTGAGGACAGCTGAAGGGCAGACAGGACCGGAGTGAGGCACAGAGACGGCCAGAGCTGGGTATCAGCACAGAGCAGACTGCAGCTATGGGTCGTGGGGCTCTGACCTTCACACAACTTCACGGCAGAGAAGAAACGTCCAGAGTCCGCGGCTCAGCTGCCTCCAGGGGAGCCCGGGGCTGGCACTGCGCACACACAGGATGGTACCTCACCCTCCCCTAGCCCCGCGCCTACCTACCCCTGGGCCCTGCCCATCGCTCTGCTCCTCTTCCGACCTTGGTCTGCCCCCAGGGCAGGCAGCTCCCCCTGGAGCTGAGGCGGACAGGGCCCAGAGCTGGGCCGGCTGCAGTTCCGCCTAGAGCCACTCTGTGGCAGGCACGGCCCACTCTCCCGAGGCCGCCGGCACCAGAAGCACGCCAGGAAGGGACAGACTGGAGGGGAGCAGCAGGAACCCCACACCGCCCACAGAAGGGCCAGGAGGCTCCCCGACACAAAGGGAGAGCGCAGGCTGTGCAGTCAGGTGGCCTTGGCTCATTGCTTCAGAATGACCTTGGGCAAGTCACCTGCCCTCCGGGAGCCTCTGGTGCTCCTCGGTGACACGGGAAGATCACGCCCACCCCACAGGGCTGGAGGGATGAATGGCATAATATATGTGAAGCAGGAGCTGGGCCCAAGGGAGGACTTGATAAACGGGAGAAGGAGGAAAGGGAGAGGCCCCTGGGCCAGCCTGGGTTCACGTGGTTGATGCCGAAGAATACCCCTCTCACATCCTCCCCAACCCCCAGCCCCAGCTGAAGGCTCCTGAAGGCTGGACATCCAGCCTTCGCCCGCCTCCTGGAGCTCGGGGCACCCTGGGCCCTGTGAGGATGGACACGAGGAACAGGGAGGTCATCAGTGATTGATTGCCATCCTCTGGCAGGCTCCTCTGTGCCTCGGATCCTAATGGCCCATGGAGGTCACGCAGCACCCCACGAATACTAAGGAGGGGAGAAGGGATGGGGGGGCACATTCCAAGCACAGCAGGGACAGCTCCTCCTGACCGCCCCCCCAGTCATCCACCAGCACACAGCACTGGCCGGCTTCGCTGGCGCCGCCCCACACCCAGGAGGGCGCCCAGGGAGGACTTAATAAATGTCCTCCATGCTCCCTGCCATGCTCCCAACCCATCCAGGGGTCTGGGACCCCACCCACAGTCCCAAACCCCATTTCCCACTTCTGGGCACCCCCAGCCTTGGCGCAGCTCCAGGCTTGGCTTCAACAGGGGCAGGCCTTTTCTTCTAGGGCAGCACAGGGAAAGGGAGGACTGCAGGTGACCCTGAGTGTCCTTGGACAGACTCCTCAGGTCAGAGGCTCTGCTTGTTTATCTATAAACTAGATGTTGGGGTGCCTGGGTGGCTCAGTCGTTAAGTGTCTGCCTTCAGCTCAGGGTGTGATCCCAGGGTGCTGGGATCGAGCCCCACATCGGGCTCCCAGCAGGGAGCCTGCTTCTTCCTCTCCCACTCCCCCTTCTTGTGTTCCCTCTCTCGCTGGCTGTCTCTCTCTCTGTCAAATAAATAAATAAATAAATCTTTTTAAAAATAAATAAATAAAAAATAAACTAGATGTCATCCCTGCTCCTTGGAGTGTGACTCTTCGTTCCCCACACACGTTCCCCGAACATATGCATGTGAGCATTTAGGGCGTCATGAACAAGACAGGCCTGGCACCTGCCCTCACTGAGTCAAGGAGTCAGAAGGACCCCAATTCAGAGCCCAGCATGAGATGGGGGAAGAGAGAGTCACTCAAAGGGAGGAGCCCACAGAGCCGAGCTGATCTGCCCCAGCCAGCAGCTGGGGAGACCCGGGCAACTGCTGTGTGACTGTGGGCAGGTCATCCACCTCTCTGAGCTTCAGTCTCCCTGTGTGTGCTGCAGGGACAAGTGATTCCTGCCCTGGGTGCCAGACAAAATGACAGATGGCCTTGTGGAAGCATCTAGAGCTGTAACGAGGCAGGGTGCTGGGTCCCTGCAGGGAAGGTGACCTCGGGGAGGCGGTCATCCTCACCCTGGTCGCCTCCCTGCCTGGCTCCCAGCAGGAGGAGCTGGGCCCAAAGTCACACTGAGGGCAGGAGGCTGGGGCTCCAGTCCTCCTTGTCCGCCCCCAGGCAGAGAGGCTGTCTCCGGCGGCCCAGGGCTGTGCAGTGTCAGGTTATATTTAGCCTGGTGGCGGCGACAGGAAGATGCAGCAGGAGCTGCTCCTGGCCAGGGGCCACCGTGTCGCTCACGCCGCTCTCAGGGGCAGCTGGGGGCCTAGGGAAGGCCAGGGACATTGCAGGCCCAGGGGACAGAGTAGGGAAGCCTGAGAGGCCAACCAGTGAGTGTATGTGTGTGTGTGACAGAGACAGAGACAGAGAGTCCTCTGCCCCTAAGCCCAGGAGCTGACCAATGCAGAATGCCCACTGCAGGGCAAGAACTGGGGAGCCATGACATAGACCCCTCCACTGGCCCTTCCAGCTTGACATCTTCCCAGGGATTTATAGGGTCATAGAAAGGGCCTCAGGGGCCTCTGCGCAGTGGTCCAGACCACCCCCCCCCCACAAACCCACTGTATGTGGTCTGCCTGGGCCGCTTTCCCCAGGGACACTGGAGCAGCCTCAAGAAAGGAAGAGTCCTTTCTAGACAAGCTCTGGGTCCCAGCCCCGTCGACCTCCTGGGACACAGCCACATGTCTATAAACTGGGAGCCATGACCTTGCCCTGCCCCCAGAAGCCTTAGGAAGGTGAAACAAGGCCATGTTCACGTGGGGAAGGCTGCTCTCCAATTCCATTCTCTTTCCCCTCCTCCAAGCTTTCCCTTCCCCCCCCTTACTTCCTGGGGTCTGCCCCTCCACCTCCACCCCCACCGGAACCCTTCAGAATCCCCCTGATCCCAACCATGTCAGACCTTTCAGCCCGCCCTCCCGTCCCTGCTGGGGCCCCCGTGCTCCCTCGGAGCCCCTTCAGTGCACCCCACCTGGCACTCCCACTCCCCAGAGTCCCCAGTCTGCTCCCCTCCAGCTCCTGCCATCCTGCCAGGACCCGCAGGACTCCCCTCTACAAAGATGTTACTGACTGCTCCATCTGGCCCCCATGATGTTTCTCTTTGAGAATTTCTAAACTATATCCCTAATTTAGGAGATAACTGTATACTGGCATCTGGGGTGAGCTTCCTTCTTCCCAGCACCCCCACCCAAGATGGAGCCCTGAGGCCAGGGCTGGGCTGGCTTCACAGGAGGTACCGGGTAAGCAGGTGTTCAAGGACTGGTCGTCGGGGTGGTGACCTGCACTTAGGTGGGTGTGCACAGGGCAATCTCCCCACCCTCCAAGCTCCGTTTCAGACCCAGGGAGACTAACTGGCTTTTCACAACAGAATCTGCCCATTTCAAACCCATCCTGAGTCTTGACTATAGTTGGAACCACTGTGATAATCACGTCTTTTGTGGATATGCTATTAAATCTTATCAACACAATGGAGGGGCGCCTGGGTGGCTCAGTCGGTTAAGTGTCTGCCTTTGGATCAGGCCATGATCTCAGGGTTCCAAGATCGAGCCCCATGTTGGGCTCCCTGTTCAGCCAGGAGTCTGTTTCTCTCTCTCCCTCTGCCCCTACCCCTGGTTGTGCTCTCTTTCTAGCCCAATCTCTCTCTCTCTCAAATAAATAAATAAAATCTTAAAAAAAAAAAAAAAAAAAAGACCAGAATAGAACAGGAAGGCTGGTGGCCCAGGAGCCAGGACAGGGGACCAGAGCAGAAGCCTCAAAGGCATGGTGTTTCTGAACCTCAGACCCTACTGGCACTCTTCACTGTGACTCCCACAGAGCCTGCCACTGGGCAGTAAGGGCACACAGCCGAGGTCCAACACGAACAACCTGGGGTTCCTGCCCGCCTCCAGGGCTCTGCAATGCAAGCTTCTAGAACTCTGCACCTACCTGGGCTCCCAGCGTACCCCAGAGAGCCAGGGGATGCCTTGAGAACACCCATCCCAATTCCAGCTCTCCTGTCAGTCACCCAGGCAGCCACCACTTCTCAGTCATCGCTGGGAGAGCTGTAATCCCTCCAGGACTCCCCCAGCTCCCAGGATGCTGGGACACTCCAAAGAACAAATGCAAGTGCGTGTGGAATGTTCTGAGAAGTCATATGCAACGTTCCACCAGCAAGCCACACAGCAACGACCCACACATAGAGAAAACCGGCAACATCTGCAAATGATAGGACCATCTCCCCAGAGAATCAACAAAATCAACAGATAAACAATTAGAACAAATAAGAGAACTCAGTGAGGCTGCCAGATGCAAGGTCAGCCACAAAACACACAGCATTTCTCTCCACAGGCACAAAGCTATTAGAATAGGTGGTCAAAAATAAGGTCTCTTTCGTAATAGCATCAGAAACTGTAAAGTAACTAGAATTGACCAAGAATGCACTAAGCCTCAGGGCGGGGTGGGGGGGTGCTTTAAACTAATAAAGCATACTGAAATGATCTGATAAATGGAGAGACAGTCCAGGCTCTTGGTCGGGACAAATATTATATAGATGTCAATTCTCCCCAAATTAATCTATACAAATAACCTAATTCCAATCAAGATTCTAGTGGGGGTTTTCTTTCCAGGAACTCCAGAAACTTTCTCTAAACTTCATAAAGAAGAAGAGAAGTCCGCAAATACCTAAGTCAATCTTTTTTTTTTTTTTAAGATTTTATTTATTTATGTGACAGAGAGCCCGCGAGAGAGGGAACACAGCAGGGGAGTGGGAGAGGAAGAAGCAGACTCCCAGCGGAGGAGCCTGATGTGGGGCTCGATCCCAGAACGCCGGGATCAGACCCTGAGCCAGAGGCAGACGCTTAACGACTGTGCTCCCTAGGCGCCCCCCCAAGTCAATCTTTAAAAAGCAGAAGAAAGAGGGAAGATTTGCCTTTCAGATTAAGATATACTAAATGCCATAGTTGTTGTTCTAGTGTGGTTTTGATGCAAGAGCAGACAAATAAATGTTTGGAACAGAACAGAGAGCTCAAAGACAGACCCATGGATAGATGGGCAATTAGCTTACGATAAAGGTGGCCCCACAAATCGCTGGAAAAGAACAGGCTATTTACTAGGTATGTTGGGAAAATTGGCTCACTACGTGGAAAAAAATACAACTTGATCCCCACTTGACACCACAGACAGAGGGAGGCTCAGGATGGATGAAAGCCGACCGAGAAAGGTAAAACAATTAAATTACTAGAAGAAAATGGACCCCTCTGCAACCTCGGGATAGTGAAGTATTTCTTAAACAAAACTTCCAAAGCCCAAACAAAGCTAAAAATCAATTAATTTGTATCACTATGAAGTGTCTTTGTTGGATAAGTTTAACAGATGACAGAATGGGAGAAGATATTTGCAATATCTCGTTTCAACAGGAATTAATATCTAGAATCCATATATTGAATATTTAACTGTAAGCATTTCTTTTTCTGGAATACAAAAGCAACTCCTGCAAATCACCAAGAACAAGAGACAGCAGCTTCACTAGAAAAGTGAGCAAGCATACAAGCAGGCAACTCACAGGGAAGTCAACCAGAAAGGCGATCAAGCTGTAGATGCCGGGACTCACACAATATCAAAGAAATGCAAATTAAAGCAGCAAATTATCACTCTCACCTCTTAGATTGGCAAAAATTAGAAAAGTGGATAACGCCATGTGTGGCAGGGCTACGGCGGAGGGGGTGGGGGGCCGGGAAGGACTAGGAACCTGGTGCTCCATTTAGGAAAGTGGTGATGGGGGGCGCCATGCTGGTGCCCCATCTGACAGTGCTTAGTTGAATCAAGTGTCCACGTACTCCACGATCCAGCAGTTCCACCCCTGGGGGTGCATCCCAAAGACCTCCTCACATGAGTCCAAAAGGAGCCACGGCTGAGGATGTTCACTGTAACATTTTTATGGAGGAAATCTGGAGATGGCTGCCCAGGAGAGCGGGCAGGTAAACTGAGGTGGGTACACATCATAGAGTACGAAGCTACGGGGAAGCCTGGGTGGCTCAGTCGGTTGAGCGTCTGACTTCGGCTCAGGCCACAATCTCAGGGTCCTGGGATCAAACCCCACGTGGGCTCCCTGCTCAGCGGGGAGTCCACTTCTCCCACCCCGGCTGCCCCTCCCCCCACTCGTCCTCTCTCTCAAATAAATAAATAAAATCTTAAAAAAAAAAAAAAAAAGACTATGAAGCCACAGACTAGGTGCCAAGTAACAACCTGGATAGACTCAAAGGCTTACTCCCGTGTAAGAACAGGGAACAGCAGAATATAATATATAGCACATATCATTTACATAAGTTACACCTATATGTATCCAGACGAAATACACATTTTGTGAGAACATAGGCAAACAACACATTCACAGTAAGTTCATCTGAATGGTTGCCGAAGGGAAGGGTAAATGGACCGGGGAGCGAGATAAAAAGAAAAGTGAAATGAAAGAGAAAGAACAAGAACAGGAACACAAACACGGCTTCGGTGATGTGAGGCAGAGGCAGGAGCTGGGGCCAGCAGTAGCCTGGGGAAGGGTGGGGAAAGGCAAGCACGGGTCTCAAGCAGGGGGCAGGGCACGGAGGGGAGCACTGCAGGGAACACAGATGCTGGCCAGGACCTGGGGACACACGGCTGATGGCCAAGCAGGTGCAAGTCTGGAACCAAGCCAGACACTGTTCCAAGTCACTGACTCCTAGTACAGGGCTTCTGCAATACAGCACACTGCTCACCTCGTCCATTCCATTCGTTTGTTCGTTCGTTTGTTCATTCGTTCATTCATTCAGCTAGTATGGTACGGAGCTCCGGGGAGCACTAGACCCGGATACAACAGAGAACAAAACACGACTGCTCTCTGCCCTCATGGAGCTTATACTGTAGTGGGGGGAAGTCAGACATGCCCCCTCATCCAGAACTTGAGTGAGGGACAATATGGGCCAAGGAGGAGACACTTCCTGGCCCTCAGGGTGCTTCTTGTCCAGCAGACATGTGACCCAAATGGAGAGGGGTCTGTTCGAGGCAAACCACAGTTCACAGCATGGATATTTTCATGGGCCCCTAGACTAAGGACAGGAAGGGACTTGGGGCGACAGCAGCTCATCCAGAGCCTCTCCCATTCTTGTCACCTGTCCCAGGTGAGCCAACAAGCCCCCTCTTCAGGCCCTCCTCCCCAGGTCAGGGAGGGAAGTTTCTCTGAAAGTCCCTCACACTAAAGAGCTGATTTCCACATTCCTCCCTGCATACAAGGGAGGGTGATGAGAGAGAACATGTTTTTCAAGAACAAGGCTCATTCTCCACCCAAGCCAAAGGTTCGTTCCCCTAATGGAGGCATTTTGGGCACCAAGGGAGATGTTTAAGTGCAAAAGGGCTTTCTTGGAAACCTTCAAGTCACACTGTCCTGGAAGGCACTTCTGGGCAGCAAAGAGGCTGAGTCTCACCCCATCTCACACCCCCACGCTGGCCCTCCCGATGCCCACAGCCCCCCTCCCCAGAGCCCAAGGCCACCGTCAAACTCTGCTCTCACTGCAGATGACGACGCTTTGCACAAATATTTACATAGCTCCTCTCCGGGGGCTACAGCAGACACAACACGGAGGAGCCGCCCTCCCAACACTCTCCAGACCCCAGAGCGGGCCAGAAGTGGTGGACACCCTCCGTCCTGGCAGACTATCTCACCCCTGGGCTGGGGCTGGGACAGGAAGCTCCCAAGCAGGCCAGGACACCCTAGTCCAGCTCAGGAACCCTTCCCTGGAGCCCTTGGAGAGAAAGTACTATCTGGGGACAGCAGGGCCCCTCAGGCCCCTGTGCCCGGCTCCTGGCGGCCATGCAGGGGCAGGGGCTCTCGCTGGTCCCATATCCAAGCCACCCAGGCCCTGAATGGAAGGCCCAAGGCAGAGGGAGCCCCCCTGAGAAGGATGCTACCTGTGTCCACCCTCATTCGCCAGGTATCACTCTGCTCTGCTCCCATCGCAAGGATGCAGGACACACCTAGGCCCCCACCTCTGTCTAACCTGCCTAGGCACCCAATCTATCCAGGGGCTCCTTCACCAGCAACCCAGCTGATGGGGGTCTAGGGCCTGAGGATCATGACCCGGCAGGGCAGAGGGGATGGGTGTCTGAGCCTGGGAAGGGGTCAGCCATGATGGAGTAGGGAGGAGTGGGGGAGTATCACAGCGAGGAGTCTGATTTCAGAGGACAGGGAGGAAACAGAGAAATGGCCTGGGGTATGTGGAGGGTGGCTGGTGCCAGAAGTGTCTGCCCATGCCCCTGGGAAGCTGAGGTCTGAGTCTGGGGACCACAGACCAGTGGGTGGGGTGCCACCATTGGGGCTCTGGCTCCCCACGGGCACTAGGGACACTGGGGAGCAGGCTGGCCCCATGGTCTCCACCCCTCCCCCAGCCCACAGCTCAGCTGTTGCAGTGGGGGCCCTCTGACCCTGTTACCACGGCAACTGGCCTGCAGCTGGAGTGGAGAAGCCGACAGACTCTTCTCTAGAGACACCCCCATCCCCACCCACGCACAGGCTCCTGGGGACACAGGGACATGGAGACCAGGCCAGAACACACAGAGGTACGGGGAGCCAGAGAGAGATTTCCAGCTACAGCCCAGAGGGGCAAAGGAAGATCGGCAAGAGGAAGGCTCAGGGGTGCTGAAGGGAGGGAAGAAGAGAGACAGGTGCAAGGAGAAGGAGGTAAAGACCAAGGGGGCAGGAGTCCACAGGGAGGCCAACACTGGGAGAGGAAGAAGGGCAGAGACCAGGAGCGCAGGCAGACCGGCTGAGCGCAGTCAGAGGCTGAACTCGGTGGGAGGCGGGGCACAGAGAGATGAAAACAAAGAGCAGAGAGAACAAAAGAGACCAAGAGCAGGGCACCTCCCCGATGCCCGGCAGAGGAGGGGAGCAAGGGAAGAGGAGCCATGCTCCAAGGGACCCCCAGCTCCCCACTCCAGCCATGTAGGAACACAGGTATGCAGCCGTAGCACCGCTACCTGAACCTGGCCCCGGGGCCCCGCAGGGGTGCAACCGCCTGCCAGCCCCATGCTGCTGGCCCTAGTCCCAGATGCACCTTACCCTGAGCCTGATGCTAAGGGGCACAGATACAGGGCCAGTGAGTCTTTCCCTCCGGCTCATATCCCCCCCCCCCAGTCCGGCCTCCCCACCTCCCAGCAGTCCCAGCACCTAAATAATGGGGCTGTCTGGCTCCAGGCCCTGATACTGCACAGAGCTCGGCTAGAGGCACCGACACAGCACAGCTGTCTGCAGTGGCGCCTGCCAGCAAGAGGCCTCGCCTCCTTCCCAGCCACCCACCTCCTTGGGGCGGAAGCCCAGGGACCCACTCTCCTGTGGTTGGCCCAGGAAGAGACCCAGAAAAAGGCCTGGACAGAAACAAGGGTGGCACAGGCATTGCTCACCTCTGCCTCCCTGTCCGGCCCATGCACGCAGGTGTGAGCTCCCGTGCACACGCATACATAGCGCAGGCCACAGGGATGCACCCAGGGGACGAAGCATTTCAAGGCAGAGGGAAGGGAGGCAGAGGAAACTTGTCTGCATCCTAGACCTCAAGTGCCAGGACAAACGGGGACCCACGTGACCTGAGGGTCAAGGCCAGCCTGTGGGCCAACAGGAGAAGCTAGGGGAGAGCAGACAAGAGGGCAGGCAGAGATGACTGGCATCTGACTTTCTGGGCGGCAGCCCCATTTGGAGGAGTAACTGGAGGGAGGAAACAATCTGAACTTGGGCAGGGGGCCTGGGTTCTAGTCCTACTTCATCCACTGATTAACTGGTAACCGGACCTCTGCTTCTCAGTTTCTCCATCTGTAACTCAAGTGGGCTGGATTAAGTGACCCACAAGGTCACCAAGATCCCATGACAGCACTCTGCAGCAGGGGTCTCACGGCTATCTTCTCCCAAAGGAGCCAGCCTCGGGCAAGAGGGAGGGCCTGCTCCCCAGACACTATGTGGAAGACAGAAGCACCCAGGCCCCTGCGGCCGAGGAGTAGAAACAGGCTCACAGCAGTAACCAAGCTCCCAGATGACACACTTTCTGCTGTTGGACCTGCACCCTGGACCTATGTCTCTGCATTCTTTCCATTATACCAATAGCTTGCAAACTTTCAAAATAAAATTGTACATAAAGTATGTGCAGTATATAGATGCCCCTGTAACTACTTGGGGTCACTTCTGATAGGTGACTGCAGAGCGAGAACGTGTACGGCTCTGCTCAGACAGACATGGTGCCTCCCCCAGCTCTGCCACTTTCTAGCGATGTGACTTTGGGGAAGTTTCTTAATTTCCCTGAAGTTCAGTTTCCTCATCCATAAAATGGAGATAAAAATAGTATCTACTTCCCAGGGTTGTTGTGAAGATTCCACGAGATAACGTAAGTGAAATATTTAGCCCGGCGTCCAGTACACAGGAGCCGCCCAGCCATGTTAGCGAGCACTCGATGGCCCAGCAGATATCGGCAGATATAAAGACAGATCTGCTCTGATTACGGCTCTGGGGAGACTGTACTGAAAAAACGGACAGAAGGCCCTGCCCTCAGAGTTTGCATCTAGTCTCCCGGGCCCCTGCCTCCCAGCCAGAACCCCAATTTTCTATAAGGACACTCTCCTCCACAGGGCCCCAGTGATAGTGCCCCCTCTAATGCTGTCCAGGGATGTCACAGGCCGTGTATGCCTGCGAAAACAGGGCCAGGGAGAGAAGCAAGCCTTTTACAGGGCAGCGCGAACCAACTCTGAGTGTACAGGGGCTATTCCAGGGACAGGGACAGGTGCATACAAGGACGGCCGGCTCACTTTGCCTGCCCCCAGGTGAAGGCAGAGAGTGACCTGTACGGCAAGTAAGCTCCCTTCGGGCAATAACCACATCTGGCTAGTTCACTGCTCTATCTACAAGACCCTAGCACTGCCCCTGGCTCACAGGGGTTCAGTAAACGCTTGTCAGACACACACCAGTGAGTAGCAGAGTTTGGGCATCCGTGGACCTCCGATGGCACTTCTGGAGCCCACCTCCCCAGCCCTCTGATACCTGCAAGGCTCCCAAAGCCTTTTCACTACCCTCTTTGAGCAGAGCCCACCCCACCCAGGGCAGGCATAGTGCGGGGAGCAGCCCCGCCCAGGGCTCTGTTTATCCACTGTCCGGAAGCCCAGAGCAGCTGGGCTGGGAGGTGGTGGCTGAGCAGAGACACCTGGTGCAGGAGTGGGTGGTGGGCGGGCACTCATTAGATGAGACAAAGGCAACTGAGGTTGTGGGGAGAGCCACACACCTCCCACCAGGTGCAGTTTAAGTAAAGAAGAGAGAGGGGCCTGAGAAGGGCAGCCGAGAGCCAGCAGAGTCCTGCATGTCCCCCTTGGCTCGCCCTCAGTGACATCTCTCAGGCCAATCACCTGGCAGGGGCTGCCCTAGAGTAGCTAGAGGCCCTTAGCCAGTCGGAGGTGAGTGCCCAGCCACCAACCTGGCCTTCTAGCCTGACTCCGTCCGCGCACCTGCCATCCCGACCCCGTCAAACTCCAGCCCACCTACCTCAACCTGCCCACGTTTGTCCAGGGAGGGAGAAACCAAAGGCACCAGACCCACAGCCAAATAGACCCTTGGCCACCCCGAAAATCATCCCGCCAGAGTGCGTGAGGCGAAGAGACCCACGCCAGTGCCCAGCCCGCGCCTGCCACCTGACCCACAGCGCTCGCCCGAGTTGGGGTCACGCCCCCAGGGGACTCGCCGGGACTCCCCCCACCCTTCTACCTCCCGGATCCCGGTGTCTCTTCCCCCATGCTGGTCCCTCGCAGCCCCGCCCCCTCTCCGCGGCCCCGCCCCCTCGTCGCGGCCCCGCCCCTGCCTACCATCCTTCCGGTAGAAGGCGATCTCCACTTTGCGCTCCTCCGCGCCCAGCAGGGCCTGCGCGATCTGCGCGGCCGCACGGCGCTGCGTGCGCGGCCCGTGCAGGAAGTCGCAGGTGCAGGGCCGCTGCATCACCTCAGCCCGCGAGTAGCCGCACAGCTCGCAGAAGCCGTCGTTGCAGTAGATGACGGCGCAGTTCTCCACCCGAGCGTTGGCGATGATGAACTTGCGGCCTGGGGGGCGGGGATGAGCAGGCACGTGAGCAGGGACCCCTACTTCGGGGGCTCCCAGCCCTTTCCCTGCATTTTCTTGTCACACACAGCCACCCGCCTGGGGACTCCCCGCCCCAGGGAGCATAGCGGGGACTGGGGTCCCCAGCAGGGGGCGGACGCAGCTGTGCCCCTGACACAGGTGCCTTGGCCGACCCGGCGACGCCCTCCCCGCCCGGCCTGCGGGCTGGCTGCGTGGCTTCCCCGGGGCAGCCTGCCAGCGGCCCCCCGCCCCCTCCGCGCCCGGGCCGAGGCCAGCCTGGGCGGGTGTCAGCAACGCGTGTCAGCAGCCGCGGCGGAGGGATAAACACTGGGCCTGGAGAGGCAGCCTGGGAAGGGCCAGAGATGGCGACTAGCTTCCCTTTGCATCAGGTCCTCCGGCTTCTCTTCCTGACCTCTGCTCTCTAGACATGGGGGGCGCTCACTGGGCACTCCTCACCCCCGGGATCCTTAGGAAATCACTCCCCCAAGTCTCTGCGGACCCAGCAGGTCAGTAGTTCCCGGGACTTACGCGCCCCTCCAAGGGCAGTCAGGGGCTGGAGAGTGGGCTCTCTAAAGGGGACAAGGGAAGTACCACGCGAGCAACTGCGATGCTTTTTCTCATTTACTACTCCGACAACCCCATAAGGTAATCATTATCTTTTTTCTTAGATGAAGAAACTGAGGCTCAAAGTAAGTTCAGAGCCATGCCCACATCTTGCAGCTTGTAAAAGAGCCAGCTTTTGAAGCTAGGTCTGGCAGGAGAAGAAATACACTGAGGGTCACAGGCAAAAGCCCAAGGTCATAGGGAGCAAGGAAAGGGACCTGCTACTCCAATCCCTGGAAATACGGGAGCCTGGGATGGACCTGAGACAGTGGCCGACTTGTAAGAAGACAGATCCAGGAAAGGGACCTGTGCCAGGGAAGTGAGGCCCCATCAAGGAGAGGTGCCCCATTAGACCCATTTCAGCTAGACTAGACGTGGCTCACCCCCTCCACACCTGCCCCAAGATCCAGGCTGGCAGGTGAGCCACAGACAGGCAGCAGACCCAGCTGGTGCCAGGGAAGATGCTCTGGGATAAGAGCTTTTTATAAACACAGAAGTTTCCGGCCACATTAATGCTGGGGCTTTGGGTGGCAGTTGGAACTCTGCCCTCTCCCTTTCCAGTGGACACAGCCCTTGGCTGCAGCCCTGGGCAATCCCATGGGCAAGGGTTGCAGCTGCAGCAACCCCCCCACCCCACCCCAGGGAAGGCTGCTTTCCTAAGCCCTCCCTTACCCTGGCTCCAGAAAGTTACTTTTTGAAGTTGGGTCATCTTTAGGTCAGTTTGCCAGGCCCCCAAAATTCCCAGGCAGCTAACAACCTCAGGAGTCAGGGTTCTCTGTCACATGAAAAGACCCCTGACTTGGCCTCCATCTCCACCCGAGCCCAAGGCAGTCCAGACTACCAGCCACACACACCAGCTTTGGAGAAGAGAAACCAGCTCCCAGGCCCGGAGAGAGAAGAGCGAGTTTCTTCGAAGGCAGGCCCTACCCCCACCCCTTCCCTGAGCTCCTGGAATACCCCCACAGAAGGGATCTGAAAAGCTCCTTGGGCCACCCCCGCCTTTCCAGATGTGGAAACTGAGATTCCGACAAGGAAGAGAGTCACTCAAGGTCACATGGCAGTCAGTGGCAGAGGTGGGGCCAGAAGCCGAGCCCCCAGATCCTAGCCCAGATTCTTTCCATGCCTAGCTCCTTGGCCTTCTGGAGCTGTCGAGAAGGAAAGACCCCACCTTGTGGCCCTCCACCGTGTCCGTCTCCTCCCCCTCAGGATCATCGTGTTCCTCTGCTTCAGACAATGCTGCCCATCCAACTGATCCCCCCTCCCCCCACCACAGTTACAAGCACACGTTGTCCTGTGCTCACAGGGTCATGGGCAAGGAATGTCACCCGCTCCCTGCTCCCAGGGCCCTTGGCAGTCACACCCACCATGGCACATGCAGCCTTGGAGACAGACACACGCATGCTGGGAGGATCAAACACCCACGCCAGAACATTCACCTAGCCTGGGACACTTCTGGAAGCCTCCCCTACTGGGTCAGCCTAAGGGGTGTTGTATTCCCCCTAAAGGGACTCAGGACAGGAAAATCGGCACTATGGGGGCACTACATCAGGCCTGTTAGACCCTTAAAGCCCAGCGTCAGGCCGTGACACCCTCTCACCTGGGAGTCCACACTTTGTAGCTCTGTCAAAGATTCCTCCCCACTGCCCATGCAGGACCGAACTCATGGGTAACACGTACACAGCCGAACAGCATGTTCGGCACTCACTCTAAGCTCCTGGCTCTCAGTCTCTTCAAAAACACAATCAAGACGGCTCAGACACAGTACTTAAGGTCTCACAGTTCGGACCATATATACCTTCTCCTGTCCCTGCCCCCACACGGCCCCATCCACATCCAGGCACCCAGAGTTAGGGATACCTGCACACTTGAGATGTCACACACACTCCCGGATCCCGTAAGCCTGAGCTGAACCTCCCGCCCTGCGCCCCAGTACAGTCCCCTCGGCCCCAAACCCACGGTCCCAGGCACGAAGCCTTGCCCTCACGACCCCTGGCCCGCGGCTTGAGGCCAACAGCCCCCACTGACTCGCACTAGCCCGATGCACAGGGCCTCGGGCACGCCCCTCCATTCACACTCGGGAGAGCTCGGCCCGCCCCCAGCGCCCCCTCCCCGTCGGCCCCCTCCCCCACTCACTCTGGCCCTCAAACTTGCGGATGATGGTGTCCAGGAAGGTGTTCTGCGGCGCGACATGGCCCCTCCGCACCGGCATCCTGAGCCCATGGGCGGGCCGGGCGGGCCCCCACCCACCCCGGCCCGGCCCGGCCCAACACAGGCTTCGGGTGGCCCGGCCCGGCCGTGATCCCCGCACCCCGCGGCCAAGCAGAGCACGGGCGGGGCCGGGGCTAGGTTGCGGGCGCGGGGTCCCCGCTCGGCTCCCGGCTCCTGACCGCGGGCCGGGCCTGGAGCCGCCTGAGCTCGGGCCGCCCGGCCGCCCGCACACCTGTCTGCCGGCCCCCGCCGAGCCACGGGCCCCGCTCCGCCGCGTCCCCGCGCTGCGCTCCGCCCGCCCGAGCGCCGGGCTCCCGGCTCCCGCCCGCCGCGCCGACAGCCGCTCCGGCGCCCGCGGCTCCGGCTGCGCCTGCGGCTCGGCCCGGCGCGGAAGCGGTTAAGTTGGCGCGGCCGCCCGGGCTGCCCCGCCTCCCGGCCCTCCCGCCTGCTAAGCCGCGCCTCCCAGCACCGCCCTCTCCCCCCCCCCACACCCCGCGCGCCCGCCCTTCCCATTGGCTGAGCGGCGCCAAGGGCTCCCCCACCCCAGCCCCTCGCTCAGCCCTGGAGCCCCCGGGACTGGCGCGCTCCTAAGAGGGGGAAGGGCCCCTAGGTAGGGGAACAGTGAGGACAGGTGCCACGACTGGCCTTGAGACGGCCAGGGAGGGGACTGGGGGTTCCACCCCCACCCCCAACTGGAAGGGCTGAGGAACCTGACTTGGAGTGGTCTGGTCCCTTAATGCCCTGGTCTCCCACCACGCTAAGCACCGGCTGGGTACACACAACATGCGCTCAAAGCCTGCTGTAGGTGAACCGGGCGAGACCTGGGTCCTAGGAGGATGAGCCCAGGGTCTGGGGAGAACCGTGAAATGTGAAGGGCAAGATCATCTGGAGGCCCCGGGTGGGGTGCGATTTGAAATAAGGATGGGTGAGACTTAGGAGGGGCATGCACCCTGAGCCGGGGCGACCCACACACACACACACACACACACACACACACACACACACCCCTCTCCGGGGTTATTCGGGGGCCCTCCTGCATAGAGAGGTAACATCCTGACACGAGCTGCGGCCTCCTAGCTGCGGGATCAAAGATAGGCCCCTGAGCGCGAGGTTCCAGCCTGGGGATCCCCTTGTGCGAGTGGCCCTCCCTCCCTCCCTCTGCAGCGCGGGCCAGCCTTACAGGCCCAATCCGCGGCGGGCTCGGGGCCCTGCGGCGCTGCGGCGCCCAGCCCCTCGGAAAACCCTGGCCTAGCCGCAGGCCCCTCCCCCCCGGCCAGCTGGCTCGCTCCAGCTGCAGCTCCCTTATTTAGGCAAGGAGGCCTGAGGATGCTCAAGGGCAGGCAGGGTGTCTGCCCGCCGCCTGCCCACCGCCTGCCTGGGTCTGAGTGAGGGTCTCTGGGGCGCGGTGTCCCCGGCCTGAGCAGCCAGGCCGGGCCCTGCGAAGGCCAGGGCAGGGAGGCGGAGTGTTGACAGCTGAGCTGACCGGTGGGGAGGCGTTGGCAGCTGATCGGCCAGCCGTAGGTCCCCTCCCCTGCAGCCCAGATCTGAGACCCTTCTAGATGGATGGGGCCATGTGGGGGCCCCTGAGGGCTTGCAGCTGCCTCTGTCCTTAGAGCAAGGGGGTGGGTCTTGTCACCGGGGAGAACCATCATGGGAAGTAGGGGGAGGGGAGGAACAAAGGGCAAAGAAGGAAGCAGAGTCTGGAAGGAGAAAGGCCCAGAGGAAGAGGTCTTGGTGAGACCACCCTACCCAGACTCTCACCTTCCACCCAGGAACAAAAAGATGCAAACATTGGGGCCAGATGGGGCCATTGGCCAGCAGATGACACCTCTTTTTTATTTGCTGGTGGGTGGGCAGTGACTCAGGGAGGCAGCCAGTGGGAGAGAAGGAGGTGGCTCTAGCAGCTGATGCTAAAAAAGACCAGAGGCTCTTGCCTGTACAGTCATCCCCTCGGCCCTCTCCACCTCCCTCCGGCAGCTTCCTCACTCCCAGATGCCCCGGGCCTTCCGTAGCAGGACTCCCCTTCTTTAGTGACCTGGTATCAGGCACATCAACCCATCTGGGTCCTGCCCAGCCCCTCCCCACCCCATGACCACTCCTGCATGCTGGTTGCCTGCCCTAAGTCCAGGCTGATTTCAGTTTGAGTTGGGTGTCTTCCCCTTCAGGCTGGGGGTTAGAGAGAGCGGGGCAGGGCCTGCAGCACAGACAGGCACAAGGAGACAGGACATGGAGGGGGGACATCTGCAGCATTCCCTTCTCTCCAGAATAAGGCCAAAGGGAAGGGAGCTGGTCATCTGGCCTGGCCAGCTGTCCACGCTGTGGTACCATGTTCCCAGGACAGGCCTCTGCTCTTATCCCATGGTAGGATGAAGAAATCAGAGGGACCCTAGATCCTCCCAAAAGAGAAGAGACCAGACACAGAGTAGCCCTCCTCCTGTGTATAGAGGCAGGTGAGAAGAGAGCTGTTCCCTCAGGCTAAGGAGAGGCAAATCTCTCTCTCTCTCTCTCTTTCTCTCTCTCTCTCTCTCTCTCTCTCTCACACACACACACACACACACACATACACACACACACTCACTCAGAAGTCAAGCCGAATGCAGGTTTCTGACTTCCTGGAGGTTGAGAGGAGGGTCTGAAGGCAGTCCCACTGAGCCACCCCACAGCCAAGGATGGGGATGAGGAAGAGAGGCTGTGACATGGGGGTGAGGTATCTCCAAAGACATCCTTCTTGGGGCCACAGGTACCAGGGACCAAGAGGAAAAGGGCAACAGAGAAGCTGATGGAGAGCAGCTCCCCCACCCCGTTAACCATCTTCCCACCTCCATTACCCCCAGATCAAAGAGCAAGAGGAAAGTGCCCAACCTTAAAACCTAAAGCAACCAGAATCCACCCACCCCACTTCAAGCTCACAGAGCCATTTGCAAGGACATTTCAGGGAAGAGCTCTCTCCCCCAGCCTGTCTGTGACTGAGGGAAGGGAGAGGCTGTATTGACAGCAAGACAAGTAGGCTCCTCCCAGCTCCCAGAAAGAGACAGTTTAGGGAGAAAAGTCTGCGGGGAAAACATCCTGCCCACCCCACTCTCTGCTCCTGCTCAGTTTGAGGGAGTCAAGCCAGAACATCCTGGAAGGAAATGAGAAATTGAAGCCTGTGCTTGCTTGGTGGACCCCCAAGGAGCAGGCCAGGCAAGACACAGCCAAAATAGGGCCCAGGAGAGCAAGTGACAATCACAGGGGACTGGGAAACAGTTCCAGTCAGATGGGTGCAGAAAAGACATCTTATGGCAGAATGGTTCCTCAGAACCCCCGGGGAGGTAGAACACGGTACAGCCCTTGCCATGTAAGGGGAAGCTTAGGCTGCACGGGGTGGGGCTTACTTTTCTGTGCAACTGAGTCCTGAGAAGGGGGATGTTTTCAGATATGAACTGGGGTTGGAGGAAAGTAAGATCAAAACAGCAGCATGTTGTGCCCCCAGAAGCAGGGACTCAGGGCTTGCTGAAAGCAAAGAAGGCAGGGAAGGGAGGGACAGAGCAGGGAGGGCAACCCCCTCAGACCTCTAGCCCAGAGCCAGAGCTCCCTGCAGTCACTGCCATCTGCAGGCCCCCCAGCAGCAAAATCCTGTCAACCCCCAGCCCATAATCAAGGTCTCTGGCAACTTGCTACCCACTGTTGGTGGGACTTCTTCCCTGCCGTGTTGATAGCAAAAGAAGCAAGTAAGATGCTGGACACCAGAATTCAAGAGCCCTGACTTCTAATTCCGGTTCTTCTACCAGTCATATCAACACACATTTACTGGGGGCTTCCTGTGCGCCGGTCTCTGTGTGCCAGACCCCATGGGGGGTGAGGACAGAAAGGATAAGCCAGGATCCCTCCTCCAGGGATCCACAGTCTAATGAGGCTTGAGAAAGGTGGAGGACAGGAAGAAATGGTGTAGTCTGCATTAAGTGCTGTGAGATTATTACCAGGAGGTGTCATTTACTTTCAACTGGAAGAGTCTGGGAGGGACCTGCAAGGGGAGATTCCAGAGCAGGTCTCTGAAGGTCGAAATGGGACGGGGCAGAAGCACGGCAGGCAGAAGGGGGACAACAATGAGCAAAGGCATCGAGATTGCAGAATGAAGATCAGGTCTGGGGACCCAACAGTTTAGTGCCACTGGAGCGATAAGCTAGAGCCCTTAGTAGACGACAGTGGAGTATGGATTTTATTGTGTGTGCAGAGAAACAGTGGTGGCAGCTGAAACATACTGTCCACAAATACAGAAATCATATTTGTTTTTGCATAGATCCTAGCAGAGAGTCAGTATCTAGTAAAGGTCTGTTGAATGAATGAAATGTGCATAATAGTTTGGAGAAACTGAGGCAAAAATTAGGTGTTTTGATTACTTATGGCTTCATGAGAGCCATCCCAACCCCCAGTGACTTAAGTCAATGATAGTATTTATTTTGGCCATGTCCCTGTCATTTGGGCAAGTTCAGCCAGGACCATTTGTGTCTATGCCACTCATCTCAGTACTGAAAAGTTCATTCACTACCGTCTGGTGGTTGATGCTGGCTGTCAGCTTGGACTGGGGCCAGAACACCAACAAGCCTTTTCTTGCAGCTGCCCTAGCTTCCTCCTAGCATGGTGGCTGGGTTGAAGGGCAAATGTCCCAAGAGAGGTCCAGGCAACAGCTGTGCCACCTTTAATAGCATAGCCTCAAAAGTCACAGAAAATAATGTCTGCCATAATCATGGCCCATCAGATTCAAAGAGAGGAACAAAGACCTTCACTTCTCAATGGAGGAGTGTCACTGACTTAAGATTAAGACAAGTGTGATGGTATCTACTGGCACAATAGATATCTATTGGCATCTTGGAAAAATATAATCTGCCCCAGCAAGATGTGCAGTAGTCCAGGAGAGGGATGTCAAAGACTTGAACCAGGTCAAAAAAAAAAAAAAAAAAAGACTCGAACGAGGTCAGAGGTGATGGAAAGGGGCCTGTTTGTTGTGTAACTTTAGGAGGATCACTAAATCTCACTTTCCTTACCTGTAAAATGAGGAGACCAAACAAGCGGATCTCTGAGATCCCTTTCAGCCCCAATAGTGAATGATTCCCTTAATTCTACACAACCACATTCCCCACCCATTCATTTTCCCTCAGTACCCATCTCCACCTCCTTCTCCAGCTCCTGCCTCTGCCCTCTGGTCCAGGTGACCTTGAGGATGATGATGACTCCACAGATAGCACCCTGGTCCATCCTACATATTTATTTCAGACCAAAAATAAGTGGAGTGGGCGACCCAGAAGTGTAGGTGAGAACACCCTCAGACCCATCAGTCTCCCACTGCAGCCTGCTGTGTGCTCATCACCGTAGGGTCTCCTGAAAGCAAACAGACATATGGCACAGACTCCACCTGCAAGGGGTTCATAATTTAACTGGGGAGAACTAATGAGCATGAATGTCATGAAAACAATCTGGGGTGCCCCTGTGCTGGTGATAATAGGTTGGGGGAGTTCAGAGGAGGGAGGGCTCTGAGTGGGTTAGGGCAGCCAGGAGGGCTTCCTGGGAAGGCTGGGTCCTCCTGGACAGGCAGGGCTTTCTTGGACACAGAAGGAGGGAGTGAACATTTTCATTAAGCAAAGTCCCAACAAGAGTCAGATGTGGAGTCCTCCCACTGATCTATTGACCCCAAACCACAAACAAGGGAGGTCAGTTTAAATTTCCTCTGCCTGAGAACTTAACAGCCATCTGTCCATATGGATGATTTAAGGATGAAGCTCAGCCTCCTCAGACACAAGCAGGGGCTTCAGCGAGGCTCCAGAACTTAGCGAATAGTAGAAGTTCCAGAATTATGATATAAGAGGCACTGATGGGGAGAGAGAACCTGATTGTAAAGGGAGGACCAGAGCACTTGTCTAGAGGCTGAATTTGCATATGTTCCTTAGAATAAGTATTTACTAAGCACCTACTACATACCTGACACTGGTCTAGGATATAGTTGTTGCTGCTGCTGTTGTTGTTTTTTTAAAATAATGCCCTCAGGGTTTGCAGAACAAGTGCACTGTTTGACATAGACTGGGGGGTTATTTTTGGGTGTTCTGAAGGACTAAAAAAATATTAAGGAGCAAATCACGCTTTGATGCCACCCTGCCAGGGAAGCTGGCCTGGCAGGAGATCCCAAGCTCTCTTGGCTGCTCAGGTCCAGCAGGGCCAGAGCGCTGTCTCTGTCCAAGGTGCTGAAAGCCTTCCATGCCTGGCTCGGCAAGAAACCAGGGAGGGCAGCTCAGGTGAGGAAGAGAGGGGCCATCCTCCCAGCACAGTGAATTATACAGTCACCCCCAAATATGAAAATGCATCTGTAACTGGACAGTAGCTCCAGAAGGCAGCATATGGTGAAGCAAGAGCTGACTTTGCCAATTGGTGCTACGAAGCCTCAGGTCTCACTTCCATATGCCCAGAAAGTGCCTTCCTCCCTCACTCCCACCCAAGTCATCAAGGAAAAGATATGAATCCTCCCCTGAACTTTATATTTGAAATTCCTTGGCTTTTCCTTGAGGGTTTGTGTTGCTTTATGAAATATTAGAGCCAGAAGGGAACACTTTCATATTTTAGATGAGAAAACAGATTCAGAGCAGTGCAGATCCTTCCTCAAGTTTGTGCCAGAGGTTGGAAACAGAGCTGTACAAGAGGCAGCTCTCCTCATTCTTAGTTAAGTGATTTCCCACCCCACACACCAGACCAGACCAGGGATTATATACCACATATAACAAGAGCTGAAAGAAATCAGGAATTAGGGGCGCCTGGGTGGCTCAGTCTGTTAAGTATCTGCCTTCAGCTTAGGTCATGATCTCAGGGTCCTGGGATCGAGCCCCATGTTGGGCTCCCTGCTCAGAGCCTGCTTCTCCCTCTTGCTCTGCCTCTCCCCTCTGCTTGTTCTCTCTGAAAGAAAGAAAGAAAGAAAGAAAGAAAGAAAGAAAGAAAGAAAGAAAGAAATCAGGATTTCAAGGTGTGTGTGAGAGTGAGAGAAGATACAAGACCCAGAGAATTCTAGACACAGAGGTGGCTATGTCAGCTCTCCAGAACTATTCCCTGTTCATTCTGCTAAACTCATCAGGCAGAATTCAGAGCCTCCCCCAGTTTGGGAGGGAGAATGAGCATGGGAATGCTAACCCCAAACTAGCTCCACATCCTAAAGGGTAGCTATCCCATCCCATGAATCATCAACCAACATGAAGGACCAGAAAAGAGAACTCAGGTCCAACCAGGTCTTCCACTCCATCATCTTCCCAATCTACTCAAGAATAATTATCCATCACTCTTGATGGGCCCCATGCTGTAAGAGAGCCTCAGAGAAATACAGGACATACAATCCAGCCTCTGGACCTTGAAAAGTTTGCACTTAGTTGGGAAGAAAAAATGCTCACATGTGAATAGATAATATATTGCAGGGGCTAAATAAAATGAAAGGCAGCCAACAAGAGATGTCACATGGTCCTAGATCCCAAGTGGCAAGAAGTGGTGCAAACCACAAATGCTTTGACTTCAGAGTAGGAAAAGATTGTTTTAAGGCTGGAAAGGGAAGGGAAGGCTTTACAACGCAGGGTTTAAGGAAAATTTGGCTGAGTGGTCAGGACACTTCATCTCTGTCCCTCCGGATAATAGCAGTCCAGAGTGGGGCCTTCTTGTACGAAAATAGAGCTGGTGAAGGTGTGAAGGTGATAGCAGAAGCCGATTATGTGCAGGGGCTCAGAACGTCCAAGAAGAGAGGATTCAGTTTTTCTCCCCTAAAAAAGAAAGAGCTCAGGCGCTCCCTCTTCTGGATGCGCGAGGCAGAACAGCATCTAAATCTGGCTCCTCCAGGCACTGAGGTTGGCCAGTTCCTACAGCAGCCTCGGCTGGAATTTAGGAAACCAGAGACCAGAATGGGAACCCCAAGAAAGGCCTGCATCATCATCAACAGCAAATATACCAGGATTTGCTGGTCACTGGGAGTCAAAGGGCTTATAATCCAATTGGGAAGGCAGGAAGACAACACAATGACTAAAGGTCTGTCGGGATTTGGGATCAGGGTCTCTGTATTTCACAAATCAATCTATAGGATCTATAGGCTTCTCCTCTCACCCTGGGTTGGAGAGAGGGTCTGGTCCCTCCCCAGGGCACCTGAGAGGCAGGTGGAAGAGGTCCTGCCCAGCCAGTCCTCATGATGGTTGCTAGGCTGGGCACACTTGATGCTCAAAGCCCCAGTTCCCAAGAGACCCAGCACCACAGCAACCACACCAGGAAACTGGGTCAGGCTGAAGGACTGGAAGAAAGAAGAGGGGAGGAAGGAGGGGGCAAGGGGGCAGGCCTGTCAGACTGATCCCTGACAACTATGGCCTTCTATGAGGAGCCCCCATGGCCTGAGTCAGGGGCCCCCATGATCATCATTTGGGAGACCTCAGCTTGACCCTAAAAACTCCCCATTTTCACTCTGGATCCCAGGAACAAAGGGCAATTTCAAGTCCCCGTGGATGAGAAAACATTCATATCCATCCTGATGTTCTTAGTCCAAATTAGCTTTGAAGGGACAGGAACCGGAAGAGGAGGCAGGTCAAGGAGGGAGCTCCAGGAAACGCTGCCCAAGGGCACATGCATATGCACATGTACACATACGTATTCACTCATATCTACACACACTCACACACATCCACACACACGTGCTCCTACTTACAAACACAGACACGCACACGCACACAGGCATGGGCACAAAATCTGCTCAGGGCTGTGGCTCAGCAGAAAGAGTCTAAACCTCCAGGAGAATCAAGGCCTGGAGATACCCAGGTCTCTCTCGGGAAGTTAGTGCGAACTCCCCAGGAGCCCCCAAAGGCTGACGGTCACTGGTCACTCAGGGCAAGGTCTCAGGATTCTCAGAGGTCTCTCTGCCCCCTGACTTTCCTACCAGTCTGAAAGCCAGGGGACACAAGAGTAGCCACAGCAGGGTCAACATGCCCTAGGGAGCCCCCCTGTGGGACAGGGGCGGCAGCTACAAGCTCTAGAGTGAGGCCCCTACTCTCCTTCCCACAACTCCCCAGCAGCTGCTGCCACTACCTCCTCCCTCAGGAGCCACGCCACCTGATCTCACGCCTCTGGCTGTGTTGCACATGGCTCCCAGTGCCTTCGAGTCACCCTACCTGGTATGGACTGTGCAGAAGCAGGGGGGTTTCCCCAGAGAACATACCCTGTTCTCCTGGAGTGGGCTGGTCCCAGAATCATCATCAGCACCTTCAGGCTTATGCAAATGAACCACTTCAGGGTCCCAGAGGATTAATGTGGACCCCCAGCCCAGCTGGGCCCAGAGGCACGTGCCACTGGGCCCTTGCTCTTTCTGGGTATCATTGTCTAGGGACGCCTGAGCCCGGCCTTTGCTCCAACTTCTTCTCTTTAGCTCTCTGCTGCCCTCATGTGGCTTTCTCAAGAAGGGTTGGGGCTGCATGATGGCTCCCCGGTGCCAGCTCAGGAGCCCCTTTTAGAAAGGCAACATCTCCCACTGCCTGAGTCCTAAATACCCCAGACCCTGCACAAAGCCTTTCCCAAAATATCCAGCTCCACCTTGCAATCGGGAAGCTGAGCAAACCTCTCTGCTCCCAACCCAACCTTCCAGCACAGCATGAGTTACATCAGACGAAGGCTCCTAAACTAAAGAAGGGCTGCTCCCCTCCCTCCGCTGGCTTCCCCCCCTTCCCTTGCCTCCTTTCCCCTCAGCTCCCCACCCAGGCCTTGCCAGCAGGCAGGAAGGAAGCTGCTCATAGTGGGGAGGGTGGGGCACTTCCAGCTCACACTGAACAACTCCGGGTTGGGCTATAAAGAGTCAGGGCCTTCCGCTCCCGTCACCCGCCACCCGTCACCCTCCACAGCCCCCACAGCCCCACACACCCCCTTCAAGGCCAGAGCCTTCCCTCCCCCAAGATCAGGGCGTCCCACCTCAAGCCCTGCCCAGGGCTCTGCTCTGCAGGGAAGGCAGGAACAAGATCTGCCTCCTAGAGGAGGAGCCATGGGCCTGGCTACTTACCCGCAGAAGGGCCTGTCACCTGCACTGACCAGGGTAGGTGGGGATGGGGTCTGGACCAGCCTTCCCAATGGCAGAGAACACAGCCACTGCCAGAGACCCAGGAGCTGGGCTCCCAAACAGATTCTCTCCAAAGAACTTCCAGCTTGAAATCCCACAATTCAAAACTAAAATTGCTTTCCTCTCAGTGGAACTTCAAGTCTGCGGGTCTTGAAAATTTTGTCTTTTCAGAAATGACTGTTCAAAGTGAGGTCGCTAATAAGAGCAGTGGGCCACTGAACCGCATAAACCTAAACGCCCTAGTAGGGATGACTGACAAAGAGCAAAGTGGAGAGAGACAAGCCTGGGCAGGGCCTTGCCGAGGAAAGAGAAAGGCCCCATCTCCCCACCTGAAAGATTCGGGAAGGCCAGAGTCCCTCAGTGGAAGTTAGGACACCCGGGCCAATGCTGGCCACAGCCCCAGGAAAAGTAGGAGAAGAAAAGCTTCCGGTGGTGAAAGCCAAGCCTTTCTCTGTCTCTCCTTTGACTCTTTCTCCTCTTCCTAAACCCTCTGCCATGCCTCCCTCAACATCCATAGAGCCACCAGTGCCACTGTGTTGAACTGTCCCCAGTCTCCTTGTGGCCAGAAAATGTCCCATCTTGGACACCTCACCCTTCACCAGACTGACCCTCTAGTTCTGCTCACCCAAAGCTGTGCAGCCTCTCAGCTGACTCCTTTCTCAGGGGCCCCTCTCCACTGCCTCCAGAACACAGCTTCCAGCCCTAGGTGGCTGCCCACATTTGAGCGAAACAAGTTCACGAAGCACGTACCTGGTGCCGCGCACTCAGGCCCAGCAGGGTCCCGAATGAGAGGAAGCTGGTCTGCATCTCCCAGAGCACACACACTCACTTGGGACATAAATCAAAGGCACAGACAAGCTGCCCAAGAACCAGCCCTGAGAGGAACCCGAGCAAGTGATATTGCCAGGGCCTGGTGGCCCGGGGACAAAGCACGGCCCGGAGAGCCAGAGCAGGTCTCATAGAGGAAACACACTGGAGCTGTGTGTTGGTCAGGTCCTCCAGGAAGCACACCAAGAAGGAGCTGGAAGCATAAGAGACTGATTGGGGGTAGTGTCTGTGAAAGACAATGGGGGGGCAGGGGAAGGCTCCAGAACAGGAGGCAGGTCTGTTAGCTATGGAAAGAAAGAAGGAAGAAGAATCAGACCACAGCAAGCTCTGAGAAGCTCTCTGCCAGGCCAACAGGGGCTCCGCATCAAGACTGGCCACAGAGGAGTGCAAGCTGGGCAGAAATGGCGAGCCCACGGACCTCCCACAGCTCAGACTCTAAAGCTTCCAGGGAAGCACATGGCCTTGAACCCTGGGCAAATTCCAAAGGCAGGCAGTTCCTGCAGCAGGTTCTCTCTGGAAGGGAGACCTGGGCAGGTTACCTCCAGAGATGCCAGGGCTGAGCCATGAGGAAGGGGAAGAAAGATTCTCTTAGTCAGAGGGCAAAGGGTGAGGTCAAGAGACAGCACAGGTAAGGGCCTGAAAACTGTCTGGGGATCCATGAGGAAGCCCGTTTGTCCAGAACAGAAGGTGGTGCGAGGGCTGGGCCAGGGTGGTGCTGGGCCTTGGCCTTGGGTCAAAGGTTTCAGGGAGGGCCGGGGCAAGAGGTAAGCTCTGCTTTTGAGATGATTCTGGAGCCCTGGGAAGCGCAGAAGGGAGGGGAGGCTCCAAGGTCAGGAGACCACAGGGAGTGGCTTCAGTAAATGGTGCCGGCAAGTGCTCCCGAGGACTCAGCATCTGATGCTTGTTGTCACCTTCTCCCCGAGGAGTCCAGCCACTGCTCCACAACCTGGAGTGTAGGGAAAGGACTCCTTCCTGGTCATGTGCATTTTAGGTAGTGGCTGAATGGGAACCGGAAACGGGGTCTGGTGAAAATGTCTGAAAGGGGCCTGGATCCACTTCCTGCCTTGCTGGGAAAGGGGGGTGAGTGAGAGGGGGCCCTAGGGGCAGGTCTGGACTGAGCATAGGCCTTGCGCTTCTGCCTCCCACCTGCCTCTTTGTGAGAGAGGGGCAGCAAACCTCTCCAGGTGTCCAGGAGCCCAGGCCTCTTTATGTTTCCAAGGTCCCCTCGCCTTCCTCCCTCCAAACTGGCAGACCCTACCTTCTTGGTATGACCCCAGAGCTCGCAGCACAGCCTGTTCCTTCCGGCTAATCCGCCTGCCCGGCCCCCACCCAGGCGCACCCCAATCTTATCCTCCACTGCTTTTCAAAGGAGTCCAGCCAACACAAATCTACGTGTTTGTTTGTCTGCCTGTCTGCCTCTCCCAGTCTCTGCCTATTCCAGTCTCTCAACTTCCGTTGCTTTCCCACAGTTTCTCTTAGTCTCTGTGGCCTCAAATCCATGAGGCTCAGACCCCTGCAGACCCAAATGCCCCAGCTCATGGCCTTTCTCCAGACCCCTGATGGCTGAGAACTACAAACCCCAGTTTGCACGACTGCCCGAGGTGGATGAAGAGTGCTGGTGTGCACCATCTGCACTCTGGGAATTGTAGTTTCCTATCCCCGTGCTCTTGCTAGGGCTCCAAGATCTTCCCCGTGGGCAGTCCCTGCTCAGCACTAACTGCTGGGTCTATCTGCTGACCTACCACCCCCAGGGAAGCATGCGTCACTGGATGACAGGGTGGGGGTGGAGGCCCTGGATGGCAGCTTCCTGCTCTTTTGTGTCCCCCACTTGAGTCATGGGGGGCGGGGGTTCCAGGAAATTGGGGTTGGGAGGGGAAGGGATACCCTAATGCCACACTCAAGGACAAAGGGTCACTGCATCCTTGCTGAACTATATTCCCAAAAGCTCCAAAGCACTCAAAGGTGGGGGTCCAAGAGCACGTAGCTGTAGAGAGGGTGAGGAAGGGGAGCACCTGCAGTGACCCCAGAGGTCCCTGTGGTCACTAAGAGTCTGGGAACCATCCCCTGCTGCTGACACAGTGCTCACCTCCCACCCAATCTCTCAGAGCAAGGCCAACAAGGACAAGGTGGAAGTCCTCCACTCCGGCCAGACAACACACAAGGACCTCTCTGACCCTCTGATTGTCCACCCTGCCAACTCCACCCCTACCCCCTATCCCCACCCCCCCCACACACACCCCTGCTCCTGCACTCCAGCCCCAGGGCTCCAAGAACACCTGGCTTCCCACTTATCAGTCCTAGTCCTCTAAGCGGAACCCAGGCGTCCGGCCCCCCACCCTCTGGGCGGGCATGGAGCCGAGGCTTTAGAGCCTCCCAGCCTGCCTTGTTCCTGTCCCATTGTGTGTGGGGCAGGGGCGGGGCAAGGGCCAGCACCGGAGAGCCCCCTCCCACTGCCCCCTCCCCTTCCTAAGGAAAAGGCCTGGGCTCTGCTCGGAGGGCCAGAGCTGAGGCAAGGCTGAACATGGGCAACTTGAAGAGTGTGGGCCAGGAACCCAGGCCCCCCTGCGGCCTGGGGCTGGGCCTGGGCCTGGGGCTGTGCGGCAAGCAGGGCCCTGCCTCCCCGACCTCCTCTGAGCCCAGCAGGGCACCGGCACCCGCGCCCCCACCAGCACTGGACCGCAGGTAAGGGCCCTGGTGGCTAGAAGCAGGGGGTGGGAGGGAGGGTGGCAAGCCCAGGAGCCCTGGCTGGCAAGGGCGGGAGCCTGTAGCCCAGCCAGGAGGGCCAGGTCGCCCACACAAAAGGGCTATCAGTATGGACAGAACAGGACAATCAGGGAGGCTCAGATAAGAGATCAGGATCAGGGCCAGCAGGCAGCAGGTGAAAGCGGGAGGTAAGGGTGCCAGTTGACCAGGTTTGAATGCTGCTCTGATGCCAAGAGCTGTTTGACTTTGAGCAAGTCACTTAACCTCTCTGAGCCTTCATGTATATAAAATATGGACATAGCAGTGATTGCTCCAGGGGATTGTTGTAAGTTTCTAGCTCATGCAAGCCTTCAACAAACACTGATGCTTATTTAACAGAAAAAAAGGGGCTGGGGAGGATAGTTACAGGAGAGTGAGAAGATCCGCTCACAGAAAGAGGAGAGAGTTCGCCCAGGAGAGTCAGGCCCTTGGGGTGGGAGGCTGAAAAGACTGAGCAAACAGGCCTTTTCCCTCGACTCCTGGCCTCACCTCCTAGTGTTCATCAACCCCCAAACTAACCTGCCATCCTCAGCCCCCAGAAGAGAGAAAGGGCAGCTGGAGGCCAGGTAGGGTGTCAGGCCAGGCAGGGTGGCGGGGGGCCTGGAGGCAGCTCCGTGGGGAAGGCTCCGCACAGGCGCACCACCGAGGTCCGAGTCCCTCCCTTCCTCCCCGCCGCAGGCCTCAGCCTCTGGGAGGAAGTGATAAGGCCTCTGAGGCTTCCCTTCACACGATGGTTACTGTCAGGAGGGGTGTGAGTGGGGAGGGAAATCTGAGCTGAGGAATCCCTGCAGGGGCTTCCCTCAGCTCAGCCAAGGGCTCCATCCCCCTCAAGGTAGGGTTCATCACAGCTCCAGGGAGTTGGACACCCCGCGTCCAGAAAAGGCGAGGTGGGCCCTGAACAGGGATGAGGACCCAGCCTTGGGTCAGGGGCTCAGGAGCTCAGCACTGCTGCCCTGGGCAGCCCAGGCTCTGGCAATACAAGAGAGGGGCGGGCCTGGATTTTAAAGAGACCAGTTCTGCCCACAGGGCCTCTGGCAAGATTCCGAACTTTTCTGAGCCTCGGGTCCCTCGTCTGTAAATGAGGTGGCCGATACTGTCTACCTCCTAACTGCGTTGTGAGGGCTCATAGAGGAGACGTAAGGAAGCATGAGGCAGGCGAGCAATAAATCACAGGGCTTATTCATGTCGCCAGAGGGGTCTCTGGGGGCACATCCAGAAGGAAATACACTCCTCCCCATGACCCCTCTCCTGGGTCTCAGCAGCCCCCCGCTCACCCGGCCCCCGGACGGGCCCAAGTTCCCTCGCGTGAAGAACTGGGAGGTGGGGAGCATCACCTACGACACCCTGAGTGCCCAGTCACAGCAGGTAAGGCGGGGAGCCCTCCCCATCCCACATCAGGGTCAGCGTGGCTGAACTCAAAGAGACACCAGGAAGAGCCAGAGGAGCTAAGGGACACACAGGGGACTTTGGTGACTCCTAGCCTCCAGCCCTTGCCCCAAGTCCTGCCACAGCCCAGCCCAACTCACCCCGATTTCCAGTCCCAGCCCCAGCCCTGCACCCACACCTGCCCAGACCCACCTTCCCTCTGGTCCCACACCCTGCCTCTGCACCCTGACCTAGTCCTGACCTCCATGCTCCCTGCTCTTTCTGCCTCTGCTCTCCACCCCAACCTAGGATGGGCCCTGCACCCCCAGACGCTGCCTGGGCTCTCTGGTATTTCCACGGAAACTGCAGAGCCGGCCGTCTCAGGACCCTCCACCCCCTGAGCAGCTGCTGAGCCAGGCCAGGGACTTCATCAACCAGTACTATAGCTCTATCAAGAGGTGAGACCGTGCCTTGAGACCCACAGCCCACCCGTGTCCTTTGACCTGGGGCCCTGGTCCTGCTGAGCCCTCAAAAGGATGATCACCTTCCCTAGGACCCACTCCCATCATCCCCCACCCTGACGCCAGCACCCACCAGCCTCCCCCCAACACCCACACAAAGCCTGGAGAACCTCTCCTCCCGACGTGACTTTCTTCTGCTCCCCTCTCCACCACAGGAGCGGCTCCCAGGCCCACGAGCAGAGGCTTCAGGAGATGGAAGCTGAGATAGCGGCCAAGGGCACCTACCAGCTTCGGGAGAGCGAGCTGGTGTTCGGAGCCAAGCAGGCCTGGCGAAATGCTCCCCGCTGCGTAGGCCGGATCCAATGGGGGAAGCTGCAGGTGTGGCTGGCCAGCAAGCACCCAGAATCGGGACTGAGGGACAAAAAAGAGGAAAGGAGCAGTGAGGGCAGCTCCTGATGCTTCCCTGGGGGGTCCCAAGCAGTGGGGAGATCCTTGCCCATTCCCTTAGAGATTGGTACCCTTGGGGAGCCCACAGGCTGGTAGTGAACACCTGGTTGTTAAGCCCCATAGCAATTGCTTGGCTGGCTGTGGAGAGAAACACCAGAAACACCCAAACATACTGAGTCAGTGAGGACAGCTGGGCAGTGATCCCAGGGAGTACTGTCTGAGCAACAGAAGCATTCTGGAAACGGTCCCTTGCTGCTTCTTCCCTGTGGGCCTCACTTGTCCAGCCCAGTCCTCCAGCACCTTGGCCTCACACCCTCCCTTACACTCCCACCCCTGGAATGGCCTAAGAGAAGCAAGCTGACCCACAGGGGAACTTAATCCATGACCTTGGCCTCTTTAGCTGTAACTGGCCACCAAAGAATTTGGAATAAAGCCACATGCTCAGTAAATCCCAAAGGAGTCACCAATAAAAGAACGATCCTATCTGACACTTGCAACCCCTTGAAGTTGTTCAAAGATCTAGCTCAACTTTGAACCCATCAGAGCTTCCATATTGAATCCCACTCACTGCTACATCCCTACCTTGGCCCCAGACCAGCCACTGCCACCCCCCGCTTCTGTCACTAACCCAAGCAGGTAAGGGACCTCCCAGCTCCCTGCTGATGGCCCCACTCAGCTAGTCAAGGTGGCTTCTCCCAGCATCAGAATGTCAGGACGGGCAGACTCCCCGGAGAGCCACCAAGTGCAGCCAGCTGCCTTCCCGCCATCAGTGTGCTCAGGGAGAGTCTGCTAACTGGCCCGGGGTCACTTGCCTTTGCTTGAGCACTGTGGGTAACGGGGAACCCACCACCCACACCCTTAGGTGGCCTCCCCGTCACTTGGTGCCTTTCCCCAATCATCAGTGTGACAGTGACTGGGTCCCTCCTCTGTATCAGGTACTGAGTCAGCTTCTGCAGGGGTAGGGAGTTGTCCCAGCAAGGAGATAAGGAGCAGACCAGGCTACGTTGGGTGTGTGGGGTGCAGGGCAGGAAGGGGGGGTTCAGTGTGGGTGCAGATGGTCAGGGAGGCTCCCCAGAGAGGAAAGAACCGTGACGAGTGACCCCCGCAGCCTTTAGAGGCTGCAGACGAGGTGGCTACTTACCTTCTCCTAGAGCTGAGACTCAGGAGCCCTGTCCCCCCTCCCCCCGCCCCCCGCCTTGGCTAGCTCAGGTGTTCGATGCCCGGGATTGCAGCTCTGCCCAGGAGATGTTCACCTACATCTGCAACCACATCAAGTATGCCACCAACCGGGGCAACCTCCGGTGAGTGCCCCTACACCGCGCCAGATGGCACCCCTCCCCGCGGTGGCAGTGAAGGCAGGGCTCTGACAGCTGTCGTCCCCATGTGTCAGCTCGGCCATCACAGTGTTCCCCCAGCGTGCCCCAGGCCGCGGAGACTTCCGAATCTGGAACAGCCAACTGGTGCGCTACGCGGGCTACAGGCAGCAGGACGGCTCGGTGCGGGGGGACCCAGCCAATGTGGAGATCACAGAGGTGTGCCCAGAGAGTCGGAGCGGGTGGAGGCCAGCCCATGAGGGCTCTGGGAGGAGGCGTGGGAGTCCAGTCAAAGAGTGACCAGTGGAACAGGGAAGGGGGACTCTGAGATAAAGGAGGGAGCTGCCAATGAAGGGGGTCCCTGAGGAGGGCAGGAGGTTGGGCCCCTCAGAGCTACCTCTGGCCCTGCCCCCCACAGCTCTGCATTCAGCACGGCTGGACCCCAGGAAACGGCCGCTTTGACGTGCTACCCCTACTGCTCCAGGCCCCAGATGAGCCCCCAGAACTCTTTGTTCTGCCCCCTGAGCTGGTCCTCGAGGTGCCCCTGGAGCACCCCACGTGAGCATGAGAGGGAATGGGGCAGGCGGAGGAGGGGCTGCCCGGGGGTGGCCTGGCAGGCCAGGCTCCACAGGCAGCCTGATCCCCTGCCCGGACACCCCCAGGCTGGAGTGGTTTGCGGCCTTGGGCCTGCGCTGGTATGCCCTCCCAGCGGTGAGCAACATGCTGCTGGAAATTGGGGGACTGGAGTTCCCTGCGGCCCCTTTCAGCGGCTGGTACATGAGCACTGAGATTGGCACGCGGAACCTGTGTGACCCTCACCGATATAATATCCTGGAGGTGAGGACCCATACGTAGGGAAGAGGACGTATCCCCTTTGGAGCCATTGCCTCGCAAATAGGTCCCCACGCTGTCAGCAAGTGGGAGCACCTGAGTGAGGTCCAGGCTGCCTCCTACACTAGAATTTTGGAGGGTTCTGGGACTGTGAATTTGGGGCAAAGGAATATACATGCATGGATACAAATATGCAGTTATTTTTCTGGGATCTATAGCTCTATAGCTTTCCTCAGATTCTCAAGGCAGATCTTGCAAAAACAATGTCATCTTAGAAAGGAGAAGTTAAAATCCAGGGCAGAGAAGTAACTGGTCCAGGGTCCCTCTCTGCTCAGGGGTGCCTTGCAGGCAAGAACCTGAACCCGCCCCAAACTAAGCAGTCTGGCCTCTCGATGGCCACCTACCCACCCTCACTCCTTCTACTCATGAGTTCCAAAGATGCTCTCCGTCCACTCCCCCAAACCTTGTCCCTACCAATGCCATGCACCCCCGCTCCCAGGATGTGGCGGTCTGCATGGACTTGGATACCCGGACAACCTCATCCCTGTGGAAAGACAGGGCCGCGGTGGAGATCAACTTGGCCGTGCTGCACAGTTACCAGGTACACTGGCCCAGACCGCCAGGAGGGAAGGGGCTGGGGCTGGAAGACAGGGAGGCACTTAGAGACAGGGGCAGGAGTTGGAAACAGCTGGAAGAACTACCATGGTCCATGGGGCACACTGGGCCCATGCTGCTGGGGACACAGCACCTACTACTCCAGGCGCCACAATATGGGGGTAGAGTGTGCTCGGAGCCCTGCTGATCAGGGCATGCTCGGTAATGCAGGCCCCCCGGGGCAGACCGCATACATATTGTGATTTGTGGGACCCCCTGGATTCTGGAAACTCCAACTCCAGGACTGGAGGCCTGCTGAGCATTGTCGTTTGAGGAAACTAGTGCCTGCTGAGAACCTGGCCAGAGTTTAGGATGTTTTGGTTCAGGGGCAGGACAGAGCGACGTGGGAGACGGGAGCTGCTGGTGCCAAGCTTTGGGCTCGCGATGCATGCTGCAGCCAGGGGTGACAGCATGGTGGGGGAACAGCCTGGGTTAGATTTGGGGTGACCCAGGGCACAGCGGTGACTGGGGTCACAGGAGTGTGGGTCTGTAGGCTGAGTCTAAGCCCCTGCCTCCCCAACCCCAGCTGGCCAAAGTGACCATCGTGGACCACCATGCTGCCACTGCCTCCTTCATGAAGCACCTGGAGAATGAGCAGAAGGCTAGGGGGGGCTGCCCTGCCGACTGGGCCTGGATCGTGCCCCCCATCTCTGGCAGCCTCACCCCTGTCTTCCATCAGGAGATGGTCAACTATGTCCTGTCCCCGGCCTTCCGCTATCAGGTGCCCACCCCGCTGGCTCTCGCCCACTGTGGCCAGCTCTAACGAAGCAGCCCCCAGGGGCCTCCAAATGTTTGTTTTACTTATCTCCTCCTCCACTCCCCCCATCACTCCCCTGCAGCCAGACCCATGGAAGGGGAGTGCAACCAAGGGTGCCGGCATCACCAGGAAGAAGACCTTTAAGGAAGTGGCCAAGTAGGTGCCCTAGGAGCACTGCCCTTCCCCCACACCCAGCTGTAGCAGTGGGAAGGCCCCCACCCCCACACACCCACCACTCAGCGCCCCAAGACCTTGCTTGGACCATGCACCTGGGGAGGCTCTGGCTCCATGTCCTTGGGACTGCCCTCACCCTGCTCTCGCCTGCAGTGCGGTGAAGATCTCTGCCTCACTCATGGGCACTGTGATGGCAAAGCGAGTGAAGGCGACTATCCTGTATGGCTCCGAGACCGGCCGGGCCCAGAGCTACGCACAGCAGCTGGGGAGACTCTTCCGGAAGGCTTTCGACCCCCGGGTAGGGCTAAGCCCAGAGGAGTGGGGATCTGGGAAGGGGAAGGGGGCCCATCCATATATTTAGATGTGCCCCAGAGGACAGAAGAGGGTCACAAGTCAGAGCCCAGGAGAAAGCCCGGGATCCAAACGGATTCAGGGATCAAGTCTGCGCCTGAGTCAGGGTCTGAACTGTGCCCTGCCAGGGCGGGTCAGAGTAGAAGTGCCAGGACAGCAGGGGCCAAGTCCCTGGGACATCGGTCTTCTCGTCCACAGGTCCTGTGCATGGATGAGTACGATGTGGTGTCCCTTGAACATGAGACACTGGTGTTGGTGGTGACCAGCACATTTGGGAATGGTGATCCCCCAGAGAACGGAGAGGTAAGGCCTAGCAGGAAAGGGGCCACAGGAAACGAGGGGAGATTCAAAATGGGGAGGCTGGGCAGGAACCCCACCTCCATGATGGAGAGTGGAGATGCCTTGAGAGTCCCGCAGAGTGTGTGTGTGGACACTGCACTGGGACCCAAGAGCCTGCACAAACCAGACTCCAGCCCCACCTCCACACACACCTGCTTCAGTGTGTCACTGGGTCATTTCCATTGTCCCTGCAAGTGTTTAATATGTGGAAGGCATTTGGCTGGCCAACGAGGTCAGACTGCTCTCAAGCACTGACAAGTTAGAAAAAGTGCGATACTCCACTTACTGCTCAATTTCAGCTTTCTCTTTTCTTCTTTCCTTAACAAAAGAAAAGAGCACTGCTCGGATGGCAACAGAGATTAGGCAACTTCACTTTCTGCACAAATCTTTAAAGAAACAAACTAGAGCACCCCCACTGACCACTTTATCATCAGCCATTATCTTCCCAGCTTCGTCCCTGGCAGCCCCGCTACAGGCATTCCTCGTACCCTTGGCTGTTGCAGCTTCTAGGTGATAAAGGTCTCCTGAGCACTCGGCACCTCCCCAAGCAGCCCAGAGCAGAACGCTGAGGCAAGACTTCCCCCCGACCCCGTGCTGCCCACTTCAGCTGTCATTCTGATCTGCCTTGTAAAGAACAATAGATCACTGACTTTTTTAGTATAAAAGCAGTATTTACGCCCACATGACCCACTACCCTATAAAGACATAGAACATTTCCATCACCTAGGCAGTCCCCTTGTCAGTGCCCCCAGCCAGCCCCTTCCCAGTCCATCCCTTCTGTCAGCCAGGTTACTTTGGCCTGCTCTAGGATGTCACAGAAAGGCGAGCACACAGTAAGGACTCGGCCCACGTCTGAGGCTCATCTCACTGTGAGTGATTTGGTAACTTGCTCCTTTCTACTGCCGAGCAGCCCGAGGCGTTCACTGTGTGAACGCACCGTGTGTTTCTCTGTTCTCCTGCTGACGGACACTTGGGCCGTTTCCAGGGTTTAGCTATTATGAATAAAGCTGTTATGAACATTCTTGGGCAAGGCTTTTGTGGGCTTATGTTTTCATTTCTCTTGAATAAATACCTAGGAGTGGAATTGCTAGGTCATCGGACAGATGTATGTTTAACTTCAAAAAACACGAAAAAAAAAACAAAAAACTGCCAAACAGCCACAGGGATTGAACTGCACCTCTAACTTCTGTGCATTTCAGTGTATGTAAATTTCACCTCTTTTTCTTTTCTTTTTTTTTTTTTTAGTGGTGCAAACCTAGGAATACGGCCCACAGAAAACGGGGTGTATTCACCAAAGTCACTAATAAGAATGTTTACAGCAGCATTATTCATAACAGCCCCAGACTGGAAACAATTCCAATGACGGTCCACAGCAGAACGGATACATACATTGTGGTCTATTCAAATTCTAGGCAGCAATGACGGTGAATGGCTCACAACCACCCGACACAGATGAATCTGAACACTCAATGTAGAGGGAAAGGAGACAAACACAAGAGAATCCAACCGTAGGGTTCACTTTGTATTCAGTTCAGAAACAGGCAAAAAGAATCCATGGTGTTTCAATCAGGAGAGTGGTTGCCCCCCTGGGGTGGGAGGTGGTAACTGGGGGTCCAAAGCTGAATTCTAGGTTCTAGCAACATTTCCTGAGAGGAGGCTGACGACACAAGTATGTTCAGTTTGTGAAAATCTAGAAAGCTGTACATTTGTGATATGTGTGCTTCTCTGAACGTATTATGCTTCAACAAAAGGTTCAAAAAATAAAATTAAGGTAGCACACACTAATTATGGTGAATCTAGAGACACACCACCCAAACGCACCTACCACTAACGCGGGGGTGTTCCGGGCTTGCCACGTTTTAGGTTTTGCTGTGTGAAGGTGTCCCTGTAGCTCTTAGCTGTTTCCGTGGCAGCACCTGACACAGCTCAGCCTTCTAGAAGATGTTCGTGCCACCGACTAGCAATGGAGGCAATGCAGGGAGAGGGAGGGCTGTTTTCCACCTATCAAGTTGGCTGAAACATTAAGGACTGGCCACATGCTGTGTTGGCAGGAGTGAGCAAAGAGCGTGTCTCTTGCTGCGGGCTGGTCTGACCACCCACTTCATCCTGCCTTTAAATCCTGACTCAGCAGCTCCCCTTGCAAGGACTACCCTAACGAAACACTCAAAAGAGGAGGCGGGCATGTATATGTACAAGTGCTGGAGCACTGGTCACACACCGCCCAGATATCCTGAGTCAGACAGAGTCTCCTCCATGTGGTCCATGCAAATGTGGGCACACTGTGCAGCCATTCAAAAGGAGGTCAGTCTTGGTGTGTGGACCTGGAAGGAGGTCCATGATAGGTTACCGAGGAAAAAGCAGGTAAGTATGGTGTGGCCCCATTTTTACTTTTTGAAAAAACTATAAATACACATATATATGGAAGTTCAACCAAACAGATGTAGGAGTTTAAACACCTGCCCATAGGGTACATGCCTTGGGGGCAAGGACTGGAGGAAAGGTTAGGGTAGATTTTTGTCTTTTATTACTTTATGGTTCTGTAATGTTTTCAAAAAGCCAATACCAGTTTTAAAATTTTCAAAACAAATTAAAATCAGAATTTACAAATAATAAGGATCAGCTGACTGCAGTTTTAAACTTCTGTGTGGTTTGAAATAAAACAAAACCAACCATGATACCAACACTTCCCCTCCCCAGAGTTTTGCGGCGGCCCTGATGGAGATGTCCGGCCCCTACAACAGTTCCCCTCGGCCAGAACAGCACAAGTGAGTGGGGCTGGGAGCTTGGGGGGAGGTGGTAGGGAGGGCAGTGGGGCATTTGGAGACAATGAGGAAAGGAGGGCTGAAATGTTGTCCCTCCATGCCTCCAACAAGCTGGAGGATGGATGTAGGAGGCCTGGACACCCATCACAGCTCAGGAGCCCCTCCCTCCTTGCGACCCGGCCATTCGCAGCCCCCGGGGACTCTGAGGGCTGGTCAGTCCTCAGATCCCCTTCAGAAAGGGCAAGGGAGGCACACTGGGGCCTGAAGGCACAGAGATCCCTGGGTGACAAAGCCAAGCCCAAGGGCAAGGTCTTTCCTATCCCAGATGCAGAGAGCCTGGAGCTGTCCCCGAGCTATGTCTGGGCCTGCACCATGCTCCCAGTTCTCTGTGACAGCCCTGTCTTTGTCTTCTCTTGCCAGGAGTTACAAAATCCGCTTCAACAGCGTCTCCTGCTCAGACCCGCTGGTGTCCTCCTGGAGGCGGAAGAGAAAGGAGTCCAGTAACACAGACAGCGCAGGGGCCCTGGGCACCCTCAGGTGTGGGAGCTGCACTGAGGGGAGGCATGGGGGGGAGGGCAAGCTGCCTGGGCATACATGAGGCGGGGACGGGTGTGGGCTCCAGTGACGGCTCCCTGAACCCCAGGTTCTGTGTGTTCGGGCTGGGATCCCGGGCATACCCCCACTTCTGCGCCTTTGCTCGTGCGGTGGACACACGGCTGGAGGAGCTGGGTGGGGAGCGGCTGCTGCAGCTGGGACAGGGAGATGAGCTGTGTGGCCAGGAGGAGGCCTTCCGTGGCTGGGCCCAGGCCGCCTTCCAGGTGAGCCCCTGGGCCTGTTCACACATGTGACCCGGGCTTCCCCTCCCACCCCAATTCTGGCTCACTCCCACCTGCACCCCTCCCCCTTGAGACATGCAATATTGAGGCTGGAGGCCTTGCTGCTGCCCTGATTGTTTGGTTCTCTGGTCCCATCCTGTTCCTTCTAAAATCCATCCTCATTTCGCCACTGGACAGCCAGCCCTCCTGGCTCAGTCCTCAGCAGTGGGTGATCCGACCCTAACAACATGGCAGGTGCCTGGCCCAGGCAGAGGAGAGCAGACAGGGCCACGGTAGGCAGACCTTCAGCCAGGCATAGATGGGGCCCCTGAGTGGGCGCCCAGAGAAAGAGCATGCAGGGCAGGCAGGGCGGAGGGAGAGGAGAAGGCCCAAGAGAAGGCTGGACAGAGGCAAGGGCTGAAACTGAGGCCAACACAGAACCCACAGGAAGTCAGAGGCCAGACAGGCTTGGGGTGGCGCCTGGACCGATGGTGTCCTGCCTGGCTCAGGGAAGTGCAAGAAGGGGTGCATCCCAGGGCTGTGACTTTCTCAGGCAGGGCTTCCCCCAGAGGCAGCTCGGCCTGGTCTGGGGATTATGCCTGGAGGTGAGCAGACTCCTGCCTGTCCTGACACTCCTGTTCACACATGTGACCCGGGCTTCCCCTCCCACCCCAATTCTGGCTCACTCCCACCTGCACCCCTCCCCCTTGAGACATGCAATGTTGTAGGGCAGTGCTGGCCCGCCCAGGGTTCCCAGGCTTGAGCTTAGCAAGTCTGGCCTGATGGAGCCAAGGGGGACATGCAAGCAGGGGGGCTGTGGGGTTGCCTGGCGGGTTTGTGGAGGGTTTGCTGGGGAGGAGAAAGTCAAGCTGAAAAAATAGATAGGCTCAGGTTGGGAGGAGAATGGGAACGGAAAACAAGAATCCAGATGCAAGGAAGCGACTGGAAGCTAGGAGCGGGACAGGAAAAGGGGCACAAGGTGAAGTTTTAGGGATGCTGCTTTAGAGACGCAGGGTCAACAAGAGGAACATTCAGCTAGAAGCAGGAAGACGCTGAACGAACGAGGGTGGTAGCAGTGGGGGTAGGAAGGAAGGGAGGGGGGCAAGGAAGGAAGGAAGAGATATAAGACCTTACACACACAAAAGAAAGATTAACAGGACTAGTGATATGCGAGTTGGGAGGAGAGGGAGCAACCAATCATGGGTGAGCCCTGGATTTCAAGCCTGGGCCAGGACCAGCAGTGTGCAGGACTCCTACCTGAGCAGAAACAAATAGGATATGCACCCTCCCAGGGGTCCTGCCCCGGGGCCCCTCCAGCCCCAGTGAGCAACGCAGGAAGGACAGAGCAGCCACAGCCACCCAAATGTGGTGTCCCACTCTGGGAGCACTGTAGGGTTTTACATAAAGCCTCTCATTTCATCCTCCCTGGAACCTAATGATGCGGAAAGATGGGTCAGTGAGGCACGTGGAATGTAAGCAGAGGAGTCGGAATCTGAACACAGCTCTGCGCACACTGACACATTCACTGAGTGCTGCTGTGTACCGGGCACCGTGCTCCCTGAGACAGTAACACTCACCAGACTGAGGAACTGGTGGGTGTGACACTGGTAAATACGTGCAAACGGAGAGCTAGTGCAGTGGCCAAGCCATGCCATGGGCCGAAGAACAGGCCCCGTCAGCCTAAGCCACGGGGGCCGCTGAGGCCACAGGCATGAGCCGCGGAAGGGCGCCTCCCACTCCCAGGCCCCCCCACTCTCACAGTCCCAGGAACGGAAGGAAGGTGGCCACTGGGGACCCCACAGCCCAGCTCAGCCTCCTGCCTCAGGCTCCCTGAGCTTCTCACTGTTCCGGCCCTCACCCCTTGCCCCTCAGGCCTCCTGTGAGACTTTCTGCGTGGGAGAGGATGCCAAGGCCGCCGCCCGGGATATATTCAGCCCCAAACGGAGCTGGAAGCGCCAAAGGTACCGGCTGAGTGCCCAGGCTGAGGGCCTCCAGCTGCTGCCAGGTGAGGCTCTGGCCTTCCCCTGACTCTGCTGGCCCTCTGGGCTCCCAGGGTCCCAGGACTCACTGTCAGGGGCCCGGCCAGGTTCCCGGCTCAGTCTCAGTCTCCCCCCAGGCCTGATCCATGTGCACAGGAGGAAAATGTTCCAGGCTACGGTCCTCTCAGTGGAAAACCTGCAAAGCAGCAAGTCCACGTGAGGAGGACCACTTCCCCCACACGCACACCTGCCCTGGCCCCTCCGCCCCTCTGTCCCAGCACGCTCCCTCCCACGCCCTCCTTGCCCCCTTCTAACTGCCCCAACTCCTCACCCCCAGCCGGGCCACGATCCTGGTGCGCCTAGACACTGGAGGCCAGGAGGCGCTGCAGTACCAGCCCGGCGACCACATAGGCATCTGCCCGCCCAACCGGCCCGGCCTTGTGGAGGCGCTGCTGAGCCGTGTGGAGGATCCGCCTCCACCAGGAGAGCCAGTGGCAGTGGAGCAGCTGGAGAAGGGCAGCCCTGGTGAGGTGGAGCGGTCTGGGGCACAAGGGACGTCCCCTGGCCTCAGGGTCCCCTTGAGCTGAGGAGCTGGTAGAGGGCTGCCACCTCCCCTGACAGCCATAATGCCTGTGCTCAGAGCTGGCTGTGTTCCCTCCTGTTGGGCTGACCTTGTGGCTGGATGGTCCACAGAGCATGGCTCCTTTCTCAGTACCTAACTGCCTACCGCCAAAAGGCCGCCCCCTCCCTCTGGGCTCCCCCCAAAGTCTCCTCCTGACAGCCTCGCCTGCTCTGTAGGGGGCCTCGGGTCTACCTCCTGCCACACCAGTGCCTGGCGTTAAAATAAGAACCCGGACCAACCCAAACCAGCCAGAGGCCCCCAAACACACACACACACAGGCTACCCAGACAGGCCCACCACCACTGTTCAAGGGCAAGGTCTCCAATAAAACACAAGGTGTGGTCAGTCCCAGGATACCCCCCAAGCAATGACCACCTCAGACTCTGCAGTTCTGGCTGGCCCCTTCCTCAGACCTCCCCTGTACATCACCCCCAGGTGGCCCGCCCCCCAGCTGGGTTCGGGACCCCCGGCTGCCCCCATGCACACTGCGCCAGGCTCTCACCTTCTTCCTGGACATCACTTCCCCGCCCAGCCCTCAACTCCTTCGACTGCTCAGCACCCTGGCCGAAGAGTCCAGCGAACAGCAGGAGCTCGAGAGCCTCAGCCAGGTGCGGGCAGCCCCAATGGGCAGCAGGGGCTCGAGAGGCAGGAGGAGCCGGGTGGGGAAGGGAGTCCACCTGGCTAGCGCACCCTGGGGTTTAAGACCTAGCTCTGGAGTCATTAATTCATCTCGAATTCTCGGTGCTCAAGAAATGTTTGTTGGCCTGAACTAAGGAGGGAGAAACCCCAGGAGGCTCGGCTCAGGAGGAGTCAAGAAGGGAGGTCAGCAGGCAGGGTAGGGAGGTTCTGAGCCCATTGCGCCCTGCTCCCACCAGGACCCGCGGCGCTACGAGGAGTGGAAGTGGTTCCGCTGCCCCACGCTGCTGGAGGTGCTGGAGCAGTTCCCCTCCGTGGCACTACCTGCCCCCCTGCTCCTCACCCAGCTGCCCCTGCTCCAGCCCCGGTACTACTCGGTCAGCTCAGCACCCAGCGCCCACCCAGGAGAGATCCACCTCACGGTAGCCGTGCTGGCATACAGGACGCAGGGTGAGCTGATGGAGGGCCAGGGTCAGGGCCACACAGTGACCCTGGGACGGGCCCCTCATTGGCACCCTCTCCTCACCACCCCCCAGATGGACTGGGCCCCCTTCATTATGGAGTCTGCTCCACATGGCTAAGCCAACTGAAGGCCGGAGATCCTGTACCCTGCTTCATCAGGGGGTGAGTGAGTACTTCAGGGGATGGAGGTGGAAGGGGCACCGAGAAGAGAGTGTCTGCCCAAGCAGGGGTGGACAAAGTGCCACACGGATGGCCAGGGACAGATGGAGGAATCGGCAGGTGGCTGACACAAGGTGAGGGTGGGAGCTTTGGTTAGAGGCATGATGGGGAGCAGGGAGGACCCACTTAACACATATCTAGAATGGGGTATCTGGTTAAGCTACTTCGGAACTTTGACTAAGCTTTGGGTGTTTCGCTAATTAGGACTTAGGGTCCTGTCCCAAAGCTTTCCTTCCCAGAGACAGGGCTGGGATTCGACCAGCAGGCCCTGATGCTTTTAGGTAAACTATGTCCCTCGCTACATCTTTGGGGTCAGTCTGATATTGGGAGGCATGGCACTTGGGAACTGTACCCTGTTCAAGGCCAAGTCCCCACTTAGTCTGGGGAGAACTAGTTAGGTTACCATAGCATCACTGAGGACTCAAAGAAAGTAAAAGATCGCAGGATACCCTTTCCTTGTGCTGGGTTCAAAAGCCCTGCCTCATCCAGCAGCCGGGACCCAAAGCCTCGATTGGGGGTTGGGAGGGACTAAAAGGAGTTCCCAGGACATGCACCAGTTGGGTCCAGTAACCCAAACCCATCCAGGAGGCTAAATCACAAACTGTACCAATCTACTGAATATAAACCAAATACCAACATTAAGGCTAGGATTTAAAATAAACACTCAGTGAACTTCTTATGAACCAAAAGCTGTCCTTCCCTTCCCATATTTTGTAAATCGCCTAAATTGAGATATCAGAACATTCTTCAGTTCAAATTGACTCATATTCCCTTTGACCCATCCTCCAGAGATACAGGTGCAGGGAGTTTCTGCCTGCAAGTAGAGTTCTTTTCATAAACACACTGTGCCCACTCTGAGCTAGACTGTGTCGTAAGCACTTGACAACACATTTACCAGTGGAAGTGGAGTTCTCCTCTCCCCTCTCAGTTGAAGTTGGTAAGAATGTGGGAGCTGGGAAAGCACAGGGGCCTGACAGCGTGTTCCTTCACTAGGGCTCCCTCCTTCCGGCTGCCGCCTGATCCCAGCTTGCCCTGCATTCTAGTGGGCCCTGGCACAGGCATTGCCCCCTTCCGGGGATTTTGGCAGGAGCGGCTGCATGACATTGACAGCAAAGGTGAGACTGGGGGCCAAGGGAATGACTGGAAGGCAGGAGGGAGTCACTACAATCTAGGGGAAAAGGGACGGGGGCTACAAGACAGAAGCCAGGTAGGAAAGAGGGCAAGGAATGGGCCACAGAGGTGAAAAGAAGCTTATTAGACCAAGAGAAGGGCAGTGCCCTGTTGGTCCGGCTTCCTGGGGCTAGACACAAAGTAGGTGTGGGACAGGGTTAAGGACAAGAGGTAAGGGGAACTGGAAATCTAGAGAGAATGGGGCTAAAACTCAGAAGGCAGAAATGTCCAGAAGTGGCAGAAATGTCCACTCAGAAGGCAAAGTGTACTTGGGACTGTGCCAGAGCTCACCTAGATGTGTCCAAGACCCAAGGAAGCTACAGGGTGTTCAGGCTGGACACAGGGTGTGCAAGACAGCTGGTAAATCGAAAGGAAGGGGCTGTGACTGATAAAAAGGCAGATTATGTGGAAGCTGAGGATGTGCAAGAGTATGGGGTTGGAGCCCGGACAGGGCTAGATGGAGTCCTAGAACTTCCGTGTTAGATGGTGCCAAGCGCTTGGAATTCCAAGTCAGAAGGCCCACGTTCTAGTGCAATGCCACCACTGGTCATTCCACCGGAGGAGCCACCACCTCTTGCACACCTCTGCTTTTCCCTGAGCGTCTTCTCTGTAAATCGGGGCCAGGCGAGGTCTCTGTGAGAGCATCCTGCACTCTCCTGGAGGCTAGTCAGCCGAGAGTGGTTGTTTCCACTCGAAAGGCTTGGGCTGTCCGCCTGGGCGAGGTTAGCCAGTGGGAGATGTCGCTAGGGCTGCGCCCCGGGGAGAGAGCTCTCCCAAGCCGCAGTGCTGCTTGCAGGGCTGCAGCCCGCCCCCATGACTTTGGTGTTCGGCTGCCGATGCTCCCAGCTCGACCACCTTTACCGCGACGAGGTGCAGGATGCCCAGCAGCGCGGAGTTTTTGGGCGCGTCCTCACCGCCTTCTCCCGGGAGCCCGACAGCCCTAAGGTGCGACACCCTGAGGGCGCGGGGGTAACCTGACACTAGGCACCGGTGAAGGCCCGAGGGGCGCTCGGGAGGGGCGGGCGGGCCCAGGCCCGGCCCCACCCCCTCTAGAGCGCACCCTCCGCCCCGCCCCTCAGCTCCCACCCCAAGGACTCAGACAACCGCCCCCACTCGGCCCCTCCCGCGGGCCTTTTGGTCTCCCTCACCTTCACCCTAGCCCCGCCCCTTGCTTGGCTCCACCTCTCTAGACCCCAGCGCCGCGCATTTAGGAGCTGTCTGGCCGGCGGAGAGACGGTTCGCACCCGGTGCCGGACCCTCCCCCCAGGACCCCTCTCCCAGGGCACGCCCCTAATCCCGGCTTCCCTCAGACCTACGTGCAAGACATCCTGCGGACGGAGCTGGCTGCTGAGGTGCACCGCGTGCTGTGCCTCGAGCGGGGCCACATGTTTGTGTGCGGCGACGTCACCATGGCAACCAGCGTCCTGCAGACGGTGCAGCGAATCCTAGCGACGGAGGGCGACATGGAGCTGGACGAGGCCGGCGACGTCATCGGCGTGCTGCGGGTGCGGGGGGCGGGGCCGTGCCCGGGGCGGAGCCATGCCCGGGGCGGGGCCATGCCCGGGGCGGGGCCCACTCCTCCTTGGATCCGACCTGTTCTGGCCCTTTCCCCGCAGGATCAGCAACGCTATCACGAGGACATTTTCGGGCTCACACTGCGCACGCAGGAAGTGACAAGCCGCATACGCACCCAGAGCTTTTCCTTGCAGGAGCGACATCTGCGGGGCGCAGTGCCCTGGGCGTTCGACCCGCCCGGCCCGGACACTCCCAGCCCCTGAGAGCCCTCCTGTTTTTCATCCCAGTTCCGGCAGTGGGGCCGTCAGTCCACTCTGGCTCTGCGGCTCTCCTGTCGGAGTTGCCAGACCAGCCACCTCTCCCCTCCCGAGGTGCCTTCCCCTCTTTGTCCAGAGTGTGCCCTAAATCGCCTTATTCACGGAAATGAGTGAAATGTCCCTCTCTAGGTCTGTTTACTTGCCCCAGGTCCAGAGCCCCCCCTCTCAGGTCCTACTGTCACCCCCTTTGTGTTCCTTAGGTGAGTTTTAGATTCCCTTTACCTCTCTCAGGAGTATCTTATCTCGAAACCTAATCTCTAAATCATTCAAATATTTATTATTGAAAATTCCCCATAAGAGACTGGACCAGATGTTATGAGAGCTACTAAGACGCCTAACCCAGCCCCATCGATTAAATTACAGAATGACAAGCTTTGTCTTTTAATTTGTGCAGATGAAGGTCATGGTAATTCTTTGGAAGGCAGTCCTACCCTACATTCTCCACTCTGACCAATGCTCTAGAAATGTGGTTTCCAGCCAATCACAGACAGTTCTGTGTTGCCTCCTTGCTCTTGGTTGAGAAGCAGGTACAGCCTTCAGCTGTCAGCAGGGGGAATGCCAGAGACTAAGGTCACAAAGATGTGTGACACAGCCAGGAGCAACCTTTACTGCTGGTTTCAGGATGAGCGGCCACACCCACTTCCTCCGACGTCACCCTAGTGCTGAACTCCAAAGACATCAGCCCTCCATAGTTTTTCCACTCACAAGTCCCCATGGCCCCCCTCCACAAGTCCCGTGGGACCCTGAAGGCCAGGCTGGCTTGAAGAGCCCACTGCCGTCAGGTCCTGTCCCTCACTGTTTCCCTTACATTTAGCTAGGCCTCCGCCTTGGCCCTGTACTTCACCCTGAGAATACCTGGGGAGTGCTTCCCAGGCAATTGCTCCAGAACAGCTAGTTGGGGTGGTGTCCCCTTAGCGCCCCCAGGTGGGGATCATCTCTAAGACTTGTTTCCAGATCTTTTGGCATCTCCTCTCCTACCCTTTCTTGGCTCTCCCGGGTGAGCTCATCACTAACCTCCCCCAAGTCCTGACCAACTAGAGCGTCCTTAGGCCTACGGTTTGGGGGGGGGGGGGTCTCTGAAGAGGGCTCGGCGTCATGTCCTTCCACTCCATCTTGTCTGATCTACAGCTGGAGAAGCCAGGGAACCTGGGGGAGGAGAAGGCTCTTGGCAAGCATTCCAGGGGGTTAGGTTCCAAAGATGACCATCCGCATCACCCTGAATTCCCACCACTGCCCCCAATCCCTCCAAGTGGGGCTCCACCCAATTTTCTATTCATTCCCCAATCCCCCCCACCCCCACCCCCACCCTCCTGCTCCATTAGACAACACTGACCCTGAGGAGCCCTCTCAGTCAGTACCAGCGGCCTGACCAGGCTCCTTCTGGGTGTCTGTGGTCTCCTGAAACTGTCCAGGGAGCAGATTCTGGGTCCTCTGGGTTCTCCACTGCTGTCTGGGGCTGGAGGCAGGACTGGAGCCTGGTGAGAAAAGCCATCAGCTGGCCGGTGTGGTGATGCCCACTGTCCACCCAGGGTCTGTCCCCTGCACACCCTGACCACCTCACCATCACTTGACCAGGATGGCTTCTCCTCATCGGGCGAGAGTGTCTGGGAGGGGCTGGACCAGGGCCTGGACAGGGAAGAGGCTGAAGCCTCGCCCCACAGTTCCTGCTGCTGCTGTTGATGGAGCTAAATGGAAGGAAGAGGAATGGTGGGCTCTCTCGTGCCACACAGTGGGAAACCCAGCCCCTGGACTAGGTGCAGAGGCTTTTCAGCTCTTCCAGCTCCTACCGAGTACTTCCTTACACTCTACCCCCCCCACCCCATCTGCATTTCATTCAGCTGCTTTCTCCCTACATTTCTCTTTCTGGCACCCCTCTGCTCACCTGGTGCAGGTAGATAGCATGAAGACTCATCTCAGCAGAAGCAAGCTCTGGAAGCTGGGCCAGCTTCAGGCCCCCAGTGCCTCCTGGGGACACACAGCTGGAACAGAGGGCACAGTACACCAAAGACATGCCTCTCCCCCCTGCACCCCACAGCGAGGGCCAGATTTGATTTCCCCTTCCGAGGGCCCATGTATACTCCTCCTGGAGGACCAGCCCCCACCCCTACCACCACGCCCCCACCATGGCTGCCCTGCCTCTCCAGCCCCCCCTCCTCACCTCGGGTCCTGGGCAAGGCGGGAAATGGAGGCCAGCAGGCTAGCTGTGGCTGCGGCTGGGCAGGGAGTCGTGGGGCTCAGGTCCCGTGGGGGCAGGAGGGGCTGCACCAAGAGGTTGGCCAGAAAGGCCTCAGGCTGGGAGCAAGAGAAGAGGGCATCAGAAGAGAGGACAGAAGGGGAGGGAGGAAGTCCAGGGAATGACTGAGAGCAAGCTAGACCAAGGAGCAGGTTAATACAAAAAGTGAGAGGGACAGGAGGGACTTCGAGTGGTGAGGGCAGAAGGGCAGGCCAAGCTGCAACTCACCAGAGGTGAGTAAGAATCACTGAGCACCCCAGGCGTAGGGGGGCTGCGAACAGAGGTGGCGCCCCAGGCAGCTGCATCTTGTTGTACTCTGCCCCGAAGGTGCCCTAGGAACTTGGAGCTGTGCCCAGGGGGGCGCCATTGTGGATGCACGAGGGAGAACCTCATCAAGGAGAGCTCAGTCTTTCCATCCTCCGCGCGCTGAGACAGTGAGGCCTCTGTCTGTCCTGCCGAGAGCCACTGAGAACAAGAACAGTCAGTCGTTCAGATGCTGTGCACACTGCTCTTACAGCTTCAGTGGGAGCCTCGTGGGGTAGGCGGGACAGGAAACACTGGCCCGTGTTCCAGGTCAAAGAACAGAGGCCACGATGGGGCCTTGCTCAAGATCACCCAAGAACACAGCAGTAAAGCAGGACCGGGGTCTAGAGCCAGCACTAGGGGAGGGTGTGGGCTTAATGTTTCGCCAGCCTGTGTACACTGGACCCCAGGGCTGGCCTGACCGCCTGCTTCCAGCCCCACCTACTGACCAGTTCATACCTCTGCCTCTCTGACAGTCTTTCCTCCCACTTACTGGAGTTGCAATGTGCTGAGAACTCTGTCAGGGTTCTAGACACATCATCTCCTGTAATCCTCACAGCCCTGTACCTTAGCTACAGTCACTGTCCTTATTTGACAGATAAGGACACTAATGTGTGGGGAAGTGAAGTGACTAGCTCAAGGTCACAGGTGGCAAGCAATGGAGCTTGGGGGGGAACCCAGCTCTGCTTTGAGTGAGGCAAGCGAAGCCCTACCCAACCACAACCCCACACAGCCAGGGATGGGCTCTAACCTGAGGGTGGCCGTGGCGCTTCACATCCATAAGGGCAAAGGAACAGATGTCCCCAACTCCAGCCACATCCACAGTGAAGTGATGAAAAAAGTCAATGATCTCCAGAGAACGAGGGCAGAACCAGAAAAGCAGAAACAGCGGAGTGAGGAGTGGGGACAGGAGCTCCTCCAGGAGGGAGACCTGGGGAAGCAAGGTGAGGCTAAGAAGGGCATGTTGAGGGGTCCACGCTCACAATCAGGACCAAGAGATCCCCAGGGCCGCTCGCCGGGGCCGGAAACCTCTAAGCCTCCCGGCTCCTGGGATGGCCAGCCCCGAGCCGAGCCCATTTGTCCCACGCCTTCTCCTGGGCGCCCTCGGGCTGCGCGGGTATTTCCGCAGCCCCCCTTCGGGGCGGACCCTCACCGCTCGGTACTGCAACAGCCGCGCCATCTGCCGGTAAGCGCTGGCCCGGCCCGCGGGGCCGGGCTCCTCTGGGAGGTAGTGCATGTGCGCCAAAGCCGCCTGCAGCAGGAACTGCGGGGAACGACTCCGACCCTGCTCTTCCGGAATGAAAGACCTGGAGAGCGGGTGGGGGTGGAGAAGGGGCCTGCAGTTAGGATGTGCGGACGGGCGGCGGGGCTGGGGGCGGGGGGCAGGGCTGACGGCCTGAAGGGTAGGGATTGGCGGGAGGCTCGGCCCCCGGTCAGAGGAATGTCCCCCTCCTCTCCGGACGAGCTCCCCAGCACCTGGCCACGGTGGCCGTGACCCCGAGCGCGGTCATGGCGGTGAGCACGTGCTCCACGGCCAGCACGTCCTCGTCGTAGACGGTGAGCACGAGCAGTGCGGCGAAGAGCGCGCCAGCGAAGAAGACGACCTGGCGGGCCAGCAGCGCGAGCAGGGGCGCGGGGGGCGCCGCGGCGCGCAGGAAGGCGGCGGCCGGGCGGTAGGCGCGGGCCAGGCGCGCACGCAGCTCGTGCGGCAGCTCGTTGAAGTGGCGCAGCTGCAGGTGGGCCAGGCGAGACCAGCGGCGCGCCCCCAGCGCCCCGGGCTCCCGCCGCAGCAGCTCCGCGTGGCTGTAGAAGGCGTGCAGCACCTGCCAGGCCAGCACCAGCGGGCTCAGCGCCAGGTTCACAGCGGCCAGCAGCAGCACCGTGCGCCGCCAGCGCGCGGCTAGGGCGCCCCGCTGGTCGCTGCGCTTGTAGGCGTCGGGCAGCTCCCAGCCCCCGCGGAAGAGCGAGAAGGGCCCGCGGAAGAGAAGCAGGTCGACGTTGAGCGCCAGGCCGCGGCTGAGGAAGGCCGCACTGCCTCCCCAGGGCAGTGCGCAGCGGGCCGGCAGCAGGCCCTTGTTGGCCAGAGCCACCTTGTAGTTGGTGTAGCGCAGGATGCGGTGGTGGACGTCGAGCTCGGTCAGCGGCCGCGGCTGCACGCACAGCCCCCCGCTCTTCTGTAGTGCCAGCAGGCGGGACTGCACCTCGGCCCAGGGCACCGAGCTGAGCTCCTCCTGAGGAGAGGGCACTGCTGAGCGCCAGCAAGCTGGATCCTGCCGCACGGTGGTGCCCAAACTCACCTTGACCAGGGCTACATCCCTCGTTTGCCCTCTCCCCACCTTGGTCTCCCAGCGTCCTCGAAGGCGTGAAACCTGCCACCTTTCCCTTTCTGCCCTCTCTTGCCCTCCCCTGACCTTGTCACTAACAATCAGGACACTTCTTTCTTCCTTTCATCCTCTTCTGAATTGTGTTCCTCCTGCCCCTGCCTCTCTTGAGGCCATGAGTCACATGCTTCCCGGTGACACCTACTCATTTAACTTCTTCAGGTATCTGATTTCAGCTCCTGAAGAGCATCTGTTCTGGACCCTCCCCCTCCACCCGGAAGTTCTTCACCTACAGCACGGAACTGCTGCCAGGAATGCAAAGTCTCTCTCCTTCCCGTTCCTAGGGTGCTGGCCCGCACAGGACCAGAAGCCTCCTTGTCTCAGCATGCTTTGAGACCCCCGAGCCCCATCCCACTCCACCACCAGATTAACCTGCCTAAGACACTGGCCGTGTCCATGTCTGGTGGGATGCTGTCAGATCTCACTTGGGGCTCATCTGCAAACCTCATGTTAGCCCAGTTTCACCCAGCTGCCCCAGTCCGGCTTAGTCAAGTCCCTCCAGGCCAGCCTCTCCAGTCCATCCCAGGCTCTCCCCTTCCCCTGAAAGGAATAGGGGAGGAGAAGAAGGGAGGAGGAGGAAGGGAAGAGTCAGCAGCCTCCTGGAGGAGCAGTGGTGTAACTCCCGCCCTCCCCGACCTGTGCTACCCTGGCCCTCTCCATCCTCCCTGCACTCTGCCTGTGCTCCCCTACTCAAGGGGCTTTCTGAAACCTCTCCGCCTCGCTGTGCAGGAGAGCTGTGTGGAAGGTTCTGCACTTCTGAGGGAAGCAAGGGAAGCTGGCTGCAGAAGGTAGCCTTTGAGCTGAGTCTTAAAGAAAGAACGTAGGAACAGAACAAGAAGAAGATGGGGAGGAAAGAAAGGGCAAAGCATGAACGGGGACAGGGAAGGGGCCCATCACAGTGGTCCACTGCAATAGGGAGTGAGGCCAGACAAGGGGGTGGGATCCCCCGATGGGGCCTGACCATTCAGTTGCAGGCCAGTGGGTCCATCTCAGTGCTGCCCCACTTCCTGCATCAGCACTTGGAATGCCCTCCTATTTCCTAGCCTTCCCAGCCCCGCCCGAATTCCTGCTGCCCTGTAAAGCCAGATGGCCACCCTTCCTCTAAATACCTACTGTTTCGACCACAAGCATGTGACCATAAATCATCTTCCATAATCTAACTAAATCAACAAAATCCCACTAGGGTCAGGACCATGTTTTCTAAGGTGGTACCCCACCTCCTAACATTACTCAGGGCCTGGGCAGGTGTCCATAAGGCCTTCTGCCTGCTTTCCACTGGGTCCTTCTGTCTGCACAGCCCCCACTCCTCCCCTATTCTCTGCCCCCTCTGACAGGGACCCCATCCACAGCCTCGCCCACCCAGCTCACCGGGGGGATGTGCAGGGCCTCCCTGTAAAACACCTGGATGTCCCAGTAGCTGAAGAGGTTGCAGACCGAGCGAAGCAGCTGTAAGAGCCAGAAGGCCGCAGCCAGGNAGGAAGACCAGCAGGGGGCTGGAGCGGATCCTGTGTGGGGCGGGACAGATAGCAGCGAGAAAGTGGGGGCCCAATAGAAAGGGAGACTAGACTTGGGGAGAGATGGAAAAGTCACAGAGAGGGGGACCCAGCTAAACCAGCGGTTCTCAAAGTGTACACCCTGGGAATCCCTGAGTGTCTGCAAGGTCCAGATTTTTTTCAGGGAACATTCAGGTTTTCTGCTGTTTTCACGCTCATTCTCTCGTGAGGGTACAATGGACTTTTCCAGAGGCTATGTGTGTGACATCGTGTCGGCAGCCGATGGAATGTGTGCTTCTGCATTCTTAGATTTTAAAGTTATTCTCAGCTTTACTCTCTAATAAGATAATTATAAATAGAGAGATATGATTCTCATAAACAAAAGCTCTGGAGTGTTTTTGATCGAGTTTAAGTGTATAAAAGGTGTCCTGAGACCAAAAACTTGGAGAACAGCTGATTTGGATCAAGGGACAAAAGGAGGGGGGGGTTCTTGTCTGCTCCTCTCCCCCTGTCGTTCCCCCAGCCAGCTGTCACTCACCGCTGGGCACACTGGGAGGAGGACAGGATGGCATCTGCCAAGGTTACTTTGTTGTGGAGCAACCCAGGTCTCGTCCGGTTGTTTGGCTGGTTGGCAAAGAGGATGTTGTAATCCACACACCGAAGGAGGAAGGTTGTGAAGGTGACAATGAAGACAAATTGTCTGGGAGACAGGGAGTGAGGTGATCAGCCTCCAGGCCAGCCCCGGGGGGTCCTCCCCACCCTGCTGAGCCCCTGGGCTGCTGGGGGCGAAGGGGGTGGCCACGCTGGGGGGACTAGAAGCGGCAGGCACTACTGAGGAAGCAAGATGACAGAGTTTGGGGGTTGGGACAAGTATCTCACCCCAACTGGAAGACATCCTCCAGCAGGATGCAGGCAAAGCCATTTCTCTGGTGGTAGCTGTAGATGTGACAGCGCGTCAAGAAATAAGCCTGAGGCATGATGGGCCTTTCTTGAGGACCCCTCTCCCTCACTCCCCCAAAGCACTGCATCCTCAGAGCCTCCCTGCCAAAAATGGCACCAGCCCCCAGAGGTCCCCCATGCCACTCCTGCCCAGTCGAGTACAAAGGATATCTTGGTGAAGAAGCTGTCCAGGTTCTGGATGTGGTGCCAAGAGCCTGGGCACAGAGAAGAGACTGTTGGGACTTGGCTCTCACCTGAGTGACCAGTTCACACCCTCAGGAGCCCCCAGGCCCTCCCCAGTACTCCCCTCGCAGCCCCACACCCACACTTACCTCGGAGCCCTTCAGGCACATGGAGCAGGGGCTGCTGCTCCTCTCCATGGAGGGGTGAATCTTGGGACCCCTCAGGGTCACAGTCTTCCAGCCGCTCATAATCCTGCTCAGGGATCAGAGGGCCTATCCGCAGCCCAGGAGGGTCCTGGGGGCATCGGCGTGAGGGAGGGGGAGTCACTGAGGCCAGGGGTGGGGTGGAGTGGGAGCCCCATGAGGGAGGAGCAGAGATGGGGGTCATCGCAGGCTGTGCCTGCGTTGTTGGGGTGGGGAGGGCACTGTGGCGAGGCTGAGAGGCCCCTGGGGCCTGCACCGCTGGGCAGGGGGGTCCCAGGGCCAGAGGGGGAGCTGAGGAAGGGGAGCTTCTTGTGTGAGGGGCAGGGGACAGAGAGAAGATGGAAATCCTCCCTCCGCCAGGCCCCCGACATGGAGGAGGAGGAAGAGGAGGCAGGGGCATGGGGAGGAGAGGCACCGATCCAGGCCCCAGGTCTCCCCACCGCCCCAGCCGCCCTCTGCTCCCCCCCCAGCCCACTCGCCTCACCATCAGGCCACTAGCTTCTCTGGAAAGCTTGGAAGGACGGGAGCTGCTGCTGCTTCCACAGAGGTCTGGGGTGCTAAGCAGGGACTTCAACAAGGATAGTGACAACAACAGCGTGGTGACTCAGTCAGGGCAGCCCTCAGGCGTCCCAGCTCTCAGTCACCTGTCTGACCACTCACACCCCTTCCAGGGCAATCTGCGGCCTAACCTCTCAGGGCCAAGCCTCTGTGCCTGGGAGGGGTGTAAGCTGGAGAGGCGGGGACTGAAGAGCGGGCAGACCAGAGATACCTATCCTCCCCTCCTCAGACCTCGAGCGGATTTAAAGGGGAGGCCAGAGAGTAGCAGCCAAATAAACACAGCAAAAAGAAACTCCTATCAAAGGATTATAATACTACGAAACCGAGATGTTAAATCTTTGATTTCTTAAAATCTTGTCTCCCCTCCCCCTACACACACACACACACACACACACACACAGATCAAAAATCAACAGAGAAATGCTTTAAGACCAAAAGCAAAAAGAAGAAAAAGAAAAGAAAGGGCTGATTTTCTGTTTGCCTGATGGTACTAAGGGAAGAGGGGAGACTGCCCACCTTCAAGGCCAGGTTGGAGGAAACTGGAGGAGGGGGAAGGCAGTGAAGAAAGGAGAGGCAGTTATCCTGGATGTAGGAAGAGGTTTGGGGAGCTTACCGTAGAAAAGAGCCTCTTCGAAGTTCTATTATGTTTTTTTCTTTATCCCCTTAAACGTCAAAAACCCTCTCCCCCTTTCCTATCCCGTGTGGGGGGGGCGGAGAAGCATCAGAGCTGAATGAACCAGCAGAGGGCAGCTGGGGGGCCAGGATTTGGAAGGGTAATTTGAATACCCAGGGAGATCTGGCTGAGTTGAGCTCCTTGCTGCCACTTCAACAACAAAGAGTAGCAGCTGGTTTGTTGCCATGTCCGACGTCATTCCTAAGGCCCTGAATCACCAGGTTTCCTACTGAACCCCATTCCTGAGGTGCTGACTCAGCCACCCAGGTGTCAGGGCCTCCAGAGCTCAGGCCTGAGGGCTGTTGTAGGGGACATTAGCCATGAAATAGAGGAATAAAGTGAGTCCAGAGTGTTCATTGGAGGAATGTGGAGGCAATCATGAAATTGACCACAAAATGGGAGTCCAGATATGCCTGTTTTTCTCCTTCTGTGCTGCCTTCCAGGGATAGGGATTGTTACAGTAGCTCAGGGCTTGCATCATTTTATCCCTGAGCAGCCGGAGGTAGAGCTATGAAAACGAGATTCACTCCTTCTGGAGGTGGCATCCTAGTGCCCAAGATGGAATCCCACATTGCAGAGGGGCTAGGAAGTTCCCATCTCTCGGAGACATCTGCCAAGGTGGGTTATGTAGGCTCTGCCTGATCTCTCTTCAACCTCACTCACCCCAATACTCAACATACTCACATTAGGACCCTTCCCATACTCCCAGCCCAACTTCAAGCTAATCTGGCACATGTTCTTACCCAGTTCCACCCCAGATTCATCAACTGACAGCCTCCCTACCACCACCCCAATTCAAGTGAATTTATTATAAAAAGGGCACTTTTCTCTGCCAGGCACTTGGAGGGGAAGAGGGTATGGATGAATAAGGCAGAGCCACTACCAGAAGGAAGTCACAGCCCTTGGGGGAGGTAGCTGTGCAAATAATTACACGGAAGAAATAAATAAGCTCTCAACAGAGGTGCAAGAGCTGTGCGGTGGGAGCCTTAGGCAAGTCACCTTGACTGCGGTGAGGAAGGCATCTATGGGGGAGAAGGACCTAGGGTCGCACCTCGATAAGCAATACAGGACCTCCACGCTAGTGGTTCTGGATAGTTAAGTAGGGGGAGTGTATCAGAATCACCAGGGTAGTTTTTTCCCAAATACACGTGGCTGCCGTGCCTGGAACTCTGACCTGCCTGGGAGAAAGGGGCGGGTGACAAGGAACATGCAGACGTTTTGGGGAAAAAAAAAATTCCCCAGATCATTTTTGTCCCTTCCTCCCCTAGGACAAGCACTCTACACTCCTTGGAGGCGCCGGGACATCTGGAGTCTGCCGGCAGCACCCATAGGAAAACAGCCCCGAGGTCAGCGGCGGGTGCGTTACTATGGATACCCCGCGGTGGTGAGACGCACTAGACACACACTCGTAATGTCACCCAAAGCTGACCCCGGCAGTGGGCTAAAGGCCAGGCCCCACCTGCTCGGCCCCGCCCATGCCTGGGGGCGGGCGGGAAGGCGGCTGTCTCCAATCACAGTTCCGGAAGGAGAAGGACCGAAAAGGCTTTCTCCAATCACAGACTTCGAGGAGATTGATGCGTCTTCCCACCAATCGTCGCCGAGGCGCGAGGGGGTTGTCGGGATGGGGGCCGGAGCCAACATGGAGCCCTCAATGGGATGAGGGTGAAGCTACAATTGCCGGCTGCTCCTGTAGTCACGTCCCATCATGTTGGTGCATTTATTTCGGGTCGGAATTCGGGGCGGCCCTGTCCCAGGCAGGCTGCTACCACCCCTCTGCTTCCAGACATTCTCGGCCGTCAGGTAAAAAGTGACAAAACTACTGGGAGCGCGGGCCGTTGACCGTCTAGCCGTGCGTGGGGCCCGCTGGGAGATGGAGTCCTGGGCTCGCGCGAGGCCTGCCGGAAGTTGTAGGCCGGCCCGGGGCGGGGGTGGTGGTGGTGGAATGTCACCCCCTCAGGGCTTGGCCTCAATTATTTATAGCGACGACCCAGGTGCCAGCAGGAGACTCGGTCCGGCTGTATCCGTGTGTGGGCTGGACGCTCTAGGTCGGTGACCACACCGGTTCCGTACTTCCCACCAGAGGGCGCCATGCTGCACAGGTGTAGAGCCTTGGGGTTGCCGCCGTTTCTGCCCCTTTCCTGTCCTCGTTCTTGGAATTGGTCTGGCAATTTGGACAAAAATTATTAGTGTCCAGAGACATTTAGTATTGGTGTTGCTCCCGAGATTCAAAATGAGCTAAACATAAATGGTTCCTAGATCTGGATACTTTCAGCAGAGATAAAGTCAATCTAGAAACGCGTACATGCGTGTTCTTGTGTGTTCACTCTACACATGTTGGTTAAAAGAGAGAGAGACGCAGGTAGGAAACGAATATGGACCCTGAAACTGCGACTCCAGTGTAAATGCTTTATGAGAAAGGAATCACTGGTTCCTTTCTCATTCTGGAGTGAATAACCTGTGGGCCAGCCAGGCAGTGGACTGGCAGTGGCGGGTGGGTGTGAACTTGTGTCATTTGGAAAGCCAATCTGATTGAAAAAGGGCAAGAGCTGGGCCAAGCTGGAGCTGGAAGTACTGTTGCTGGGAAGTAATCCTCCAGTTCTTGGCAGTGACTAAGCCCTGCTTAGAGTCTTAGTTTTGAGAAGATGAGAGAAGCTGGAAAGTAGCCACGGTGAATTATTAAAAAGTTTGAAAACAGTCCTTAGGAAAAGAGGAAGGTTGTTGATATCATTACTGGAGAGAAACTCAGGGGAAGACATCAAATAGTATCCAAGTATTTGTGTGTTCACAAGTGCAGTGTCTTTCAAACGTGCAAGTCACAAGAGATCATAAAATGAATTTAGTGGGTCAGGATCATTTAGAAACGAATATAATAGGGAGCACCTATAGAGCATGTGACTCTTGATCTTGGGGTCGTGAGTTCAAGCCCCAGGTCGGGTGTGGAGCCTACCTTTAAAAAAAAAGTAACTATAATAGAATACATGTGTAACAAATTAGGGGAAGTATTGTTCTGTGGAACGTTTCAATTTTGTGTGACATGTCTATTGTACTGGGGGGCAGTACACAGCATATCTCTTATTGTTGGCCTCAGTAAGTCTAAAACTTTGCAAACAGTGCAGTAGCAGTTCAGGTCAGATTTTTCTCTTCTGCATTTCTAATAAGGGCATGCACTCAACAAACGTATGCATTTGCTGAACATCTCTTACGTATAAGAGCTCTGCTAAGTGCTGGGGATGCAATGTGAATAAGATAGAGCTTCCTGCCTCAAGGAATATAAAGTCTATTGGGGAAATTGGAAGCAGGGTGAGCTTCTCTGTCTAAAATTTAAGATAGATATAATGTACACAGTGGAAAACAAGACATAAAAACCAGGCGTCTGGAATGGGGTGGAAGGAACCATAACACAGAGGTGGCAAGAAGCCACCCAGGCAGACCCCCCTGAAACAAGGGAAGGATGAAGTAGAGATGCAGTTAGGAGCATCTAAGAATACGATAGACTATCAGAGTAAAGGAAAAACCTCAATATACTCATTTCTTAAAAGCCCCTCCCCATCAATAACATTTGAATCTTTTTTTTTCCCAAAGGGAGTATTTTTTCTTAAGATTTATTTATTTGAGAGAGAGCAGGTGCACTTTTACATGAGTTGGGGGAGGGGCAAAGGGAGAATGGGAGAGAGAATCCTCAAGCCGACTCCCCACTGAGCGCAGAGCCCAACTTGGGGCTAGATCCCAGGACCCTGAGATCATGACCTGAGCCAAAACCAGGAGTCAGCCTCTTAACTGACTGAGCCACCAGTGCCCCAACCTCATTTGAGTCTTTGAGCATCCTACCACATACTCTTGGCCAGATAACTTCTGCTTCTAACAAGCTCCCTGTAGCCCTTGCCCCTCTCCAGCCTTCTCCTTTTTGCTATAATCTTTAAGTAAATTTGATTATGTCATACCCCAGCCTAACCCCCCCCCCACATGGTCCCCATTGCCCTCTAAAGTCCGGGTGTTCTGAAAGGACAGTGATGCCTGCCCTGCCCCACACCGCCTCATGCCTCCTCTCCCTTGTATGCCAGGCTTCAGCTCCTCTGTTCCTGACATTTTCCATTCTTTCCTACCCGCAGCTGTTCCGAACTCGCTTCCTGCTGCCTAGAGCTCTCCCCTACTCTATCTCCACACATCCCGCCCTGCACTGCCTTCACTTGGCCAGCTCCTTCCCATTCACCCTCAGTCTCATCAGGAAGGCCCTTCCTGACTCCCACAGACAAGAGGAGTGCCTGCTCTGTGCTCCCCGAGGGCCCTGCTGTGCCCCTTTCCACACTCAGCAAGCTTTGTCATTAGCTGCTTGTCCTCCCCACTAAAATCTCACCTCCATGGGGGTAGTTACTTCTGTCCGCTTACCTCTGTTCCCAGTGCCTCGCATCAGAGCACTAGCATACAGTAGGCACTCAACCCGACATTGCTATGGATCCATATGGAAACCATAGAACACAGAAGGTGATTTTGGCCTACCTGAGGTGCCAAGATCTATTATTTGGATTTTTATTCCTTTTTTCTCCTTCAGCTGATAGGGAATATGTCACCATTTCCCCCCATACGTTGTCACATACGCCCTCAAGGCCTGGGAGGAGCCAGGGCGAGCGGGTGCAATGAGCACTGACTGGCAGGCAGGAGACTTGGGGCCGGTGCAGGCTCTGCCACGCACAGCCTTGGGCACCGCACACCGGGCGGAGTAGAACAAGCCTGGATTCTGGAATCACACAGCAGGGTTCTCCTCTTATCCCAGTTCTGCTGCTGGGGGACAAATTATTGCAGCTCTCTCAGCCCCCATGACATTTTCTTTTATCAAGTGAGAGTAAGGGCACCTCCGTCCCAGAGAATGGAAGATCACACGCAGCGGGTCATCGACTGGGGAGGTGGGGGCCGCACCTGCTGGGCTCGCCGCTGCAAGCGAGCCCGGCGCCAGGCACCAGGGAGGCGCTGTCCCTCTCTTGCCTCTCCAAGCCAGATTCCCTCGGGGCTTCTGTGTCCTCGTCTGCAAAAGGAGCACCTGTAGACTAGCTGCCATCCCAAGCGATGTCCTGCGATCAGAAAGAGCACGGGTTGGAGATGGTCACTGACCAGAGGCGCCCGTGGAGGCTGAGAAGGCCGCGCTGTGTGAGGGCACAGGGAGAACACCTCTCTGACTTGCTTACGGGCTGCCGTCTCAGTCCTCCGCTACTTGGCCGGTGTGCGTTCCTCTCAGAAACTGAAGCTGCTAAAGAACAGCCTGGGAAAGGCAGCGCAGGACCCTATGGCAGAGGAAGTGCTGTCCAGAGGGCTCCGCCCGGAGCTGGGCTGCTTTGTCGTTCCTTTGAGGGACAGTCCGGGCCTCGAGACGTCGATGCCATTCTCTCCCTGCAGGTCCTCTCATGGCCGCCACAGCGCCTATCTCCTCAGGGCCGTGGCCCAGCTGAGGTCCCAGCTACGGGCCCACCTCCTTCGAGCACCTCCAGCTCCCAGCCAGAGACGCTCTGCCTGGCGCTGGGTTGGGGGAGTCCTTCTGGGCCCTGTGGTGTTGAGTAAGTGCCCCCGCCTCGGCCTCGTGGCACTGTGTGAGGCAGAAGAGGCCCCTCCCGCCTGCTCCAGACCTTATGTCGGGGAGTCCCGCTTTAACTGGAAGCTCTTCTGGCAGTTTCTGCGCCCCCACCTGCTGGTCCTGGGGACAGCCATCGTGGTGAGATGCCCCTCTCCGTTCCCCCACATCAGGGACAGGGAAGGAGCCAGTCAGGTTTGCGAGCTGCATGGGGACAGCTTGCCTGCCTCACCAAGTCTCAGAATAGACTTCAGGAAGCAGCAAGGGCTGGCTGGCTTGGGGACTGGAAGCCAAGGGATACCAGGAGATCCTGCACAGAGCAGCTGGGTGTGCAGGGTACAGGGGTCCCCAGGGGCTGGCAGCCTGGACTTTAACTCAACTGTCTCAAAGAAGCACAGAAGTAGCCAAAGCATGAGCAGCTGCAGGGGAGGGAGGGCCAAGGTCAAGGCTAGGGATGGGGAAGAAGATGGCCCCTTCTAAATGTCTGCCCCCCTCCCCCCCGCAAGCTGGCACTGGGTGCAGCACTGGTGAATGTGCAGATCCCCCTGCTTCTGGGGCAGCTGGTGGAGATCGTGGCCAAGTACACAAGGGACCACGTGGGGGGCTTCCTGACCGAGTCCCGGAATCTCAGCACCTACCTGCTCATCCTCTATGGCGTTCAGGTACGGCAGGAGGGAGGGCCTGGGGGCACCCAGAGGAGCCACCCAGGCGCCCCTGAGTGCCCTGGCCTCTCTCCCAGGGGCTGTTGACCTTCGGGTACCTGGTGCTGCTGTCCCGCATCGGCGAGCGCATGGCCGTGGACATGAGGAGGGCCCTTTTCAGCAACCTGCTCCGGTACTGCCGGCCACAGGGTGTGGGTGCGGGTGACTGGTGGCCCGGCGGTGGGGCGGCTCATCCTCAACTCATGTCTCCCTCTTTTCCCTGACCGCCTGTGCCCTTGACCTACCATCAGACAAGATATTGCTTTCTTTGATGCTAAAAAGACAGGGCAGCTGGTGAGCCGGTTGACAACTGATGTGCAGGAGTTTAAATCATCTTTCAAACTTGTCATCTCCCAGGTCAGTTCCCCAGGTCCCCCTGTGTGTACACACACACACACACACACACACACCCCTAATGTAGACACACCAGGCCAGCCCCACCCCGCCTTGCTTTGGGCCCTGAGCCTACGCTCACAAGTGAGAAGCCTGCCGTCTGGAATGGGGAAGTTCACGGAAGGGAGGTGCCGTGGCATCGTCCAAGGTCAGGACAGGCTGTTTCTCTCCTGTTCTGAAATTCTACCTCCCCGGAAAACCTTCCCAAGGACTCAGACAAGAGCCTTTCCTGGACCAGCTTGCCAAGAGCAAATTCACCCTGGCCTGCCTTACCCCCAGAATGCCTGGCATGCTGACAAGGGTTAAGGAGAATGAGTGAAGGCTTTTTAGTGTATCACTGACGTCCCATCCTCATCCACTCCCACTATCACCGTGCCTGCTGGGTCATGCCAGACACTGGCCCATAGCGGTTCCTGGGCGACATCCCTACTCGATTCTTTTTGTTCAGTTTCTTGAGCAAAAAGCAAAGCCAACTGGGATTTGTCTAGAGGAAGGATGCTGTGGTCCATAGACATTCTCACCCAGCCCTTTCATGCCTGCTAGTAGAGAAGGGGTTCCATTTTATGACTGGGTGGACTGCCATTTGGCCTCCCAGGGCTCGGACCTATGGTCTTGGCCTTACGAGGGTAACGCTGTAGCCAGCAGACCCTTAGTCAGTCCCCCCTGTCATGGTGCTATTGCCAAACGGCCTTCCTGCCTTCCTTCTTTCCCCAGGGGCTGCGAAGCTGCACCCAGGTGGCTGGCTGCCTGGTGTCCCTGTCCCTGCTGTCCCCCCGCCTCACGCTGCTGCTGATGGTGGCCACACCGACCCTCATGGGAGTTGGCACCCTGATGGGCTCAGCTCTCCGAAAATTGTCTCGCCAGTGTCAGGAGCAGGTACTGGCATTCTTGCCCATCCTCCTCACCTGCCCCGTTTCTCTCTGCCCTGCCATCCCTCCCCGGCTCCAACCTCGCTGTCTACTTCCCGGACTCCTTGCAGGTTGCCAGGGCAACGGGCGTAGCGGATGAGGCCCTGGGCAATGTTCGGACTGTGCGGGCGTTCGCCATGGAGCACCGGGAAGAGGAGTGAGTCCCAGACGGGGAAGAACGTGAAGCAGGGAGGACTCCCCGAACGCACCCCACCAGCCCTGCACCCCACCCTGGCTGCTTCCTGACGGCCAGGCTTGGCGTCTCTCCCCAGACGCTACGGAGCGGAGCTGGAGGAGTCCCGCTGTAAGGCAGAGGAGCTGGGCCGAGGCATCGCCTTGTTCCAAGGGCTTTCCAACATCGCCTTCAACTGTGAGTGAGCAAGTCCCCACCCGGGGCGTGGGAGCACCCGGGCATGGCTGGGTATGAGTGTGGAGCAGGGAAGGACAGTTCCAGCAAGGCGGACAAGGGGCAGCTGTCCATGTGCTTCATGTCCTTCAGATGTCTGTCCAGTGCCAGCTGCCCAAGCGTCCCCTCCCCCCCACTCCTTTCCAAATGAAGAAACAAAGGCAGACACCATTGAAGTGACTTGGTGACATTTCAGCCTGTCCGAGGCACAGCAGGGATTGGAACTGGGGTCTAACACCTGGGCTGGGCTCTGTCCTCGGCTCCTAGTTGCTTCCTAACTACCTGGCCCTTTCCCCGTGCAGGCATGGTCTTGGGCACCCTGTTTATTGGGGGCTCCCTCGTGGCTGGACAGCAGCTGACAGGGGGAGACCTCATGTCCTTCCTGGTGGCCTCCCAGACGGTGCAGAGGTGAGTGTGAGGCTCTTCCCATCCTGAAGGAGCCCTACTAGGTCACCGGACAGGGGGTGGCAGCCTGCTCTGGGGACCGCTGCCCAGCCCCTGGCAGCCCAGTTTCCTCAGGGAAGCAGGGGCCGAGGAGAGGGCCGCCTCCAGCCTCCTGCACCGGCCAGATGCTCGGGAATGGGGCTGTCCTCTTCCGCTGCCTGAACAGCTCAGAAATGCCTGTGATAGCTTTTTAAAAAATTGGTAATTGTGGTAGAATACACATAACGTAAAATGTACCCTCTTGACCAGTTTTCAGCTTGGACTTAAGGAGCGTTCTGCACGTGTCGCGCTGTGGTGCCGCCATCGGTCACCAGCACTCCTTTATCCTGCAGACATGAAGTTCTGTGCCCATTAACCACTAAGGCCCCTGACAGCCTCTGGCTCTGTCCGCTTCGCATCCCTCCCGTAAGTGCGATCGCACAGTGGCTGTCATGTGCCGGGCCTGTTTCACTCGGTGTCACGTCTCCCAGGTGCGTCCTTGGCACAGCCGTGGCAGGATTTCCTTGCTTGTTAAGGCTGAGTAGGATCCCATGTGTGGGTAGACCGTCTTTGACTTGCTCTTTAAGAGCTCACCTGCTGTCCTCTGCCTGACCTTCCCAGGGACAAGAAGCTCACCCCCTCTCCTGGCCTGCCCACCCTGGAGCTCAGTGTGTTCACGACTCTGAGGTCTGCCTGCTCCGCTGGGCCTATCTGCCCAGAGCTCTCGGCTCCCTTTGCACAAGACCCCCACAGCCTCCCCTTTCTCTTCTGAGCTAAACATGAGCAGCTCCTGCTGTCATTTCTCATCCCTTTGTCTCCCCCCACACGCTGTGTATATAAAAGTATGTAAAACATAAATAGATATTACGATAAATAATTGAAGAGCAAATATGCTATAATAAATCACTGAAGAGTAGAGACCAGCATTACAGTCAACCACGTCAAAAAAATACAGTATCACCACAGACAGCCCTCCGTGCCCCTTCCCCATGGTGTCTGATTCTCACGGCACGCGTGGCCGGACTATGCATCGTGTCTTACCGCCCGTTTCCTACAGCATCCCTCACCGTCAGCCTCATCATTGTCCCAGGTAGAGTGGAGCCGATCCCAAGACTCCCACCTTCGGCCCCACTTAGGTCCTCCAGTGCTCCCTAATATGAGCCCATTCAAATCTTCTCTGAAGTTCAGACCCCAGGTGGCCTCATTCCTCCTCCAGCCTGGGAGCTAGGAAGCTCTTAGCTGTTGTAGAGACAGGACTTGGCACCGACCCCAGGCTGAGCCCTGGCCTCTTGCTCTGGTCCCGAGGACCCTGATGAACCCCACTGGTTCTATTCATACAGTCACCACATGGCTCTCCACGGACAGTGGTGGGAAAGTCTCCCTTTCCCTACCTCCCAAGCCTGGCCCTCCTCCCTTAGGCCTGCTTTCCCCTGGGCCCCCAGGTCCCCCCTATGGCCTGAGTTCAGACCCTTTCCTTTCCTCCCCACTGCACTACCTCGCCAGTTAGAGCTTTGTTACAAACAGGAAAACCTAGGGAGTCCGTCCGTACTACCTCTCTCTCGGACGGCTAGAGGGAGCTGCTCCCACAGCCACAGGCCTTAGGCCCCTCCCGCTGGGGGCCCGTCACCACATGGACGTTCTTCACCACCCACTTTAGAGGAATTAGGTCTATTTTATTAAGGAGGCTGGTGTATTTCCTCCTGGGGTCCAGCAGGGGAAGGGCCTGTAGACCCCATTCTAGGTGTTCTTTTTGTGGCATAGGGTCTCTGGAGGAGATGGGGAGGCATCCAGAAGGACCCCAGTCAGGGTCAGGCCTCCTGGTCTGTATCCTGGTCTAGACCCCACTTGGAATGCCCCCCCCCCCCAGGCCTCTTGGGAGAGCCAAGGCCTGCCTTCTGAGCCATCTCTGAGAGCAAGGGCATCACACACCAACGAGTCATGGGCATCTGGTTCTTGGTTGCTGCTGGGCACTGCTGCCAGGTCCTAATGGCTTCCAGATCTCTTGTGGAGGGTGTTCTCCCTTCTCCTCCATGGATAGCTTGCTGTCCTGCTCTTCCTTGCTCGGTGCCTCTCCACTCACGTTGGCAAATGCCGCTAGCTCTCCACCTTCCAGAACCACTTCCTTGCAGGCTCCTCCCCCTCCTCACCCCTGGTGCTGGAAGAAGTGACTCTCCTCTTCAAGAGAGTCAGTCTTTCCTCTTCGAGAAGGGCCTGCTTGCACACTCACAGACATGCGCACCGTCGCGGGCCGGCCGGCCCAGTCAGGGGCTGGTGACTGAGAAGCATGACTCACCTTCCAGCAGCCACAGCCCCGCAGGGCAGAGGCGACCTCTGTCTAGACTGAGACACAATCACGCCATGCCTTACACAGGGCAAGGCCACACTAAAGTGTCTCTGTGGAGTTTTGTCTTGAGGTCCCCCCACCCCACCCACGGTCCAGTGGCTTTTTCTTCCTGTGAAAGGATTAACACCCGTTTTTCCACCTTAATTAGCATTTGCTCCCCCAGGAGTCCATCGCGCTAGATCTGACCTGGCCTTGTGGCGTTGGCGGCCTCCCTCGTGTTCCGGGAGCCAGCCTTCACGCTGCAGGTGGCCTGCTGGGCGGCTCGGAGTCCAGCCCCTCTGAGCCCTGTGCCCGCTTTCCTCAGCTGTCTCCCTGGAGCCCCGGGCCTGAGGCCTCTGACAGTTGTCAGCCTCATCTGGCCGAGGAGAGAACAGGGAGATACCGTGGCTCCAAGGAGAAGCGACTTGCCAGCAAGCCGTCCAGTGTTGCTGGATCACAGGGCTGCCGCCATCCCAGATTGTGGGAGTGTTCTCGGTGTTCGCCTTCAGGCTGCCTGTTTCCCAGCCTCAGCCAGCATGGCCCCCGCCCCCGCCAAGTGCAGCTGAGACCCATACCCTCCCCTCTGGTGCCAGTCTTCTCTTGGGCTCTTGTCCCCACTTCTTTAACCTTTCTCTTCTCCTCACAGGTCCATGGCCAACCTCTCTGTCCTGTTTGGCCAGGTGAGTGGCAGTCAGGGGGATGGGCCCCAGGGTGTGGACATAGGATCTGGGCTGGAGTCGTGGCAGCAGTGTCAACCTGTGTGCTGCAGGAACCAGGTGTCAGGTGGAGGGGACACCCCGAGCCCCTCCCCTACCTGCGCGTGAGAGTCCAGGAGAGGGTGCTGCGCTGTCGGCCTTTCCCTCAGTCCCCAGCCCTCCCTCACCACCGACTTTAACCCCCTCCCCAGGTGGTGCGGGGGCTCAGCGCGGGGGCCCGGGTCTTTGAGTACATGACTCTGAGCCCATGCATCCCGCTGTCTGGGGGCTGCTGTGTCCCCCGAGAGCACCTGCGTGGGGCCATCACGTTCCACAACGTCTACTTCAGGTCAGCATCAGCGAGCGGGGGCGGGGGTCGTTCCCTTTGGGCTGAGGGACCTATGGGTCAATGTCTCCCTGTAATCAAGCCGCCCTCAGGGTCCCGTGAGACTTGAGGAGGGACCAGGGCAGTCAGGGGCCGGGAATCTGGTCTGACTGAGGGTCTCTCTTGGCTCCAGTTACCCCTGCCGCCCCGGCTTCCAGGTGCTCCAGGACTTCACTCTCACCCTCCCCCCTGGCAAGATCGTGGCCCTCGTGGGCCAGTCTGGTGGAGGTGAGAGGAACACACCACCCTCCCATCCTATGACTTATGGAGGGGGAGGAGGGGTCCCCCTTTCCTGGCATAATGTCCAGAAACCATGCCACCTCCCTAACCACCCCATCTCCCCAACCCCGATTCCCCAGGAAAGACAACCGTGGCTTCCCTGCTTGAGCGCTTCTATGACCCCACGGCAGGGGTAGTAACGCTGGATGGAAGGGACCTGCGTACCCTCGACCCCTCCTGGCTCCGGGGCCAGGTCATCGGCTTCATCAGCCAGGTGGGGGGAGGAGAGGCTTACCTCTCTGCACAGGCTCACCTAGGACGTGTGTCTTTAACTTCCCAGACCCTCTCCCCTCCTTCCCACCCCCATCACCCCCTGTTCTCTTTGGCAGGGCGGGGATGGGAGGGCTCTGGCCTTCTTCACTGGTCCCCCAGTGGTCAGGGGATCTGAGGCTTCCCCGTGCCAGCCCACTGCAGCTCTGCCCTCGTCCCCAGGGCAGGAACTCTACTCCTTAACTAAAGCCATCCAAGCAGGTGGGGTGGGATGCTGTTTGAGGATCCCTGGGTTCTCTGACAAACCTGTGGTGTCCAGAAGGTCCAAAGGCCCCCGCCCCTGTACTAGGCAAGGCCCCACGGCCCCACCCTGAAGCCCTCAGTCCTGCTCCTTTCCTTCTGTTTGAGGTGGTGCCGCCCAGCAGGGGTCTGCCTTCCCCCTCTGAGTGGGTAAAGAGGGCACCCTTACCTCTTCCCGCTGCAGGAGAAAGCCAGAATGCAGACCCCCTCTCTCCCCATCTCCAGAGAGGAGGGGCTTTGCCAGGCCAGCTGGCCCGGCTCCCGGCCCCCTTCCCATCCCACTCCTGAGGGACCCTGTGCCCTGCGGGAGCTCAGCCTCTCCCCACTTCGATAGATCTCTGTTCTTATTTGACTTATAACTGGACTGCCCCTACTTGCCCTCCAAGGGGGCAGTTCTGGTGTAGCCAAAATGGCCTTTCCCGATGCACCCCTCTGGGGTTTGGGGCAAAGTCAGAATGTTCCATGTGGAGCCCCACCCGCAGGAGCCAGTCCTGTTTGGAACAACAATCATGGAGAACATCCGCTTTGGGAAGCTGGGTGCCACGGATGAAGAGGTTTATGCTGCTGCCCGGGAGGCCAACGCCCACGAGTTCATCACCAGCTTCCCGGAGGGTTACAACACCGTTGTCGGTGAGTCCCAGGGACGGCGTCCTGTTCGGCTCTGCAGGGCCCACGGTGTGAGAGTCTGGGGGCAAGAGCAGAGGCCAGGCATCAGGGAAGACCAGACCCGCGGCCTAGGCGGGCAGACAGGGCTCCATGGTTTAGCCGCACACAGGCTGCAGAGACGGGATGCCACAGGGCGTGCAGGTACCGGACCCAGCCAGGGACACAGGGACCCATGGTGTTGGGACTCTTCGGAGCTTACCAGGGGTCCCCAATCCTAAGACCCGACCAGGACACTGGGGTTATATCGCCTCGAAATTCCTTGTGCTTCTGGCTCCCATGTCATTCCTGCCTTTTATTCCTTAATTTGAAATGTTTCCATCTGGTTACCCACGGGGATTTCTTTTTTCTTTTAAGATTTTATTTATTTATTTGACAGAGAGAGAGAGACAGCCAGTGAGAGAGGGAACACAAGCAGGGGGAGTGGGAGAGGAAGAAGCAGGCTCCCAGCAGAGGAGCCCAATGTGGGGCTCGATCCCAGGACTCTGGGATCACGCCCTGAGCCGAAGGCAGATGCTTAATGACTGAGCCACCCAGGCGCCCCACCTACGGGGATTGATGTGACTGAACGGGTCTCCCTTCTGACTTACCCAGAAAAGGGCTTAGGTGGTTCTGGAACATTGAAATCTCACAGCCTCACACTAGAATATCCACTTCGTGGCTTGCAGCTTTGTGCATTCATCTCAGGGGTCTTTTTCAACCTTTGGGGCCAGGTTTTTCATCCAGAGTCTTGGCTCTGTTATAGAATGTTCCAGCACATCTCAAGGTGTGGGCATAACTGGGGTTTTCAGCTCTTCTTGAAACTTAGGCCTCAGTCTAGCTGAGCTTCAGCCCTGCCAAGTGGCACCCCCTCCCCGCCCCATCTTTAGCCGTCATTCATGTTCTGTTGCTGACCAGCCGATTCTGCTCACTGCTGACTCCACACTACCCTGAGGAGAGGAGCTGTCCCCACACCTCTCTTGAGCAGCACCTTCCTTATACCTCTGACCCCAGCACACTCCCAGGCCCAACTGCGGCTTCAGTCTGCCCTCACTGGTCTCTGACCACTGTCACCGTGGTGCTCTTTTTAGCTCCCAGGCTGCCACCTCTGCTGTTTTCTGTGGACATTGTAGACCCCAAGGGTGGTCTTCCCAGAATGCCCTGTGGCCAGCCGTCACCACACTCCAGGGCCCACATCCGGGTCCTGGACATCCCCCCAGCAGCAGAGACCCAGCAGGCCAGAGTAGGGCAGGCCCTGGCTGGCTCGGAGACCCTGCCCTGGTGTGGGAGGGTCTGACCTTATGTACCTGCTCTCTGGTGTGAGTGCATTCGTGCATTTGCACAGGGTTATGGGATGGGGATGCTGACGAATCAGAGGCAGGACAAATGTGCACAGTGCTGGGGGGATGCCCGGGGGGCCAGATGGGAAGTTCCGGGCAGCCCCAGCTCCCCTTTGTGAAGATCGCTTCAGGCCCCTGCTCTGGGCCCTTCCCCGCAGGTGAGCGGGGCGCAACCCTGTCTGGCGGGCAGAAGCAGCGCCTAGCCATCGCTCGCGCCCTCATCAAGCAGCCCGCGGTCCTGATCCTGGATGAGGCGACCAGCGCACTGGACTCGGAGTCCGAGCGGGTGGTGCAGGAGGCCCTGGACCGTGCCAGCGCCGGCCGCACGGTGCTCGTCATCGCCCACCGGCTCAGCACCGTGCGTGGGGCCCACCACATCGTCGTCATGGCCCACGGCCGAGTCTGCGAGGTCAGCTGGGGGCCGGGCCGCGGCTCGGTGGGTTGGGACAGCTTCTGCCGTGGACAGAGTGGAAAGCGTGGCTCAGCTGCGCCGCAGGAGGGGGAGGGTCTGGCCTGGCCCTGGGGGCCCGGGGAAGCAGCACCCTGTGTGGATTCAGGAGCTCCTGCCCTGGCCTGTCAGGGCCCGTTTCTTCCTCTGTCCCAGGGGGTAGTGGAGCTATATCATGGCTCCTGGACCAAAGGGAAAGGACTCAGAGAAGTGTGGAGTGCTGAGCAGGAGGGCCTAGAGGCTGGGGTGCAGAAGAGACCGCGCCAGGGACCCGACCGGGGGCCGGCCAGGAGCAGCTCTCCAGAGGCTGCGTCTGCGGCAAGGCCGGGACGCTGCACGGGGCCTGGCTCCCAGCTCCCAGCTCCCAGCTGCTCATTCAAGTGAAAGCTGGAGTCTTTGGGTTCTGTAAGGGAGGAAGGATTCAGATGCTCTTCCAAAATCTGGCTAAGCAGAGACGTGGCATTAGCAAATACAGACGTGCCAGTGGCAGTCAGCAGTCAACCGAGCTTTGGGTTCATGGTGTCCCCAGAAGGGACACTGGCTTAGGAGACAGTGAGCCAAATGGCTGATAAGAAGCCAGCCCCCCTACAACTCTGAACTGGGTTGGGGTGATCACTTGCCCCTCCTTCCTCTCTCCAGGTGGGGACCCATGAAGAGCTCCTGAAGAAGGGCGGACTGTACGCAGAGCTCATCCGGAGACAGGCCCTGGATGCCCCATCTCCAGAGATGCCCAGGGGCCCCAGGAACCGCCACCCCAAGTCCTGAGAGCAGCTGTCTGAGGTCTGGTCGCTGCTGAGCATTGGTGCGCAGGGCCGAGGCTCAGCTCCGGAACCTTCCAGGGACCAAGCACCCAGGACGGCCAGTGTGCCGGAGTGCAGACTGCCGCTGCTCACCTGCTCACGATGATTCCTGGGCCTCGAGCTGGAGTGGGGGAGGTGGGGACTGCTCCCATCCACTCCCCCCTCCTGCCGCCAGGCTGCCTCCCTCCTGCCAGAGCCATAAATCACTGGGCTGCACAGAGGAGAGGCAGAGTCCCCAGACCCTGCTCTGTTCAGACCCTCCCAACCCCTCTCAGAAAACCTGCCAAGTCTCCCCTCTACCTGATAGCCTAAAGGTGTCTGGGCCCAGCTCCAGGGAATCTTTACAAATCAGGCTCAGGGAGTAGGAATGGGAATTCACACTAAGGTGGCCCACACCCATGCCAGGACCTCACCTTTCTGGACCCTGACTCCCCACTCTCCTCTTTCCCTACTGCCTCTCTGAGCCGTGGGAGAAGGAGCCCACCCCTTGGACCAGCCCCTTGAACCCACAGTCCCCATCCTGAGAACAACTTCCCTTCCTTCTCCCTACTCCATTAATAGGGTCCTTTTTCTAGATTCATCCCCACCCCCCCACACCCCCATCCAACAGAACAAGTGAGTTGGGCCACCTGCCCCTGGCCCTTGGGAAAGGGGTAGGAGGGGCAGGGCATGCCGTGGTCTATCCCACAAGGAGCTTCCAGCTTACCAGGCTGCCTTACCACCGCCCCGGCCCCATGCACCTGGACTCTGTCACCTGTGAGATTGTGGACAGCCCCTCTTCATGAGGACACCCCGCTCTGAAGGAGACGGAGGAGCCGACACACACCCCAGACTCCAGCCACACAGGTCATACAGTGCTAAGAGTCACCAAACTGCTAGGGAAAAGTGAATACATAGTCCCCAGGTGGATTTATCCTGTGGATTTATCCAAGGACAATGCCACGTTTCCGGGGCGGCCGCGATGTGTAGGACGAGCAGAGTTGGCCACGGCTAGAGGCCAGCCAGGAAGAATAGCAGTGGCTCAGGTGTGCGGAGCTGGGCTGACCGTCCCTGCAGCCTCTTCTGGGTGTGGTTTAGGACCAGATGCTGCTTTGGGGACAAAGCACCTAAAATGTCCCAGGGCCACAGCCACCCTGGTGTGATATCCTGCTTCCTTACTGATCAGAGGTGGCATGCCAGGGCAGCCACAGCCCAGGAAGCAGAGCGTGGTCTCGGGGTGGCTTGGCCGCCAAACACTCCCTAGTAAGTGCAGCCGGGAGCCGGCCTCAGCTCCCTAGCCGAGTCTGCGCTGGCCTGCCTCACCCCTCCTTCGAGGGAGAGGCAGCGGAGGGAAGCTCCTCCTCCACCACTCCAGCCCCAGCCGCCCAGAGAAAATGCTGGGTCTCTCCTGACCTCTTCGGGGGCCTCTCCAACTCCTGCCCCCCCCCCCACGAGGGCAGTAGTGCGATGTGTGGGAGCCTTGAGCGGGAAGGCTGTGCGGCCAGCCTCACACTCGCCGTGCAGCCCCAGCCTCCACCTCGCCTCCTGCCCCCTTCACCGCGGGTCACAAGCCTGGCAGTACTTCATTCTGAGAGGTTGTTGTGAGAGTTCAAATGGGGGCGTCTGGGGGGCACAGTCGATCGAGCATCTGACTCTTGGTTTCGACTGATCGTGATCTTGGGGTCGTGGGATCGAGCTCCGTGTTGGGGCTGCACACTCAGTGCAGAGTCTGCTTGAGATTCTCCCCCTCTGCCTCTGCCAGTCGTGCGCGTGTGTTGACCTCTCTCTCTCTCAAATAAATCTTCTTAAAAATAATAAATGGGATCTGTGGTAAAGTACTTCGAGCTCACGGTGCTACAGCCTCAGAAGCTTGTCACATCTGTACAATAAACTCATTTACTTCCTCCTTCCAAGATAACGTGTTGGTTAAGCACCTATCGTGGGCCGCTGCGCCTGGCCTGCGACGGGGAGGAGGATGTCCCAGCCCCCGTGGAGCTGCAGTCTTGTCGGGAGGACGGACGGCTGGACAGGCGATCGCAGGTGTGATCATGGTCAGTTGGCGAACTGTGTTTCTTCCAGTCACGGCCAAGAGCCCGCCAACGGGAACCTGGCAACTTCACACACTTGGTGGAAAGAGAAGGAGTAGAAATAAGTTTCAATAAATACATTAATGGAGATAAAGCCGCATGCTCTCAGGCGGACCGTGCAGCCTCTCCTCACTGCCGGATACACGGAGGCAGGTGAGCATTTAGCCAAATGCATGGCTGGACACTAACGAGGACCAGGCCCCAGCTATCCTCCACGTGGGGTGTCTGGGCTGACCCCCACAGCCCCTGGGCCCCTCCTGCTGCTGCCCTCTGTCCCCGTGCCTTGGGTCAGCAGGACCCCCTCAGCCCACCGTAGGCCCGTTGGCACTAACCTTGCAGACGGCCGCTCTACTTTCTGGAGGCGTCTGCTCCAGCTGCTGGGAGTCCTCCCCTCGCCCGACCCATGGTCTCCTCCGGATCATCTGCAGTGTCTTCAGTCAAATGCCCCACTCGCCCTCTCAAGGCCAGCATTGCTATGCTAGACGCAGGGCACCCCGACTGGGTCAGGGACACTATCTCTTCCTTTAGGAAAGCTCTCCCCACCCCCCACCCCCCTTGCAGGGGCATCTCTCTGGCTTAGTGGGTAGAGCGTGTAACTCCTGATCTCATGGTTGTGAGTTCAAGTCCCACATTGGGCGTGGAGCCTACTTCAAAAAAAGAAGAAAAGAAAGAAAGAGAAAGGAAAGCACCCCTTGCAAAACAGGTACACTGCCTGCCGTGTAACTGGTGGGACTGCAAAACTCCCGCGGTGGGGAATTTTGTGGTATCTACCAAGTTACCCATACAGTTGCCTCTTGACCCAGTGGTTCTATTTCTGGGAATTTACATCTGTGCAATGGTACTGAGAGCACCATTGTTTGCAATGGAAGACTGGAAACCCCCAATGTTCATCATAGGGATGTGATTGGATGAACGTTGGTACATCCACATAATGGAATCGAACACAGCCATTTAAAAAAATGGGGAAGTTTTCCAAGTGCTAGATATTGCATGGTATGCAGAATATATTTTTAAGTGAAAAAATATGTGAAATTATAGGGCACCTGTGTTCCCTGGGAGGGGGCAGGTGGGCATCCATGTTATGCCTGGGAGCGTGGTAGGCGAGCCCACGACCACCTTGGCAGACGCCAGCCTCTCACAGGAGGGCCTCACTCGGCATGGGGAGGTGGGAAGAGGGTCTCTGGAGACAGACCACCACTGGGCATGGGATGTGCAGAGCCTTGGCCATCCAGCGTGGCCTGCTGGGGGCTCGGCCGATGCCAATCTTCCCACAGCTTTCCAGCTTGGTCAGGAGCCAACTCCTCTCTTTGTAAAGGAACAGATTATCTCGAATGAGGTTAGTGGGAAGGGAGGAGAGACAAAAGGAGGGAGGGACTAGGCCGAGGGTCAGCAACGGACCCTCAACCCAACCATAAGGGCTGCAGCTGAGAACCCAGAGGGCCATTAAGGAGCCCCCAGGCCCAACTTCTCTCCAGGCTCCCTTCAAGCCTTACCCAGGATTGCTGTGGTTCCCTGCTGGCGCCTCTGGTCTCCACAGCCACAGCCCCCCCCCCCAACACACCGCACTAATGGCTCAGCCTGGGGCCCCAGGGACCTTCCCTGCCCCCCAGACTGCTCTGCGGGCCCCCTGGCCCCCTCACTGCTGTAACCCAATCCTCTGCGGCAGCTCGGGCTCAGCCGAGCAGCCTCCAGCACAGCGGCCCCTGCTTCCCACATCGGCTGCGCCCTACCTGGTCTCTCCAGCAGAGCCCCCAGACCGGCGATGAGCCCTGCGGAGCCCCGGCGTGTTCCTGGAGACCGTGGAGCCAAACCTGCTACTCCAGTGCCTCCCTACCTCTTGGACTGGGCTCCTCTCCCCCACCCTCTCCTCCCCTCGCCTCACCCTTAGTGACCCCCACCTGGCCACCGGAATCCTCTCAGCCCCACCCGGTCCTCAGACTGACCCCCTTTCCCCCTTCCAAGCCCCTGCAGCCTGGTCACCACTCCCCGGCCCTCTCAGTGTCCCCCGCCCTGGGCCTCAGCCATGAAGCCCCATCCCGGGCCAGAGGAGGCCCGGCGGCCAGCTTCCGACATCAGCGCGTTCGCCAGCAGCTGCACGCTGCATGGGCTGGGCCACGTTTTTGGCCCTGGGGGCCTGACGCCACGCCGAGGGCTGTGGGCTGCCGCCGTGCTCCTGTCGCTGGCCGCCTTCCTCTACCAAGTGGCTGAGAGGGTGCGCTACTACGGGGAGTTCCACCATGAGACGGCCCTGGACGAGCGCGAGAGCCACCGGCTCACCTTCCCCGCTGTCACCCTGTGCAACATCAACCCGCTGCGCCGCTCCCGCCTCACGCCCAACGACCTGCACTGGGCTGGGCCCGCGCTGCTGGGCGTGGAGCCTGCGGAGCATGCCGCCTTCCTGCGCGCCCTGGGCCAGCCCCCCGCGCCGCCGGGCTTCATGCCCAGTCCCACCTTCGACCTGGCTCGACTGTACGCCAGGGCCGGGCACAGCCTGGAGGACATGCTGCTGGACTGCCGCTACCGAGGCTGGCCATGCGGGCCTGAGAACTTCACCGTGGTGAGCTGGTCACTGGCCCGGGGCCGCTGGGCTCCCGGCTAGTCCCTGTCCCAGACCCGCCATCCCCAGTCATGCCAGCCCAGGCTCCTCCAGAGCCAGGGGACCTTAACACCCGTGCCAGGGATCTTTCCCTTCCCAGCCAGGCCACAGGCTTCCCACCCCATCAGGGCCTTTCTGTTCGGCCCAGGAGACTGTGCTCCTTGGGGTCCCCTCCCTGTCACTCAGCTGGACCACAGTGTGCAAGGTCATGCCTCCCAGCACAGGGCACTCACCCGGGCTGGCTCTGGGCCCAAGCTCTGGTCTGTGGAGACCCTGTTTCTGGGGGCTGGGGGGAATCTAGTGGGACTGCTCTAGGGCAGAAGGGTCCTCTCTGCCTGGGGACTCGGCTTGTTTTCCCTCTACCTCTTCAGAGTTCTGTTAGTCCTAGAGGAGGGCAACTGAGACCCACTTCCTTTCTTGCCATTCTCCAAAGAAACACTTGTCCCATAGTCTGCGCCCTGGGCCGGGGGGGTCAGAGAAGGGGAGGAGGGGCTGGAGTGATGGGAGCCCATGAGGGTCCGACTCCGTATGTGCCGGTACGAGGGACAGACTGAGGGCACTGAGATGTGGGTTCAGTGGTCAAAGAAACCAAATGGAGGGCGGGGAGAGGGGAGGTCTCGTCGTTCTCATGTTTGCCTGGGGAAAAGGCTGGCTGGGCTCCTAGACCCCGGAGAGGTCTGTCCCGTCTGCTCACCCACAGGTCTTCACCCGGATGGGTCAGTGCTACACCTTTAACTCCGGCGCCAATGGGGCAGAGCTTCTCACTACTCCCAAGGGCGGCATGGGCAACGGGCTGGAGATCATGCTGGATGTGCAGCAGGATGAGTACCTGCCCGTGTGGAGGGACATGGGTATGCCGCACGTGGGTCAGGCTGGGTGGCACAGATGGGCTACGAAAGGCTCTGGGAAGGAGAGGAGGCACTAGGAAGGGTCCCAAAGCACATCCTTTCCTGTGAAAAGGGGGCAAGGTTGGTTGGTCACAGTCCTGGGGAGAGAGTTCTGCAGCAGGGGGTGTGCTGAGACACGGGCCTCAGGGTCCCCTTTCCCCTGCAGAGGAGACCCCGTTTGAGGTGGGGATCCGACTGCAGATCCACAGCCAGGAGGAGCCGCCCACCATCGACCAGCTGGGCTTTGGGGCAGCCCCTGGCTACCAGACCTTCGTGTCCTGCCAGCAGCAGCAAGTATCCCCACCCTGACCCCGCCGAGGCCCCCAACCCCCTCCTTCACCCACAACACCTCCGACCGTCCCAGGGGGCCCCCACCCCTCCGCATGCCAGCACAGGGACAGGTCACATTGTACCTGGTGCCTCCTTGACCCAACCAACTACAGCTGAGCTTCCTGCCCCCACCCTGGGGCGACTGCAGCTCCGCATCTCTGGACCCCGACTTTGAGCCAGAACCTTCGAGTCCCCCCAGCCCTAGCCCAGGCCCCCACCCTTCCTATAGTCTAATGGGGTGTCGCCTAGCCTGTGAGACACGCTACGTGGCTCGGAAGTGCGGCTGCCGAATGATGCATATGCCTGGTAAGGGGCTGGTGGGGGCGGAGGAGGGGGGCTGGTGGGGGCGGAGGAGGGGGTCCGGGTCCCGGCAAGGGGGCCTGGGGGCCGTTCCTGAAGCTGTCTCCTTCCCGGTCTCCTCCCCCACCCCCGCAGGCGGGGCGCCAGTGTGTAGCCCCCAGCAGTACAAGGACTGCGCCAACCCTGCGCTCGGTAAGGGGCAAAACTCTCCGTCATCCCCGCCCCTGCTCCGCCCCGCCCACGACCCGGCCCCCGCAGGGCGGGCGGTGCTGACCCAGGCGACTGTGACCCCTAGACGCCATGCTGCGGAAGGACGCGTGCACCTGCCCCAACCCGTGCGCCAGCACGCGCTACGCCAAGGAGCTCTCCATGGTGCGGATCCCCAGCCGCGCCTCCGCCCGCTATCTGGCCCGGAAACACAACCGCAGCGAGGCCTACATTGCGTGAGCCGGGCCGGCAGGGGCGGGGCGGGCACCCTCCCGCGGGCGAGCCTTCGTGCGCACACCCGGGTGGGACACCAGTCTGCACATCACCACAGGGCTCCTGGGCCTCTGGGCAAGCAGTTTAACCTTCTGACACCATCTCTGCTGCAAAAGGGGGCCTGATGCCCGTCCCAGGGCTCTTAAAAGGAGTCACAGAAGGGAGATGGATCGTGCACCTGTTTCCTGCCAGCAGCTGGCACCAGCGGGTGTCCCGCAAGCTTGCCTGCCCTCTTTTCCTCCAGAGAGAACGTGCTGGTGCTGGACATCTTCTTTGAGGCCCTCAACTATGAGACGGTGGAGCAGAAGAAGGCCTATGAAGTGTCAGAACTGCTTGGTGTGTGTGCGTGTGCGCGCATGCGCGCCCACACAGGGCGCCCAGGAGTCTGGGGAGGCGTGGGCAGGGCAGGTGGCTGTGAGCTGATGGGTAACCTGGGCTCTGCAGGTGACATAGGGGGCCAGATGGGGCTGTTCATCGGAGCCAGCCTGCTCACCATCCTTGAGATCCTGGACTACCTCTGTGAGGTGGGCCTGAGCCCCAGCTGGGGGAGGGGAAAGGAATCAGGCCATAGGATCTGGAGGAAGGTGTGCACTGGCCACTTCCCCCACTGCTTGCCCCCAGGTGTTCCGAGACAGGGTCCTGGGATACTTCTGGAACCGAAAGCACTCCCAAAGGCATTCTGACACCAATCTGGTAACAACTCCTTCCTCCTTTGCCATCCCCAACATGGGTGCTCAGCCCTCCCCCTGAAGCCTAGAACACCATCCCTACCCAGCTGAAGAAAGAATGGTGGGGGAGGAGCGTGCAGTGACCTTGGTTGGGCCTGGGAGGGAGGACTCCTTCCCACCTCTGACCCTTTCCCTCCTCCCACAGCTTCAGGAAGGGCTGGGCAGCCACCGAATCCAAAGTTCCCACCTCAGTCTGGGCCCCAGGTAAAAAGAAATGGCCCCCTATTTCAAGGGAGGAGGGGCAGGTCCTGTCTAGAGGGTGACATTGAGGTTCAGGAGGGCAAGGCAGTGGGTACAAGGCCTCCTGTCCCAGTGCTGTGGTCTGGTCCCACCAGGCCTCCCACCCCTCCCTGTGCCGTCACCAAGACTCTGTCTGCCTCCCACCGCACCTGCTACCTCGTCACACGGCTCTAGACCCGGTGTCTGTGTCTACCGGGCTACACCCTGACATCCTGGACATGCCCCGCCTGCTCGTGTCTCTGCCATCTTCACCCCAAATAAAGTTCTAGTGCATCAGCCTTGGCTGGTTCTCTTACAGGCAGACTAATCAGGCCAAGGTCAGCCCTACTCGGCTCCAGAAGACCTCTGCCAGCCAGCATCCAGTGGGCAGTGTCTGAAATGTAGGTGGGTCCCAGTCAACCACCACAAATCTCTCTGGGAGAAAAGAGTAGTAAGAGGGCATCCGTCATTTGCAGCTCAGTGTGAATGAGCTTATCAGAACCACATTCAGAGAGAATGGAGCCCAAAGCCGAGTGTCAAGGCAGCGAGGAGTCAGCGGGAGAACAGTTATGTTTGGGGTCCCACAAGGGAACAGCTAGAAGAAGACTCTGCCCCAGAGCCTGGCAAGAAGTGGGGGAGCAGGCAGGGAGAGGACAGGAGGAACTAGCCACTTCCAAGAACGCAAGCTGCTGTCCTGCCTGGGAAGATCAAGACTCTTTTCTCATATTCGGGACCAAGTGCCAACACACCACCTGTCTCCATGGGAACGGCTATTTTCCCAACCTCCCCAAAGAGCAGAAGGCCCCGGCTCAAAATGGTGCGGGAGACCCTCCCTTCCCCCTTCCCACTCCTGCCAGTAAGAATACACCCAGGCCCCAACTACTGCCCACCATCCCTGCTCTTTCTCTGTACCCCAAATATTGGGAAACTGGGGGCAGGGGAAGGGGTGTTCCTAAGCTAACCACATCTCTGGATCTCTCCTGTCCCCACCTACAGGCCTGGGGATGACGGGCCGGTGAAAGAGGAAGGGTTGGGATGTACATGTGGGATAGGGAGAACAGTCCTCCTTTCCCCATTCTGGTGGGAGCCCAGCCTTACTCTGACACTGGCTGCCTAACCCCTCACGACTGGCGCTCCTGGGCATGGGGGAGAGGTGCCCGCATCAGCACAGGGGTGGGGGTGGTGCTGCCCCCGAGCATCCGTCGGGGTGACAGTCAGAGCCTCCAGCACCCAGTCTCAGGCCACTTAGAGTAGTGGAGCAAGGACCCGACAGCTGGGCTGGGTTTGAGTGGGACGCAAGGCTGAGGAGGGGTGGTAAGGCAGAGCAGAGGCCCCGGCCCCAGCCCACCCCCTCTCAGAGCCACTCCACCACCACATCAGCCAGACTGTGGGAAAGGAGACAATTTATGAAATTAAATAAAGTCCACGGAGGGAGTGAAGACCACGGGCCAGGGCACCTCCTCCCCGGCCAGGCCCAGCACAGCTGGACCCAGCACACCGTGCATCCCCTACTTTTCCTCCCTTCCCGGGAGGGGCTTAAATAGGCCAGGCCCCAGCCTGGCCAAGGTCCTGGAGCCTACGGGGGGCAGAAGTCGGAGAAGTAGGGGTGCTGCAGGGCCTCTTCTGCCGAGATGCGCTGGACGGGGTTACACTTCAGGAGATGCTGAAGGCACGGAAGAAAGGCGTGGCGGGGTCAGGCGGGGTCAACTGCCTAGAGCCCCACCGTCCCCCAGCCCCCCTACAAGTGTCTGGACCCCGCCCTCTACCCCTGCCCTTGGTCACCTGTAGCAGGTCCCTCCCCGTGGCATTGAGCTTGGGTACGACATTCACCAGGGACGTTGTGGCTGGGTACATTGGGTAGGGCTGTTGGGGGGCAGGGAGAGTCAGACCAGAGGTGTGGGGGCTTGGAGCTGCTAGAGCTGTGGAGTAAAAAGGACCCCCCCCCAATTCCCCATCACACCTTATAGTCTGGCAGCTTGGTCATGGCAGGCCACTGCTCCTCGGTCGGTGTCCCCAGAAGCGTGTCCATGGGGTCAAGGATCACTCGGGTGGAAAGGGGCGGGCGAGGGGCTCTTCCTCTCCTGGGGGGGAGTTCCTCATGCCCATCCCCAGACCCCTCACTTTATCCCACAGCTCATGACAGAGGCAGGGCCCAGCACACGCATGGTGTTCCCGGCACATCTGCTACTCTGACCTCAACCCCGATGTCTGCTCCTGATGTCCCAGTCAGCCCTCTCCTACAATAATCCTGCTGCTGCTTTTGGCTCCTCTGTCCTAAGGATTCACTTCGCAGCTGGGGGAGCACACTCAGGGCTTCTTCCCCCAGCGAGCCCTCCTTGTCTCTAGGTCATACGCTCTCCAACTGGCAGCCTCAATCAGCCCTGAGAACATCGGGGTGTCCGCCACCCCTCACTCAAAGCCATGCCCTATCCTGGCCCAGCCCATCGCCACCCGTCACTCCCTGCACTCTGGAGCTCTACGGGCTGCTGACTTCCCTTTTTTTTTTTTTTTTTAAATAAACTCTAGACCCAATGTGAGGCTCAAACTCACACCCTCGAGATCAAGAGTCACGTGCTCTACCAATGGAGCCAGCCCAGCAGCCGCCTTACTCCCCTTCAGAGAGCTCGAGGTGGAGGGAAATGTCAAAGGATATCGGAAGATCCTCTTCAGCTGGTCGTCTACGTCATTGCCAGGGAAAAGAGGCCGCCCGGCATTGGCCAGCTCTGGGAGCGGAGCAGGGTGTGAGAGGAGGGGACACGCAAAGACCCCCTCGTTCCCATAGCACCGTCTGTACTTTCCATCCCCGTCCCCAAGGGCCTCACTCCCTTCCCCAGAGGAGACACCCCAGGCCCTATCTGTCCACTTGGATGAGCGAGAAAGTGCCTGTGCAGACCCCCAGCTTGTCACCTGCGAATATGCAGCCGGCTGACCACATGTCGATGGATGTGGAGTACAGCTTGGCCCCAAAGAGGACATCCGGCGGGCGGTACCACAGCGTGACCACCTGCAGAAGACCCCACCCACAGCGACCCCCTGCTTAGAGGACTGGGCGGAGGGGCTCAGTGAGGACAGAAAAATAATGTTTTGGGTCCTGGAGTAGGAGATGAAAGATGTTCGGAGGGGACCCCCTCCCTCCGCCCCATATCCCACCCCCAACACCCCCAGCTCACCTCGGCTGAGTAACAGCGAACAGGGATCCCAAAGGCTCGAGCCAAGCCAAAATCAGCCAATTTCAGCTCCCCATTCTGAGGGCAGATGGGAAGGGACACGAAGAGGGGTTTTCAACAGTCTCGGGGCAGGCCCCCTGCCTCCGCCTCCCAGCCCAGCTCCCCTCATCACTTGTGCCGGCCAGCCTGTGACCCGAGCCTCCCCGGTCTCCCACCTTCTCCCCAGCAGGTACCCTGTTTATTAGCAGGTTCTGGGGCTTCAGGTCCCTGTGCAGCACGTTGCGACTGTGACAGAATCCCAGGCCTTTCAGCAGCTGGAAGAGGAATGACTGTGGGGGGAGGAAGGAGTAGGGGAGGGCATGAGACCTTCTGGATAGGAAGCTGCCCCCCTGCAGTGGGCCCTGCTCCCCTCTTCACCCTCTGCTCTGCCTCCAAGCCCCAGCCATCTTTCAGCGACATCATTCATGCACTATGGACCACCTGCTTGGTACTGTGCTAGGGAGTAGTAAGTGGAACAGTGCACGGTGGCCCTGGTCCGAATCTTTCTGGAACTTACAGCCTAGTGGGCCTTCCTACCTTCCCACGATGATCTCTCCCCTACCTGGCCTCATGTAAGCACACACCTCGGAGCCATCAATACATATACCATGCTCTATCATTAATCAGCATCTGCTTCTCCTGGAACCTGGGACAAGGCACTTGGTCTTGGGCCTAGAATAGTGCCTGGCACACAGCAAAGTATCCAACAGGTATTTGTTGAATGAATGATTGAATGAATGAATCTCTTTGAATCTCATTTTCTCATTTATCAAGTGCAAATCACATCACTGATATCAGAGTGTTACTGTCAGATCAAAGAGACCAGGTGAAGAGGTCTGCAAAGAGGGAGGCTCCTAGAGGGCAGAAACAGGGTTTTCTCACACCCCGAACTCCAGTGTGTCCCACTCAGGGCCTGAACTTGGTCCTCAGAGAGTGCATAGACTGAAGACTGACTCCCACCCCGCCCCGCCCCACTGAGTCTCTCGGACACCAGCCCCTCACCTTCACAATTTCAGGATCCAGGTCACCATTACAGCTGTCGAAATACTTCTTGAGGTCCTAAAAAGGGATGGGGGTGGGGAATGGGACAGAGTTTAACCTCAGTCTGGGCCCCTATACCCTCTCAAGGCTCCTGTCCCCCAAGTCCCCCTTTCACCTGGTCACAGAACTCAAAAACCAAAGTCAGCTTCTTGTCGCTATGCAGGACGTCATGAAGCCTAGGGAGGAGGAAGGACTCAGCCAGGCAGGTCTGCAAATTTCAGCCTCATGTCCCTATAAACAGCCCAGTCCTGATCCCAGGATGAGCCCAGCCCCTCTCTGAAGCCCCCCTCCTCCAACTGACCACACAGGCAAGGAGGGCCCTGCCCATCTACACACCTGACGATGTTCTTGTGCTTCAGCTCTTTGAGTAGGCAGATTTCCCGAAGGGCTGAACTCGGCACTCCCTACACATGGGAGGGGGCCGGGCGGGCAACAGTCACATCCCACCCAACCTGGGCCCTCAACCCCCTCCCTGGCCCTGATGTCCCAGTCCTACCTCATCATCGTCATCCAGCCTCACCCGTTTCAGAGCCACGATCTCATGTGTCTCCCGGTTTTTGGCCTTGAATACTGTTCCGTAGGTGCCTAGAGGAAGAAGGTCAAGGGTGAGCGTGAAGATGGGACACCCTTCTCACCCCAGGAAGTCCCTGTTGGGAGAGCAGGGAGGGTGGGAGTGTGTTATTTGTGAAGCCCGAAGGAGTAAGGGGAGAGATTCAGGTGAGGGCTCGGCATGGAGGACCTCCGTGAGGGAGGATGGGGCAGAGAAGGGGCCTGCAGACGGCTCAAAGGTGTCTGCAGCAGGGTGAGGCTGCGGCTGCCAGGGTAAGGAGGTCTGTAATAACGGCGGTGCTTCCGCAGGGTCCGGAAATAGCGAGCAGGCCTGGGAGAAAAGTGAGGGCCGGCAGAAATGAGGTCGGAAGTCTGCATCGACAACTGAGGCTGGGGGGTGGGTGAGGCTCTGGAAGTGGAACTGAGGCTAGGGCCAGGAGGTGCAGGAAGTGCTAAGGTCGGCAAGTAGGTCTCCGGGAAGTGGTAAGGTTGGGAAGGGGCGTCCGCGGGAAATGCTAACGGGAGGGATAGGTGTCTGCAGGGAGTATTGAGCTCCGGGCCAAGGCTGCAGCCAGTGCTGAGGTCGGAGCCTGTGGGTATTGCTGACGGTAGAGGAGCCGGGGCTGCAAGGAATGCTGAAGGGTCTGTAGAAGAAGATCTTGCAGGAACATCTCGTAGTCCCATTACCTTCCCCAATCTTCTCCAGTTTCTCGTATTTCTGCATCGCGGCAGCCGCGGGGACCCCTATGGGCCCTGGGTTCTAAGACACCGGCCCCGGCGTTGCAGAGGAGGCGGCACCCCAGCCTCCGGCCCTGCCCCGCCCTTCTGGCTGCGCATAGGCTTCTGGGGCGTGTAGTACCAAGGATAACCAGGTTTCCCAGCAATGTGCGGGACGTTAGACAAGAAGACTACAACTCCCAGCAGGCTGCGCTATGGCTCTCTGCAGCACTCGCCTCCCGGGACCCCGGTTCGACCGCCGAGGAAAACCTTGGACTTCAAGTCCCAGGAAGCATCGCGTGTCCGCTTTCCGGGCCTTACCGCCGTAACGCCACCGCTCCCAGTGTGCCCTGCTCTTGTTACTCCTTTCTGTGATCACAACCTTCTTTTGGAAAGGGCCTCTCTGGGACTACACATTCCAGAACGCAGTAGGGTGGGGGTGGGGTGCTCTCTGGGGTTTGGGGTTTGGCGGCCTGGGATGGGTGCGCTCTGATCCGGCTGATGGTGTTGAGGTTCCAACGACCACCTGACAACCGCAGTACGAATTCCCACCTCTCCCCAGGCGATCTGGAGGCCTCAGGGTTGATTGGGGAATGGCTCTGAGCCATGCCTTGATGACGACTTCACAGGACCAGCTGAACCACAGGGCTGGGAAGAGAGGCAGGTGTGCCCCTGGAGTTAACTTACGCCAGAGACCCCTCTCTGCCTTCTGGGCGGCGTTTGTCGTCTCGGAGCCCACCCGACTCCAGCTGCACGCAACACTGTGACCTCTCGAGGCAAGCTGGTTGGAACACTGCGAGTCCTTCCATACCAGTCTGGAGAACCCGGGCCCACCGGAGTCAGCCAGGGTGTGGCCGAGGGCTGGCAGGTTGGCTACCGCCCTCAACAGACAGAAGCACAGACAGATGCTACCCTTGGAGCAGCCTTGACCTCATCCGTTAAGGAGTTGATTATAGATTTTCTTGCGCTCCTCTCTAATTGTCTCATGATTGCATTCTTGAGGGCTGAGAACTGGACAAAAACGGCCCCAAACAGCACTCCTCAGCACCAGAACCATAGTTGGCGATAAACATTTGTTAATTAACTTGTTTATATCAGAACGTTCTCTCATACACAATCCTGTGCTTCACCTAGTGGCATACTAAAAAAAAAAAAAGTATACTCCTTATCTGGAAGAATTTATAATTTAGTTGAGAAAACCAGAAATACAGAAATCTTTAATGGCAGCTGATGAATATAACAGGGTTCGAGGAGGGAGGCCGCCGCCGGCAATCACAGGCAGTAGTTCCCCAGTTCGGAAAGTCTAGGTCAGCTCAGGGTAATGGGAATCCAACCTCGAGGAGCCATCACCCCTATCGCCACCGCTCTCCCGCCCCCCAAGCAAAGAAAGGGTCTTTCTTGGAGGCACTGGGGAGTAGGGGGTAGGGGGAGAATCTTGACCCCGATGCATTTGTATTTCAAGTTCCTCCTCCCCGAATTTCCTGATCATCTTTGTGTCTCCGTTTTCCTGTCTGGGATCCCCAGCGTGGCTCCTTTCCGCCTAGAGGTGCCTAATGCGGCCAAGAGACGGCGTCCCCGGGGTGCCCAAGTCCCATGCGGAGAAGCCCGGGCGGCTGCCTCACGGGACTGAGCCGGACAGAGGGGTGTCCGCTGGGGCGCTGGGCTCCCGGTGCCGGGCGGTGCCTGGAAGCGCGCCTCCGTCCCCGGGTCTCAACCCCCGCTCCCCGCCTCCCCACCCCCCCACCCGCTGCGGCGGGGCCGCGCACGGTGCGCCGGGGGGCGCGCACGCAGGGGGCTGGCCTGCCCGCGGCGCGGGGGAAAGTTGAGTTGGGAGAAGTTGGGAGCGGCGGGGGTGCGCCCCGAGGTGGGCACTAGGGAGTCGTCGGGAGCGCGCGAGGGCGCCGGAGAAGGGGGAGACACCCCGAGACCTCCGGGGCACGAAGTCCAGAGCTAGCGGGTAAGCGGAGAGGTGGCGGCGGAGGAGGGCTAGGGCCGCGGAGGGAGGAAGGGAGGGGGAAGGAAAGGGGGGAACTCGGGACTCGGAGCAGGGAGGGAGTGGAAGTGGAGGAAGGGGCGGAGACTGGGGCGCGGGGAAGCGAGGTCTTGGGGAGAAGGATGCGGAGGCGCGCGGACTGCTGGTCGGGAGCGGGATCCGGGGTCCGCTTATTAGAGTTCCCTAAAGTGAAGGTGCCGCGCCCCCTGCCACCAGGAGGGGGTAGTCTCTGGGAGGCGCCGCCGGCCTTCCCAATTCCTCGGCGGGCTCCAGACGACACCCCTCCCTTACGACCCCCTACTCTATTCTTAAGGCCCGTCCGGGGTGCCGAGGCTGGGGGTGGCCGTGGGCCGCTGCCCCGGCCCTCCGGGTTGGTAGGTGGAGCAGGGAAGGGAGGGGGTGGCGGGTCAGGTCAGGACAAGGGGTCAGGCAGAAGAGGGAGCAGCTGGGTGGGGATGGGAAAGACGAGTCTGGAGAGTTGGACCTGACTCGGGGGAGGGGGGGCTGGCTTGTCTGGGTGGGAAGCCCCGTGCTGGGTGTTGGGGGCGGTGCTGCCTGAAATCCACTTTATCCTCCTCCTTCCGCCCCCCACCCCACCCCCACCAGCCCCACATCGAAGAGCTGTGGAATGTACGAGTTTACTTGAGGGGTGGTTAATGCCCAAGTGGGGGTCCGGGGTGCTAATCCTTTGGGCGGGAGTGGGGGAGATACTAATCCTCTGGGCCGGTCGGGGCTGGTCCCCGGAATGTGCCCCCACCCCGGATTATCGGCACCGATGCTCTGGACAGAAGCTGCTTTGTGTTCTGGGACGGCGGGGGTGGGGGGGTGGGGGAGTACACTGAGGGCACAGCCTGGAAGTGGGAGTGGGGCACCTGCAGGTGCTCGAGACACTACACACCCTTCTCAGACCGGGGTCCCTCCCCCAGTACCCCTCTCCCCTACACCAAACGTGACCTGGCTGAAGGCCTGCTAGGGGGAGGTGAAGAGAGCGTCAGCTGAGTTGGAGTGCTTGCCAGGAATGTGTTGCTCCAGGCTCCCCACCCTGGACTGACACCCCCAGACCTATATTGTTTGACCCTACACTGACCTGTCTTATCCCCAGGTTAGCCCTAAATCGGGCAACCCTGACCGCCCCCCCAACACCACACTGGGGAGCTTCAGTACTTTACTTTGGAGAAACTTGAGTGCCAGTCCCCCCACCCCCGACATCTACTTCCCCCACTAGGAATGAGTACCCTGATTTGCCCTGGTCAAGTTCCTTAACCGCAACTGTTCTGCTTTCCCACCACACACAGTGCCCTCCCGAGATGCCCCAACAGTCACAGTCAGGAGGGCGTCAGCCCTGCCACTCAGATTTTCCTGGCCTCAGGGGAGGGGAGGGATCGGCACTGCCCCTTAGGGCAGAACCTCAGGGTTTCTGTGCCCACCCTCCTCCCAGTTCGTCACGTGCCCCTCCCCCATTATAAAGGTCCGTCCTGCCTGTGCCCGCTGTCTCCCTTCCTCCCTCCCACTGAGTGAGTGGAGTTGGGCTCCTGCCCCTCCCCCCCCCAGGGAGCCTCCTTCATCAGGGGAGGGGGCACAGTCCTGTGTCTCCTCCCAGCCCTGGGTCTGGTGTCTCTGCCACCCCTGTGCTTGCTGTTTGGGGCTCTCTCCAGTCTCTCCCTTCCTTCCTCCCCACTCTGCTCCATGGGGTGTCTCCCTGTAACCAGGATACCCCTCTCTCGATCAGCCCATCTCGGGTGCCACCATTCGGTCACTGCTCCCGTTTGTGGCTCAGCCTGTCCTTTCCTTCCCTCCTCCTCCATCCCCCACCCAGATTTCTGCTGCTTTCTCTGTAGGTCTGGGCCTTGACTCCTGCCCCCCCTTTCTGCAGCCTCTCCCATCTTTTCTGTCTCCTCACTTGGCCCTCTGTGGCCTCCTCTGTGCCCCCCATCCTCTTTTCTCTATTTACTCTCTTCTTATAAATAACTCTTTTCTTTGCTCTCGGGCCTCTAAGGGCCACCCTAAAGCCCTTCATAGTCCAGAGAGTCCTGGGCAGCAGGGAGACCCTTCAGTGTCAGCTGGCGGGCAGTTCCTGAGACCTGTCCTCCCCGGGGCTGGCCGCATGTTGGGGGGCTGAGCAACGCCGGGGCACTTGTGTGCCTGGCGGCCTGCTCTCACGTGATCCACTCCCCCCCCCCAGGTTATGCCGCCGCCTTGTTGCCCTGAAAGCCGCTGTGACAGTGAAAAGGGCTAAGATTTGGCCATGAGCAGCGCCCCCCGGCGCCCCGCCTCGGGCGCAGATTCTTTCTGTACTGTGAGTATTGCCGGCCGGCTGGGTTGGCCACCCCACTGCCCCTCCCACACCGCAGGTGCTCTGGGGGAGGGTCCGCTGTCAAACCCGGGAGAGAGAAAGAGAGAGAGAAAGTGTGTGTGCGCGTGCGGGGCGTAGGCTCAGGAGGAGCCTCTGATGGATTGGGGAGGGGTGCTGCCATCCTTCCCCTGGTTTTGTCTGGGTTTCAGGGGTCTGGGATGGGTATTGGTGGGGCTGTCATGCCGCTTCCAGTCCTGTGGAGGGAGTTGAGGCTGTTTCCTGAAGATCCGGGTGGTTCTTTAGCCTCAGAGAGAGAGGAACTTTGGGGACCCTGGGTCTCTAACCCGGCGACCCCTTCTGACCCAGCCTTAGAGACAGCAGCAGTGTCCTCACCCAGCGGTTCTGGGCAGAGTTTGCTTGCAGTGACGCCCGCCTCTGGCCCCACGTGCCACCCAGGCCCGCCCTGCGCGGCCCCACGTGGCCACCACCCCACGTGGCCCCCTCCTGATTTTCCTGGGGAGTGTAATGATTAACCCCAAGTACCATAATCAGCCCCTTATTGGCCATCTGGTCCATAAGGGCACGTGACTGGGAAGGGGCCCGGGCTAGTCCCCTCCCCCTCCTTCCCGAGTTCACCCCTGCCAGCCATGGACTTCCTCCTGCGGCCTCAGGTGCGAGGGGCTCTCAACCCCCCTGCCCCCACCCTGGCTAGCTCCCCGTGCTCACTCGCTTCAGCCGCCTCTCGCCGCCTTCCTCCCGCTGCTAATTCTGGTGAGAGTGGAGCGGGAGCTTGGGGAAGCGGGCTAGAGCTGCTGGGAGGTGGGGGGGAGCAAGGGGAAGGTGGGAAGCAAGCCCCTGACTCCTGTATCTTGTGTCCAGTATCGCTGTGGCTCCCTGCCGCTCCTGTCCCCACCTTGGTGTCTCTCCAGGACCCGCCTTCTTCTTAGACCTCCTCCCCTTGCCCTTCATTGCTCTGGCCACTGGCACCGCCACAGAGGGGGCTCCGTACCCCGCCCTTGGAGATCCCGATGCCCTTGAGGTCCAGAAGCTCTTGAGCAAATATTTGGCGGTGCCTGGAGCTGAGACTGGCAGGGGTGGTGGGGGCTAGACAGAGACTGGCGAGGCAGCAGGCTGCTTAGCTAGGCTGAGCTCTCGGAAGCGCCGGCCGCCACCACCGCAGTCCCGCTGCTCCTCTCCTGCAGTATGACTCAGGTGGGGGGGGGGTGAGGGGCGGGGCTAGCGAGCGGCCAGGGGGTGGGGGTGGGGGCCCAGGCTCGGTGGGGTGCAGCTGTGGGGGGGCATTCCTGACAAGGTGAAGCGCTGCATTCCTATGGGGGCTCGGTTTCAGTTTGACTCAGAGTTCGAGTTCGCTCAGCTTGGGCACCTTCTCCAGAAGTTACTTTTCGGGCCTGGTAGTGGTACTCCAGTCAGAGGGGATTGGTTCACCATCAGCCGTGTGAACTGGCCAGTTCACACAGCTTACCTCGGGGCTGGAGACACAGGATTTCTCCTGAGATTTTCCACCTGCCCTAGACCTGACCAGAATGGGCACAGCCAGGGTTCCGATGTCCTGGAACTTAGGGGAAGGCTGCTTGGGGAGTGTGGGGGGCGGTTTGGGTCCCTGGCATTTGAGGGGAAGGCTGCTGGGGGGGTCCTGGGGCCCCACAGGGTGGGGTTTCAGGGTATCACTCTTGGTGAGTCCCTGTGTGTCCTCCCCACCTCTTTTTCCTCACAGCCAGAGCCAGAGAGCTTGGGCCCTGCAGCGCCTGGGTTCCCTGAGCAGGAGGAAGATGAACTCCACCGCACTCTGGGTGTGGAGCGGTTTGAGGAGATCCTACAGGAGGCTGGGTCCCGAGGAGGAGAGGAGCCAGGCCGCAGCTATGGGGAGGAAGACTTTGAATGTGAGGGGGCGATGGGGAGGGGGAGACAGGGGCACTTAGGCTTGCCTGTCCAGCAAGGAAGGGGCCTGGGGTCTCGTGGGAGGGGCCCAGGGCTGGGATGGCAGGGGAAGGAAGCTGTGCCCGCCTGCAGCCAGGTCCCCTTCTGCCTGCAGACCACCGCCAATCCTCGCACCACATCCATCACCCTCTGTCCACCCACCTGCCTCCGGACACCCGCCGCCGCAAGACACCCCAGGGCCCAGGGCGGAAGCCTCGAAGGCGCCCTGGAGCCTCCCCCACTGGGGAGACCCCCACCATTGAGGAGGGGGAGGAAGATGAGGATGAGGCCAGTGAGGCCGAGGGGGCCCGGGCACTCACCCAGCCATCCCCTGCCTCCACACCCTCTTCGGTGCAAGTGAGTTGGGGCGGGGCTCCTGGGGGTATCTTCAGGGTCCCTGGCCTGGCCTCACCTGCCCCCGTGGGTTCCTGTTCCAGTTCTTCCTCCAAGAGGATGAAGGTGCTGACCGGAAGGCAGAAAGGACCAGTCCGTCTCCTCCCCCACCGCTGTCCCACCAGGAGGCGGCTCCCCGGGCCAGCAAAGGGGCCCAGACCGGGTAAGTGTCCCCAGATAGAGACCTCCCCCACTGGTGTCAGTGACGTGATGTGGGGAAAAGAGCATGAGCCTCGGGAGCCTCAGATTGGGGTTCAACTCCCAGCCCTGCCCCTTTGGGCAAGTACAGCCTGTCCGAGCCTTCCCATGTGCAAGCCAAGAATAACGGAACCTTTCTCACAAGTGCTTGCAGGGATTAAAGGGTGGTCTGAATTAAGGCTTAAGTGTGGGTTGCCGTGGCGCGGGACAGGTGTGCATGCTAAGCACTCCCACCTGCTCCCCCACCTATGACGTCAGGTGGCGTAGCATCAAGCGCTGGATCAGGGATTGGGTCGGTAACCTCCGTGCACCTGCCTGGGGCCCCAAAGGTGTGAGGAGACCAGGAGACCCCTCTTCCGCCCTTGGGGAGCTGCCTCAGAAAAGTGGCATCAGAAAAGTCACTGTGCTGAAGGGCAAATCTGGGCACCATGTCCGTATCAGTGGGGGATTGGAGTTTGGGGGTGTTAGCTGGAGAAGGCTTCTTGGAGGAAATCACTTTGAACTGGGTCTCAAGGTCACCACTATCGTGGACCTGTTGTTTTCTGGGTGCCAGGCAGCGCAGCGTGAAGGGCTGCAGGGAAGGGGGGCGGGCTGCCTGACTCGCTGGGGAGACGGGCGGGGCGGGTGGCACCGAGCCCACGGCGGCCGTCTGCACGGGGGCACATGCTGGCGGGCGGGCCAGGGGCAGGGAGAGGAGCCTCAGGGAGCGCATGGCATTGGAAAAGTGGGTCAGATCTGTGGGCAGGGGTGCAGGCAGAGCAGAGAGCACCGGGGTGGGTGTAGAAAGCCTGATGGGGGATTCTTCTCGTCGTGGATGGGGGACACGGGCTTGGAGCTATGGGAGAGCAGTTCAGAGTGGTGTGGCAGGGGCTGAGCGCCGTGGCAGAGAGCAAGGAGACATCCTGGTTTGGGAACAGGCGCAGAAGTTTGCACCTCTAAGGACAAGCTCATATTCTCATGCCCGCAAGGGAGCCGTCTACACTTTCAAAGGCCCATTTTTACCTACTTTACTCCATCTGGTTAGAAACTTGGGATCTGTGACCCTCCTGAGCCCATGGGGAGGAGTGTGCTCTGGAGGGGAAGGAGGCTGTGCCCTGGCTGCTGTTGCAGACATCAGCTCTCCCCGGACCCGAGGAGGCTGGCCTTGCCTCTGCTTTGCTCTGAGGAGCTGTGTTCGGAGGGGGCTTGTGTGACGGCTCCGGCGGCGCGGCCCATAAAGGGCAGAGCCACATCGCAGGCCGCATCTGCTTGGGGGAGGCTCGCCGTTCCACGTTGGCGCCCACCGAGAGTGGGGAAACGAGGAGGGTGGGGTCCGGGTCTCCCCTGCGTGGCTCTGGCTCATAGCTGCTCCGTCTGTGCAGAGCCCCGGTGGAGGAGGTGGTGGCCGTGGCCAGCGGTGCCGCTGGAGGCGATGACGGGGGAGCCTCCGCGCGTCCCCTGACCAAGGCACAGCCCGGGCACCGAAGCTACAATCTGCAGGAGAGGAGACGCATCGGGAGCATGACGGGGGCTGAGCAGGCACTGCTGCCCCGAGTCCCCACAGACGAGAGTGAGGCCCAGACGCTGGCCACCGCTGACCTAGACCTCATGAAGAGTGAGTGCTGGCCAGGCGAAGCCCAGTGCTGGTGGGAACAGGAGGAAGAGGGAGGGGAAGCCTGACCCTGCCCCCCCCCCCCATAGGTCACCGGTTTGAGGACGTTCCTGGAGTGCGGCGGCACTTGGTGCGGAAGAATGCCAAAGGGTCTGGACAAGGCGGCCGGGAAGGGCGAGAGCCTGGCCCCACGCCTCGGACCCGGCCCCGGGCCCCCCACAAGCCCCACGAGGTACTGTGCTCCACTACTCGCTCTGCCATTATCTCCCTATCCATTTCCTCCCCACAGGCTCCCCCCGCCCACACACACGCCAGCAATAATCGCCAACAGGACTGCCATATGTGGTTGTGAAGGTTGTACACTGCACGAGAGTCCTTGACATTGTTGATTTGGGTGTTAGGATACCGATTCACATCTTAGACACTGTTGATTACTATATGATGGCCGCTTTCTGGCCGCTGGCCGTGAGAAGCTTAGGGCCCTCTGGGCTAGAGGTGGCTCCGTGGCGCGGTACACAGCCCAGTTGGCATCAGCCATAGTCAGGGGCAGTGATTGACCAAGATCACTCAGTTCCTTAGGAACACCGCCCATCTTAGACTACAGCAATCTGGTTCTCAACCCCACCCCTTCCAGTGGATTTTTGTTACCTTTTTATTGAGGCCTAACAGCATCCAGGGAGGTGCCCTGGGGCTGAGTGTAGGGCTTGGTGACTCTTTACACATGTAAACAGCTGGCTAACTCTGCCTAGACAGAGAATGTTTTCCACACTCTCTTCCTTC
>NW_024425563.1:6146628-6148970 GCF_017311325.1 Ursus maritimus | reverse complement strand
CTTGCAGGGATTAAAGGGTGGTCTGAATTAAGGCTTAAGTGTGGGTTGCCGTGGCGCGGGACAGGTGTGCATGCTAAGCACTCCCACCTGCTCCCCCACCTATGACGTCAGGTGGCGTAGCATCAAGCGCTGGATCAGGGATTGGGTCGGTAACCTCCGTGCACCTGCCTGGGGCCCCAAAGGTGTGAGGAGACCAGGAGACCCCTCTTCCGCCCTTGGGGAGCTGCCTCAGAAAAGTGGCATCAGAAAAGTCACTGTGCTGAAGGGCAAATCTGGGCACCATGTCCGTATCAGTGGGGGATTGGAGTTTGGGGGTGTTAGCTGGAGAAGGCTTCTTGGAGGAAATCACTTTGAACTGGGTCTCAAGGTCACCACTATCGTGGACCTGTTGTTTTCTGGGTGCCAGGCAGCGCAGCGTGAAGGGCTGCAGGGAAGGGGGGCGGGCTGCCTGACTCGCTGGGGAGACAGGCGGGGCGGGTGGCACCGAGCCCACGGCGGCCGTCTGCACGGGGGCACATGCTGGCGGGCGGGCCAGGGGCAGGGAGAGGAGCCTCAGGGAGCGCATGGCATTGGAAAAGTGGGTCAGATCTGTGGGCAGGGGTGCAGGCAGAGCAGAGAGCACCGGGGTGGGTGTAGAAAGCCTGATGGGGGATTCTTCTCGTCGTGGATGGGGGACACGGGCTTGGAGCTATGGGAGAGCAGTTCAGAGTGGTGTGGCAGGGGCTGAGCGCCGTGGCAGAGAGCAAGGAGACATCCTGGTTTGGGAACAGGCGCAGAAGTTTGCACCTCTAAGGACAAGCTCATATTCTCATGCCCGCAAGGGAGCCGTCTACACTTTCAAAGGCCCATTTTTACCTACTTTACTCCATCTGGTTAGAAACTTGGGATCTGTGACCCTCCTGAGCCCATGGGGAGGAGTGTGCTCTGGAGGGGAAGGAGGCTGTGCCCTGGCTGCTGTTGCAGACATCAGCTCTCCCCGGACCCGAGGAGGCTGGCCTTGCCTCTGCTTTGCTCTGAGGAGCTGTGTTCGGAGGGGGCTTGTGTGACGGCTCCGGCGGCGCGGCCCATAAAGGGCAGAGCCACATCGCAGGCCGCATCTGCTTGGGGGAGGCTCGCCGTTCCACGTTGGCGCCCACCGAGAGTGGGGAAACGAGGAGGGTGGGGTCCGGGTCTCCCCTGCGTGGCTCTGGCTCATAGCTGCTCCGTCTGTGCAGAGCCCCGGTGGAGGAGGTGGTGGCCGTGGCCAGCGGTGCCGCTGGAGGCGATGACGGGGGAGCCTCCGCGCGTCCCCTGACCAAGGCACAGCCCGGGCACCGAAGCTACAATCTGCAGGAGAGGAGACGCATCGGGAGCATGACGGGGGCTGAGCAGGCACTGCTGCCCCGAGTCCCCACAGACGAGAGTGAGGCCCAGACGCTGGCCACCGCTGACCTAGACCTCATGAAGAGTGAGTGCTGGCCAGGCGAAGCCCAGTGCTGGTGGGAACAGGAGGAAGAGGGAGGGGAAGCCTGACCCTGCCCCCCCCCCCCATAGGTCACCGGTTTGAGGACGTTCCTGGAGTGCGGCGGCACTTGGTGCGGAAGAATGCCAAAGGGTCTGGACAAGGCGGCCGGGAAGGGCGAGAGCCTGGCCCCACGCCTCGGACCCGGCCCCGGGCCCCCCACAAGCCCCACGAGGTACTGTGCTCCACTACTCGCTCTGCCATTATCTCCCTATCCATTTCCTCCCCACAGGCTCCCCCCGCCCACACACACGCCAGCAATAATCGCCAACAGGACTGCCATATGTGGTTGTGAAGGTTGTACACTGCACGAGAGTCCTTGACATTGTTGATTTGGGTGTTAGGATACCGATTCACATCTTAGACACTGTTGATTACTATATGATGGCCGCTTTCTGGCCGCTGGCCGTGAGAAGCTTAGGGCCCTCTGGGCTAGAGGTGGCTCCGTGGCGCGGTACACAGCCCAGTTGGCATCAGCCATAGTCAGGGGCAGTGATTGACCAAGATCACTCAGTTCCTTAGGAACACCGCCCATCTTAGACTACAGCAATCTGGTTCTCAACCCCACCCCTTCCAGTGGATTTTTGTTACCTTTTTATTGAGGCCTAACAGCATCCAGGGAGGTGCCCTGGGGCTGAGTGTAGGGCTTGGTGACTCTTTACACATGTAAACAGCTGGCTAACTCTGCCTAGACAGAGAATGTTTTCCACACTCTCTTCCTTCGTGCCTCTGCTCAGTGCCGTCAGCTGTGACTGCTCTGTCATTCTTGGTCAGCTTTGTCAGTTCTTGAATTCGCATCCACGGAAGCACACAACATTCCAGTGTCGCGTGCGTGCATGTG
>NW_024425563.1:6127596-6146618 GCF_017311325.1 Ursus maritimus | reverse complement strand
AAAGCCTGATGGGGGATTCTTCTCGTCGTGGATGGGGGACACGGGCTTGGAGCTATGGGAGAGCAGTTCAGAGTGGTGTGGCAGGGGCTGAGCGCCGTGGCAGAGAGCAAGGAGACATCCTGGTTTGGGAACAGGCGCAGAAGTTTGCACCTCTAAGGACAAGCTCATATTCTCATGCCCGCAAGGGAGCCGTCTACACTTTCAAAGGCCCATTTTTACCTACTTTACTCCATCTGGTTAGAAACTTGGGATCTGTGACCCTCCTGAGCCCATGGGGAGGAGTGTGCTCTGGAGGGGAAGGAGGCTGTGCCCTGGCTGCTGTTGCAGACATCAGCTCTCCCCGGACCCGAGGAGGCTGGCCTTGCCTCTGCTTTGCTCTGAGGAGCTGTGTTCGGAGGGGGCTTGTGTGACGGCTCCGGCGGCGCGGCCCATAAAGGGCAGAGCCACATCGCAGGCCGCATCTGCTTGGGGGAGGCTCGCCGTTCCACGTTGGCGCCCACCGAGAGTGGGGAAACGAGGAGGGTGGGGTCCGGGTCTCCCCTGCGTGGCTCTGGCTCATAGCTGCTCCGTCTGTGCAGAGCCCCGGTGGAGGAGGTGGTGGCCGTGGCCAGCGGTGCCGCTGGAGGCGATGACGGGGGAGCCTCCGCGCGTCCCCTGACCAAGGCACAGCCCGGGCACCGAAGCTACAATCTGCAGGAGAGGAGACGCATCGGGAGCATGACGGGGGCTGAGCAGGCACTGCTGCCCCGAGTCCCCACAGACGAGAGTGAGGCCCAGACGCTGGCCACCGCTGACCTAGACCTCATGAAGAGTGAGTGCTGGCCAGGCGAAGCCCAGTGCTGGTGGGAACAGGAGGAAGAGGGAGGGGAAGCCTGACCCTGCCCCCCCCCCCCATAGGTCACCGGTTTGAGGACGTTCCTGGAGTGCGGCGGCACTTGGTGCGGAAGAATGCCAAAGGGTCTGGACAAGGCGGCCGGGAAGGGCGAGAGCCTGGCCCCACGCCTCGGACCCGGCCCCGGGCCCCCCACAAGCCCCACGAGGTACTGTGCTCCACTACTCGCTCTGCCATTATCTCCCTATCCATTTCCTCCCCACAGGCTCCCCCCGCCCACACACACGCCAGCAATAATCGCCAACAGGACTGCCATATGTGGTTGTGAAGGTTGTACACTGCACGAGAGTCCTTGACATTGTTGATTTGGGTGTTAGGATACCGATTCACATCTTAGACACTGTTGATTACTATATGATGGCCGCTTTCTGGCCGCTGGCCGTGAGAAGCTTAGGGCCCTCTGGGCTAGAGGTGGCTCCGTGGCGCGGTACACAGCCCAGTTGGCATCAGCCATAGTCAGGGGCAGTGATTGACCAAGATCACTCAGTTCCTTAGGAACACCGCCCATCTTAGACTACAGCAATCTGGTTCTCAACCCCACCCCTTCCAGTGGATTTTTGTTACCTTTTTATTGAGGCCTAACAGCATCCAGGGAGGTGCCCTGGGGCTGAGTGTAGGGCTTGGTGACTCTTTACACATGTAAACAGCTGGCTAACTCTGCCTAGACAGAGAATGTTTTCCACACTCTCTTCCTTCGTGCCTCTGCTCAGTGCCGTCAGCTGTGACTGCTCTGTCATTCTTGGTCAGCTTTGTCAGTTCTTGAATTCGCATCCACGGAAGCACACAACATTCCAGTGTCGCGTGCGTGCATGTGCGCGTGCGTGCCTGTGTGTGGTGACCGTTCCTCAAGCACTTCCTACCTCGTGGACGGTGCTCAGGGTTTTGTATGCTTTCTTTTGATTCCCCGTAACAGGCCTTTAAGGTGGGAAGTAGTAGTAGTCCCATTTTACAGATGAGGCAAAGAGAGGGTCAGTTTGGTTAAGATCTTGCTAGGCCTGTGCCTCTGTACGGTGCGCGGTGCCGTGCCGGCTCAAGGCCCACCCTGACGCTGCTCGTCTTGGAGAACAGTCCCTGGGGCCCCCTGGCTCTGACCTTGCCGTGCCTCTCGTCTTCTATCCCAAGGTATTTGTGGAGCTGAACGAGTTGCTGCTGGACAAAAACCAGGAGCCTCAGTGGCGGGAAACAGCGCGCTGGATCAAATTCGAGGAGGATGTGGAGGAGGAGACGGAGCGCTGGGGGAAGCCGCATGTGGCCTCCCTCTCCTTCCGCAGCCTCCTGGAGCTCCGCCGGACCCTGGCCCATGGTACCCTGCGCCACCCTCCCCCGCCCCCCTGGGGAAATCCTGCCAGCTAAGCCCGTTCGCTGAGGACCAGAATCCCCCAAATGGTGCCGTGAGCAGCACTGGGTGTACTGTTACCCCAGCCCAGGAAGGAGCCTCCTCTTCTCATGACGTCATATAGCCTGTCGTGGCTGGGGCTCTGTCATTGGTGATCGCGGGGCAGGATCGACACCGGTCTCTCTTATCTGGCATTTTTAGCAAATAGCTCCTTTAAGTGATGTTTTCAGATAACCGAAGCTGGTATGTTTGGGATGGCGACATGTTTTTAAAGAATGTCTATGGAAACTTTTCTGAAATGATCTAATCTATAGGGCTATGTAAGGGGGTTTTGTTGTTATTGTGTTTTTTTTTTTTTAATAATTTTATTTTTAAGTCATCTGTGCACCCAGAGTGGGGCTCAAACTCACAACCCCAAGATCAGGAGCTGCATGCTCTCCAACTGAGCCAGCGAGGTGCCCCGCGGGCTATGTGACTTTCACTAAGTGACCAAGGTGCGAGACTCTTGAGGTCTCTGAGGTCTGGGCTCTGTGTTTGTTTCTGCCTTCCTTTTGGAGAAGTCGCTCCCAGTTGCTGTCAGAAGGCCTATGTCTAAGCAGCTGAGGATTCAGAACCCTGCTGTCAGAATTGTTTCTGGAAACCAGGAGTAAATAGGCTCGGAGGGGAGCTCTCAAGCTTTGGGGGAGGTGCCAACATGCAGATGCTTTATCGCTGGGCTTTGGGGTCTCCATTCTGGCTGCTCAGAGGCCTTCGGTTCTATTAGTTGTCACACCCATTTTTTTGTTTTTGTTTTGTTTTTTTAAGATTTTATTTATTTATTTATTTGAGAGAGACCATGAGAGAGAGAGGGAGAGAGAGACAGAACGAGGAAGGGTGGAAGGGTAAAGGCAGAGGGAGAAGCAGACTCCCTGCTGAGCAGGGAGCCCAACGCAGGGTTTGATCCCGGGACCCCGGGATCATGACCTGAGCCGAAGACAGATGCTTAACCGATAGAGCCACCCAGGCACCCCCAATTTTTGTTTAAATGGTTCTGTTCGTTGTCTGGTTCTGTGTTCCTACAAGTTGACCTCGACAGAAAGATGACTTGGTTACTTTTGAAAGGACTTCCGTTTCTATATAAAATAGTAGTTCAGAGCAATGACCGGGTAGAAAGATCTGGAAACTGTCCCATGAGCAGCTGTTGGACTTGGGGAAGCCGAGGAGCCCAGTCTGGAGGGTGACATCTTCAGATGGCTCAAGGCCACAGATGGGCCATGTCGTGCTCAGAGGGCAAAACTAGGACTCGAGAGTGGATGCTAGGGGAGGTAGCGTGTGGCTCACTGAAAGGAGGAACTTTCTAGCAGCAAAGAGTGGCCCCATCTGAGTGGATGGCCTGGTGCGCCCTAGCGGAGGCTGCGTGCTCCTTGGAAGGGACCTCTGGGAGGGCCCTGCCTCTGTGGCCTCTGCTGAGCCCCACCACATGCCTGTGGGAGAAGGTCAGAAGGAGTGGACGTGATGGGTCAGAGACATGATGGGGCTTGGGTCTTGAGCCCTGCTCCTGGTTTCTGCGGCAGTGCTCCGTCCCTGGACCGTGCTTATCTGGCTGCCCCCTCGTCCCTGGTTCTCTCTCCCTTCCACCCCCTGCCCTCGCTTCTTGCCTGGGGATGAGGGCCCGTCCATGCCATCCTTATTCCAGGGGCTGTGCTTTTGGACCTGGACCAGCAGACCCTGCCAGGGGTGGCCCACCAGGTGGTGGAGCAGATGGTCATCTCCGACCAGATCAAGGCTGAGGACAGAGCCAACGTGCTGCGGGCCCTGCTCCTGAAACACAGGTGAGGCCCCACCTGCTGCTCCTGCCTGCCTCCCCCCTTGCCCTGGCCACTGCCTCCTTCCCTCACTGCCCTCTGCTCTCCCAGCCACCCGAGTGATGAGAAGGACTTCTCCTTCCCTCGAAACATCTCAGCCGGCTCCCTTGGCTCCCTGCTTGGGCATCACCACGGCCAGGGGGCCGAGAGTGATCCACATGTCACTGAGCCTCTCATCGGAGGTGTTCCTGAGACTCGGCTAGAGGTGGAACGAGAGGTGAGGGGAACGGGTAGGCGCTGGCTGGTTCAGGTCCCAGTCACCCCCGCGGGCTGCAGGGCTGCGTGCGATCCCGGTGTGAATAAGCCGAGGGGTGCCTGGCCGGGCTGAGCTCCGTTCTGCATCCCCAGCGGGAGCTACCACCTCCAGCCCCACCAGCCGGCATCACTCGCTCCAAGTCCAAGCACGAACTGAAGCTGCTGGAGAAGATCCCTGAGAATGCGGAGGCCACAGTGGTCCTTGTGGGTACGTGGACAAGTCTTGCGGGTGGGGGGTGGCGACGGCCAGGCCTGCCTTGGTACCACCCTGGGGCTGGGGGCTGGGGGCTGGGGAGCGGCCTGTGGCCTCGCTTAGCCCACGATGGCACCCTGCCCCTAGGCTGTGTGGAGTTCCTCTCCCGCCCCACCATGGCCTTCGTGCGGCTGCGGGAGGCGGTGGAGCTGGACGCGGTGCTGGAGGTGCCCGTGCCCGTGCGCTTCCTCTTCCTGCTTCTGGGCCCGAGCAGCGCCAACATGGACTACCACGAGATCGGCCGCTCCATCTCCACCCTCATGTCTGATAAGGTCAGGCCCTCCCTGGCGCCCGTGGGGACACCTCCCCCCATGCCCCCCCCACCCCGGCCCCGCTCCGGGACCCCGGCCCTTGCCCCGCACCCTCACCGGCCCTGGGCCTGCTTTGGCAGCAATTCCACGAGGCAGCCTACCTGGCCGACGAGCGGGAGGACCTGCTGACCGCCATCAACGCCTTCCTGGACTGCAGCGTGGTGCTGCCGCCCTCGGAAGTGCAGGGCGAGGAGCTGCTGCGCTCCGTCGCTCACTTCCAGCGCCAGATGCTCAAGAAGCGGGAGGAGCAGGGCCGGCTGTTGCCCCCTGGGGCTGGGTTGGAGCCCAAGTCAGCACAAGACAAGGGTACGGGCCCCCTGCGGGGGCTCCGGGGCTCAGGTCGGGGTGGTCTGTGTGCACGTGGAGGAGGGAGCCGAGCACAGGGGGGGCTGCGGCGGGCGCCCTGACGGAGGCCCGGGTTGCAGCGCTCCTGCAGATGGTAGAGGTGGCGGGTGCAGTCGAAGACGATCCCCTCCGGCGGACGGGCCGGCCCTTTGGGGGCCTGATCCGGGATGTGCGGCGCCGCTATCCCCACTACCTGAGTGACTTCCGAGATGCACTCGACCCCCAGTGCCTGGCTGCTGTCATCTTCATCTACTTCGCGGCCCTGTCTCCTGCCATCACCTTCGGGGGGCTGCTGGGTAAGGAGAGGCTTCCAGGGGTTGGGGGGGGGCACGGGGGCAGGGCATGCCCAGCGCCCTGGCTGCCGGCTCCTGAGCCGCTTCCTGCCACCCCAGGAGAGAAGACTCAGGACCTGATTGGGGTGTCGGAGCTGATCATGTCCACGGCGCTCCAGGGTGTGGTCTTCTGCCTGCTGGGGGCCCAGCCGCTGCTGGTGATCGGCTTCTCCGGGCCCCTGCTGGTCTTTGAGGAGGCCTTCTTCTCGGTAAGGGCCCCCGGCCTAGTAGGGGGCTGGCTCTTCCTGCCCTGCTCCGGCTGCCCCTCCTGTTCCCCGAACACGCCCACCTCGCTAGCCCCTGGGCTCTGGGACCTGACTGCCCCCCCTCCCCCCCCGCGCCCAGTTTTGCAGCAGCAACAACCTAGAGTACCTGGTGGGCCGCGTGTGGATCGGCTTCTGGCTGGTGTTCCTCGCCCTGCTCATGGTGGCCCTGGAGGGGAGCTTCCTGGTGCGCTTTGTCTCCCGTTTCACCCAGGAGATCTTTGCCTTCCTCATCTCCCTCATCTTCATCTATGAGACGTTTTACAAGCTGGTCAAGGTGAGCAGGCCCTGCTGTGAGAGCTGGGTCGGGAGGGGTGAGACCTTGGGACCGGAGGGAGCCGGGGAGCCTACTGCCCTTCTCGTGCCCTTGCTTTGGGGTAGGAGGTCCCAGGCTAGCCCAGAGGTCCCCTGGGCTGCGGTCCAGGAAGTGCATGGAGCACGGGCTGGTTCTTCCTCCTGGCCCCTCACCACCCTCCCTGTCACCAACACACATCCCGGGACTTCAGGTCAATCTTAAAAACTCACACATTTTTAATAACAAAGGAAACATGTCATTTTGTTAAAGTGGCAGACAGTCCAGAAGTGTCAAAGAGAAAGGGCCCCAAGATGACACACACAGTCACAGTCTGGGCCTTGGAGCTGTGCCCGAGTGAGGCTTAGGAGAGGACACGCCCCTGTGGTCCTCTGCGCTCCGCATCCTGCCCGGCCAGGCCTGGCTGCAGCTATGCCCCCACTGCCTGAATCCCGTTTCCCTTGCTCCCATCCGGTCACTTCACTCATTTTCTTGATCAACAAGACAAGCCCGGGAGCGCCTAGGGGGGGCTCAGTCAGTGAGGCGTCTGCCTTCAGCTCAGGTCATGATCTCAGGGTCCTGGGATCAAGTCTCATCTGGGCTCCCTGCTCAGCAGGGAGTCTGCTTCTTTCTCTCCCTCTGCCACTCCCCCGCTTGTGCTCTCTCTTTCTAAAAAAAAAAAAAAAAAAAAAAAAAAAAAAAGCCCCTTAAGGCCAGGCCTGCCATCTCCTACCCTGCCTGCCCTACTCAGCATATATCCGCGCCCAGAAAGCTCTCCACTTTGGCTGATGGAGTCCTTTGTCCTCTCCCTAGATCTTCCAGGAACATCCCCTCCACGGCTGTTCGGTCTCCAACAGCTCTGAGGCGGACAGCGGCGAGAACAGCACGTGGCATGGGGCAGGAGCCACGCTGGGGCCGGGGAACGGGAGCTCCCCGGGGCCGGCTAGGCAGGGGAGGCCCCGGGGCCAGCCCAACACCGCCCTGCTGTCACTGGTGCTCATGGCCGGCACCTTCTTCATCGCTTTCTTCCTGCGCAAATTCAAGAATAGCCGGTTCTTCCCTGGCCGGGTGTGTGGGCTGAAATGCCGGAGGGTGGGCGGGAGGGGGGCTGGAAAGGGTGTCCACGTCAGGGCCGGAGCGGGGCGGGGGGCCTCTGAGCACGGTGCTTGCCCACAGGTGCGGCGGGTGATTGGGGATTTCGGGGTGCCCATCGCGATCCTCATCATGGTGCTTGTGGATTACAGTATTGAGGACACCTATACCCAGGTAAGGCGGAACACGTGCCGCGGTGAGGAGGGGCTGCCTGGCGCCGGGCTCCGGAGATTCCCCTCCAGCCCAAGCCCAGAGCTGCCTCTCGACTGCGCAGACACCCGGCCTCTTCCACGCCACGCCCTCAGCATTCGCCCTGCCCAGCGCACCTCAGGGCTGTCTTTCCCTCCGCCGTTCACTGGTCCCTGGCCCCACCCTCTGCCCTACAGAAGCTGAGCGTGCCCAGCGGATTCTCAGTGACAGCCCCAGAAAAGCGGGGCTGGGTCATCAACCCTTTAGGGGAGAGCAGCCCCTTCCCCGTGTGGATGATGGTCGCCAGCCTGCTGCCTGCTGTCCTGGTTTTCATCCTGATCTTCATGGAAACTCAGATCACCACGTGAGTGGTTCTAGCCGACGGGGGTGCTCTGCAGACGGGAACAGTGTTGTTGTGGAAGGGCTGGAGCCCCAGCAAGGCGAGGAGATGGGGTGCACTGGGTGACGGAAGCCCGGAATGCCAGGCTGGCCCCTAGAATTTATTTTTTTGAAGATTTATTTATTTGAGAGAGAGAAACAGCGCAAGTAGGAGGGCAGGGGAGAGAAAGAGAATCTCAAGCGGACTCCATGCTGAGCTCAATCTCACGACCCTGGGATCACGACCTGGGCCAAAACCAAGAGTCGGATGTTTAACCTTTAGCACCACCCAGGTGCCCCTAGAATTTATTCTGTAGGCAGGAGAACGTTCCACTGATGGGCACAGTGGAGGCTGGAAGCTGTCCTGAAGGGCAGGGAGGGTGGCCTAGAGGGGCCTCACCTCATGACAGAACTCTCGTCCTGATGGAATGGGCAGGACCACCAGATTCCAAAGGCAGATAGAGGCTCCTGGCTGGGAGCTCCGGGAAGACACAGTTGTCTGCCAGGCTGGGCCCAGGGCTGCGGGCATCAGGGAGTGCCTGTCCCCACCCAGGCTGATCATCTCCAAGAAGGAGCGCATGCTGCAGAAGGGATCTGGCTTCCACCTGGACCTGCTGCTCATTGTGGCCATGGGCGGCATCTGCGCCCTCTTTGGCCTGCCCTGGTTGGCTGCTGCCACCGTGCGCTCCGTCACTCATGCCAACGCACTCACCGTCATGAGCAAGGCTGTGGCGCCTGGGGACAAGCCCAAGATCCAGGAGGTCAAGGAGCAGCGGGTAACGGGGCTGCTGGTTGCCCTGCTTGTAGGTATGTTTAGCTCTTGCCCCAGCCTTCCCGTGCCATCTCGGGGGCTGGGAAGCCCCCGGGCCAGCTCTTTCTCCCTCTCCTCCCCCAGGTCTTTCCTTGGTTATCGGGGATCTGCTCCGGCAGATACCCCTGGCTGTGCTCTTTGGAATTTTTCTGTACATGGGAGTTACCTCCCTTAATGGGATCCAGTTCTATGAGCGGCTGCACCTGCTGCTCATGCCCCCCAAGCACCACCCAGATGTGACCTATGTCAAGAAGGTAAGACCCCACTTGGAAGAGCCCCATGCCTCTGCCCCCTCCTGGTCCGCGGCAGTCACTCTCCAGCCCCCCATCTGCCCATTGTGTTCAGCCACCGTTTAGTCTGTGCGGACCCGGCTCTGGTAAGCACCCAAAAAAGGACTGCCACCGCCATCCCCATAGAGGGAGAAAGGGTCACCCATCTTCCAGAGGTGGCAGGCCCTGGTGGCCCTCCAAGGGACCAGGGCCCTCCAGTGCTGGGGAGAAGCCTCGGCTCACCTGTCATATCCCACCCACCCCCAGGTTCGGACCCTCCGGATGCACCTGTTCACAGCCCTGCAGCTGCTCTGCTTGGCCCTGCTCTGGGCTGTCATGTCCACAGCTGCCTCCCTGGCCTTCCCCTTCATCCTCATCCTCACCGTGCCCCTCCGTATGGTGGTGCTCACCCGCATCTTCACCGAGAGAGAGATGAAATGCGTAAGGCCTCCTGCCCCTCCCCCAGCGCCACCGGCCCCATCTGGGGTCCCCACCCAGGTTGAGGTCAGGATCGACCTTCTTGATCCCCTCCCCCCCACAGCTGGATGCTAATGAGGCGGAGCCAGTGTTCGATGAGCGGGAGGGTGTGGACGAGTACAACGAGATGCCCATGCCTGTGTAGCTGCTGCCTGGACCACAGCCAAGGGATGGACGGACAGAGGGAGCAGGGGCTGGGGGGTGCTCTCTCCATTCCCTCCCTCGTTTTTATTTAAGTGAATAATTTAAAGTCCCCATACCATCCCCACTCCCCTACAGTAAAGTGCTTCGGCCCCCACCTACCTCTGGCCTTCTGTCTCTATATGGGGAGGGAGCGTGGATGGCAAAGGGGGGGCCCAGCCCGCTCCCTGTCCCAGAAATGAGATGCACGATGGGCAAGGAAAGGGACTTTAATGAGAAACCAAAAGATAGAGAGCCAAAGTGCAAATTGTCCACCCCTCATCAGGGGGTCATCCTGAGCCCCAAGTGTACCCCCTTCACCCCCCTTCAGGCCCCCAGCGGAGGCCCAAGGCCTGGAGCTTCTGCCTCAGGTAGCTCTTGAGCTGGGGCAGGCCTCTCTGTGACTCCAGTTCCTCGAAGGGTAGCTGCAGGGGAGGGGGAGTGGCAGGTTACCCACGGGGTCTGTGGACTGGGCGAGGGGCGTGAGGCTGGCATGGAGTCTCTCCCGGGGCGGGGGTGCTCTCACCGGCAGGAGCTGGTAGCCCAGCAGGCCCAGGTGCCGCTCCCGTAGGGCCCGTGAGCCCAGCAGCACTCGGCCGTCCCGGCAGAAATGCCAGCGTTCTCGCAGCATCAGCACCACCCTGGAGGGAGTGGACCATGTTCAGGGTGGTGTCCACAGAGGCAGGGGGGCTCTCCCGCCCTCTTCCCTTACCTCTGGGCAGGGTCGTGGGTAGTGGGCTGAGAGGCAGCCTGGCCCTGGGGACAGGACCTGGGAGGGTAGGGTAGGAAGGGGTCCTGGGTCCTCACGGGAAGCACAGCACCAGAGCTGCTCACACACAGCAGGAAGTCTGGAACGGGGGAAGGGGGGAGAGAAAGGGCCACTGGCTTCTCGCCAAGGCTCTGTATCCCCCGCCGGCCACCCACCTGCCCGCCTGCAGTTCACCTGTGCAGTAGCCTGGAGGCACAGTCAGGTCCTGTCGGTACTTCTCCTCCCCTAGCAGCTGGCGCAGCCCCTCCGCCACTATATCCTTGTGACTGAGACGGGAGGGGGAACAAACACCGATATGGAAGGTTCAGGAGGCTTGGCCCTGGGCAAATGCCTTTGATGTCCCAAGGCCCATTTTTTTCCCTCTACGACTGCTAAGAGTGGGTCATCAGCATGGACAGTTCAGGGTCCTCCTGGCTTTTCTACTCTGCTTCCTGCAGGCTGGTCCCCTCCCCTCCCCCAAGCCGCCCCATCCACCTGTACTTGCAGCGGGCACGGTCAGTGATGAGTGGCTGGGGGAAGATGGGCACTTGCTGCCTTCGGGGAAGGCGGGGACCCCGGTATCCTGGAAGCTCCAGCTCCACGGCCGTGTCTAGCAGGGAGAGGTAGCGCCGCACAATCAGGGCATGAGGGGTGCCTGTGGGAAAGCAGGGCTGAGGCTCGCGGGTCTGCAGACTCCCACCCCCACTTTCCCCTGCCCGCTGGCCCCCGAGTCCCCAGCCAGCCCTCCCGTCCGCGCACCACTGATGTGGTTGATGAAACTTGGGGAAAAGACAAAGTGCAGGGCTCTGAAGGGCAGACACCGCAGCTGGCACAGTGACATCAAGATGTTGACAGTAGCCAGGGGAGCCACCCCTGCTTCCCGAGCCAGGATCCTCTCAAGGCAGGGCATAAACTGCTGTTCCAGGGGCAGATAGTTCAGCCGCCCAAAGGGCAGGACCAACTTCTGTACCACCTGTGGAGGAAGAGCAGCCCTTCACCCAGCACGAAACAATTCTCCAATATCCTTCACAAGCTGAACCTCAGGGAGGCTTGGCCTGCACGCTTATCATGTCTCTGTAAAGGCAGAACAATCCCTCTACCCCGACGTACACACCAGAAGTTCGACAGCATAACCAGTGTCTTGAGCCCCATGTCATTAATCAAACCAGTGGAGGAGACATCGCTAAGTCTGGCCCTGAAGACTTAGAGGAGTGGGCTCAACGAAGCTAAGACAGCGCCGAGTGCGGAGAACTGCAGAGAACCCGGCACACACGCTGGGTAGGTGGACGAGCCAGGTGGGGGTGAGCAAAGATGAAACCCCAGGGGACCGAGCAGAGAGCCTGGCTGGTTGTCTGCTGCAGGAGGCAGCCAATCAAGCTGAACAGGGGGCAGGGCCTGACACAGAGGAGGGCTAGGAGAGGAGCATGGCAGGGTGGGAGGTAATCCCACCTTGCTGCTGAGCTGGGCTTCCTGGACCACCAGGAAGTGGGCAATGGCTTCCAGAAGCTGGGGCTCCCGCAACCGGTGCCGGGCCAGGTGCTGGGCCAGGAGCACCATCACGTGGGGAGTCAGTTCCTCTGGCCTGGCCTCTGTGAAGAACAGCCTATTATGGTGGACCCTCAGGCCAGATCTCAACTAGATTCCACCTCAGCCTGAAGACACCACCTGCCTCCTCTTCAGCCCCTCCCGCCACCTGCCTTCAGTCCCCTCCAGCACCTGCCAGGCTGCGGATGAGGTGCTGCCGCGGTCGCCTCAGGAAACGCGGGCAGCTCAGAGCAGCTTCCAATCTTTGCCCACCGCGCAGGCCAGGTTGCAGAGTGGGAGGTGGCTTCGGAGGGAGGCGGAACCTTCTCTCCTGCTCCAGGGCACACATCAGGGGCCCATCGGACGGGAAGCCTGAGAGGGAGAGGGTCAGAGGAGGCAGGCCTGGTAACGGGGAGCTGCTCTGTTCCAGTCATGGGGTTCAGTTGGTGAATTCCCAACCTTTCACGTCTCCATGTTCTGGATGGAAGGGTTGCTATAGTGTAAGTAGCACTGGAGAAATGTGAAATACCACGTGAACGTGAGGTATCACAACAGTCTGTGGGGAAGACCTTATACAAACATGGCAAATAAGCTCTCATTGCACGCCAACGGTGACAAACTGTAGTGGCTTCCTAGAGCACTGTGTTGGAAGGAATCAGGGTTGGCACCCCTAGCTATGCTGGAACGAATGCTGCTGGACTCCTGGTGTCTGCTGTGGATACAGGGGAGCAGCACCAAGTGTGCCAGGCCATGTACCATTCCTGGCAAAGCCTGAGAGGTGAATTCTGTCAGTGATCTTGGGTCTTCTATGCTCTTTCTCTATTCTTCCGTTAACACCCACCCCCCAGACACCCTCCTCACCAAGTAAGACTGCAAGGTGCAGACACACGTGGATGGTGTGAATATCAAAGGAGGGGCAGTTTCGGATGATGAGCTGACTCAAGTCCTGTAGTGTGGCCTGCTCCACGGGAGGGGGCCGTGGCTGAGACCCCAAGAGCTGGCCCAGACGACGAAGTGCCACAGGGTAGTGATGGGCGCGCACCTTGGTGGGGTTCTGGCCCAGCCAACGCAGCAGCTCCCCAGGGCTCCTCGCCTGTTCCAGAAGCCGCTGTAGCCCCTGAACAGGGCCTGCATGGAGGCCTCCTCCAGGAGGCCGGTCCCCCCACTTGCTGGGCCCCAGACAGCAGGGCTGTACTGGCGGGAGCAGCAGCAGGCCAGACAGCCGAGCAGCAGAGGCCTGGGCAGAGAGCAGGACTCGAAGCATGGAGTTGGGTGATGGAGACCCTGAGGGGCAGCCCAGAAAAGGGGGTGAGGTTTTCTCCAAAGGGGAGAAAAACCGGCTATCTACTCCTGACCTCAGTCCCCATTCAGAGGGCCCAGAGGTCAGAGCAACCCACTCATGTTCACCCTTCCTTGTGACTGCTCTAGTCTTCTTCCCACCCGCCCCTCTCGGCCTCCTTCCATCCTTTGAAACAGCACCTTCAGTGTAACTCAGCACCGTGATATTTACAAAGGAAGTCCACATGCACTACGTATCTCCTCCGATGCTCCACACACGCCTTCGCGGTGGTAGGCAGGGTTGGCACTACCTCAATTTCACAGGTGGAGAAACCAAGGCCCAGAGAGGAAAAGGGGTTAAGCCCGAGGTCACGAATCGGGTTAGTGGTCGTGCCCAGCCTGGAGCCCAGCTTGCCCCGTCGATACGCCCTCCCGACCACCTCCCCCTCCCGCAGGAGGCGGCAGCGGCAAGGAGGGTGGAACGCGGGCTCGGCAGCCGGGCGGTCCTGGGTTCCATGCTGGGCGCTCCCACTTACCAGCTGCATGACCTTGGACAAGTGGCTTCGTCTCTCTGCCCAAGCCTCCTCGCCCGTGAAACGAGAACGCAGCGCCCACCTCGCAGGGCGCTGTGGAGCCCGAGCGCGCAGCTTTGCAATGGCGCGGAGTCCGCCGTGTCAGGGGCCCCCACACCCACCCGGGCCCGGCAACGCCAGAAGACCGTGGTCACGGTCACCAACACCAACTCCCGCCGCCCTCCCGCAGCCCGCCCCGTAGGCGCCACCCCTACATGGCTCCCCAGGCCCCGCGCAGGTCGCTCCCTCAGTCGGTCTCGGGGCCGGGGAGCCGGGCTCCCCCCGCGGCCTCCTCATCGGCCGGCCACCGAGTCCGCCATCTTCCCAGCAACCCCCGGACCGCGGTCTGGACGCCAATTGCGTCTCAGCCCCCGACCAGCACAGACGTGGCTCCCGTCAGGCCCCGCGCGCCCCGGCGTCGCACGCCCCGCCCCCCGCTTCCGGGAAGCTGCGCGCGCCGAGCCGGGGCGGTGCCGGGGGCGGAGGGGCGGAGCCAAAGGGCCAGGAGCGGAGACTGGGGCGAAGAGAGAGCGGAAGTCGGCGGCCTGTCTTGTAATGTTGGGAGCCCCGGGGGGGCTCCGTCCGCGCCCTTCACGCATTAACTCCCAGTGGGCAGGGGCTCCCCGTCCAATACCCCCACGGGCCCACACACCCAGACACACACCAGGAGTGAAAACTTCACAGTTATTTAATCTGCACGTGTCCCACACAATCCCTCTGCCCCTCCCAGATCCTCTTCCCCAGCGCCCCCGCAGTCCTTAGGTCCTCAAATCAGCCCAAGGAGCTATTAGGGACTAGAGGTGGCTGGGTCCTCAGGCAGAGTACTAAGAAGGGCCCAGGGGTGTAGCCCGGCTCTGCCCAGGGCCAAGGCAGTGACAACAGCTGCCCGACCCCGAGGAGCTGACTGTCAATGGGGGCTGAGAGCCAGCAGCCCCGGGAGGTGGCCCCGAGCCATGGAGGTCACAGCGAGGGGCCTCGGCCGCCTCCCGGAGCGCTCTGCTGCGCAGCGCTGGGCTCCAGGGTAGTGGGAAGAGGCAGGCCGGAGAGGTGGGCCTGGGCAGACAACAGCGCCCACTGTGTCGTGGGGAGCAAGGTCCAGAGGGGCCAGCAACGCTTCCGAGAGCCCGTGGAGGCACTACGGGCGGTACATGGCAAAGGCCAGGAGACTGAGGAGCAGGGTGAAGCCGGCCAGACCCAGGGTGGCGGTCAGGGGAAAGAAGGGCCGGTACTGGATCTGGCAATACCAGAGCAGCAGCAGCAGCAGCAGCAGGAGCGGCAGCAGCAGGCTGCCTATTTCCAGCCCGGAGGGGCCTGGCTCTGACCCTGGTGGGCAAGGGGGGTGTGGGGGACCGACGCGCGTGGACACGTGGCAGTGGAGAACGCAGTTGGGCGGGAGGTGAAGGCTGCCCAGGGTCTGGGTGTCGTCTCCTAGCAGTTGCCCTTGGTAGATGAGTCGCACCTGCTGTTCCCGGCCGGGAAACTGGGTCCTGAGGAGAGAGGGACCTGGGTAAGAGAGCAGGCCTCAGGCAATCCTGGTCCCTTGCCCACAACAACACTCCCACCCCTCACCTTTGCCTCCACCCACCACCCAGGTGGTGGCGTCTACGGGGGTCCCCTCCTGCTACAGGGGAATGATACAGTGCGCGATGTGGGGACCTCAGTTCCCTCGTCCATAGAAGGAGGGGGAAGTCTCAGATCTCTCTGGTGGCCCTTCTGGGTTTGTAATCACTCCCACCCCAATCTTTAGAATTTCTTTCCTGTCCTCATCCCAGCTTACCTTTTCAGGGAGCCAATGGTATCGTGGGGCCAGGCCCTGGCCACCTGCTCTGAATCGTTGAGGAATTTCAGCCGCAGTACTAGGGGCTCCTGGGGGGAGTCCGGCGACGGCGATGTTGCTGAGAGCCCCATGCCAGGCTCTGGCTGTGCAGCCTGACCTCTGTGTCTCAAGCTGGGGGTCTCGGCTCCTGGGGCCTCCCCTCTGATGCTGCCGGTGACCGCCATGGTTTCACTGGGCTGTGCTGGTGTTGGAGTCCCTGATGGCTGGGGCAGTGGGTCGGCACCCTCCGCGGTGTGTGTTGAGACCCAGGCGAGAGCCAGCACCAGAAGGCAGGCAAGCACCGCGAAAAGGACGGTCACCTCATCACCCACCCCTTCAATCAAGGCCATGGCACCTGCCTTGCCTGCCACCTTACTGAGCTGGAGAGGTACAAAGAACCCATGAGGGGCTGGCTCGCTGGCCAACAGCCCCCTGAACTCCAACAGGCTCCTGACCCCACCCCACCAAACTCTGCCCCCTTACCCATGCTCCACCCTGGGGCACATACTGTTCTGAAACCCGGTTGTCCCAAACTTCCCTCCAGTGCCCCGTCCCATAACCAAATCCCAAGCCCTAACTTTTTGTAACCTGAGTTCTAGGTTTTTGACCATCTCCCCAATTCATTCAAACACTATCCCAATGTAAGGGCCTTGATCTTCTAAGCAACCTCTCCCCTAAATTCAACTGTCAGCAAACTTCACCCCAAAGCTTACCTAATCTTCCATCTACTATCCCAAAGTTTACCGTCTTCGTCTATTTCACCCCAAAGCTTATCTACTCCTCCATCAGTACGTTTCTTCAAGGGGGAAGGAAATGGGGTTCTAGGCCCTCCACTCCCAGCCCCGCTATCATTTAACCAAACCCCACCCGCCCGCGGCCGGGGTCTGCTTCCCAAGCCTTCCCCACACCATACGTCAATCTCCACCCTTTGGCAATTCGGAGCTTCGGAGGGCTGCCATCATCCCCCCACCCAACTTAGCCCCTCCGGTCTACTCAAGCCCCACCCCGCGGCAGCCCGACTCGGCGCCTCCCCTGGAAGCCTCTCCAAACCCACTCCGCAGGCGGACCCGAGATCCCGCCCGGGAATCCGAGACTTCGCCCTCCCCACCCCCAACTCCTCCATCACCCCTCCCATCTTCCCGCCCCCCGGAGCCACGGGAGGGCACCGGCGAACCCTGGGCGGGGCGAGAGGGAGCCAGCTGGGGCCCGGGGCGGTGGGGTGGGCGCGGTCACCGCGCGGGGACTCACCGCCCGGCTCCGCCAGCTCCATAGCGGACCCTCGGGCACTTCCGGACGGGAGGCGCCGAGGTCGCGGACACCTGAAGGCACCCCCTCCTTCCCTGCCGCCGCTGCTCGGAGCATTGTGGGACTTGTAGTCCTGCGCGGTGCGCATTTCCCGCCCTCCGCCCTTCTGACCCACGTGCCGGGATCCGCAGGCTAGTCCTGGTGACCGCAAGTCGCTGAGGGGCCCGCGGGGGCGGGCTTAAGGGTTGTGCCAGCCTCCTGAGGTTCGAGCCACAGCAGGACCCGCCACCTCCCCCGCTGGCATCCAGGGCATCTGTCACTCCAAAAACCGACGTCAGCGAGAACACGTCAGAGCACCCTGTTTCCAGATGCAGGCTCTGGGGAGCTCAGGTGACCCCTATCCCGGTCTGTTCTTATATCAGAGTGGACGTCAAAAGGCATTGTGGGCCCCCGTAATTGACTCTTTGGCTCAGAGCCCGGTACTCGTGGGCTGTCCCATCAGGTTGGCTGAGGACATTCATCCCCAGGGCTGGCCACAGTGGCTTGGGCTGTCCTGTCTCCCTGGACCCTTGCTCCACCTTGACCCTGTAAGACTGTGCAAGAAGCATAGACCTTGGAACCTGGCACAAATGCTGATCTCTTATCCTGTGTTTATTAACTGTACAACCTTGGGTGGACCATCGAATCTCTTTGAACCTTAATTGCTTTGTTTCTAAAACATAATTCATAAGGAAATTGTAAAGAAGAACTTAAGTATTTTATTAAACCAGTGTGAAAACTATGTCAGGGACCTGTTATACAGTAGGTGTCTGCTCACCTGTATTAACCGGAGTACCCGAGAGTACACGCTCCACCCAAATCTGGGCTTAGACACTAGGTCCTTAGAGTGTTACTGTGTAGAGGACTCAGCCCCAGCCTGGCTTGGGCCAGCTAATTTCTATGGCTTTTCCCTCCTTCCTCTGGGCTGCAGAGATCTCACGTCCTGGGTTTTATAGGCCAGTCTTGGTGAAAAGTAACGTGCCCTAGTGTTTCCATAGTTCATGCTTACTTATGGGAGCAGGTACCCCAAGTGGGAACAGGTATTGCCTTGAGAAAGTCAGTTTAGATGTATAACATACAGACCTAACTTCTCTCTAGTTCCTTCTCTCCTATTCATTCGTTTATTCTAGAAACATGTATTAAATGTATACTATATGTCAGGCACTGTGCAAGATGCAGGGAATACAATGGTGATTCATACGTGTGAACTTGTCCCTGCCCTCACATGGCTCATACAACGATAGGGGAGAGACTTGTAGACAAGCCCACAGGGCCTAACATAGATCTGTGCTGACTGCTGGGGCAACACATAGGAGAAACTCTTTACCCTCAGCATTTCTCCTGGGAGCTACCTGGTGCAAATTCTTGCTGTCAGTTCTAGTTAAGCATCTGAAAGAGATGTTTGCTATTGCTTTCAGAATTACACAGCATCAGAGCTAGGTGTTCTGCTCAACCACTGTATTTTGCAGATGAAGCACAGAGAAGGTTCAAGACATCAGTAAGATCAAACATGTAGATAGAACCTGAATCTCTCAGGAGTTAAGGAGGCCCCAGGTGTTGAGTAGCTCGCATCTGGTTCTTTGGATGGAACGAGACACTTGGGTGACTGCGTTGGTGATGAGGTTGGGGGATATACGTGACGTTCAGTGGGGTGGAGTCCGGAGCCGATGACCAAGAAAGAATTCTTGAGGTGTCTTTGGTGCAAAATTGGTGGTTTATTAAAGCACGGGGACAGGACCCATGGGCAGAAAGAGCTGCTGCCCCGGGTTGTGAGGAACGGCCTATTTTATACCCTCAAGTGGGGAGGGGGTTAGGGATAGCGTAAGTCTCTAGGGAATTTTGGAAGCAAGGTTTCCAGACCTTGAGGGGGCTAGCTGTTGTTGGGAAAAGTTCATTCATTACCGTCTAATAAAACCTGAGTCATGAGACCCTTCAGATGTATATCGGTGGGCCATATGCTTGGGGGATGATTGCCAATACGTATCTTGGGGGGTTAGAGATAAAGGAAGTTTCCAAAGGAATTTTTATACGTTAAAGTAGACTTACAGGATCTTGGTGGAGGGGAGGGGGTCAGGCTAGGACTGCCTTTTGCCCTTAGCAAAGTATTAACATCGAGGCAGCTGAGTTCCTAGAGGAATGTCACCATGCCTGTTTCAAGGACTTGTCAATGGGCTGTAGGTAGTAAGGACTGTTTCCTTGTCCTTTAGGGCAGCCAGGACTGCCTGAGGAATGTCACATACATCCCATGGCGGGGGGGGGGGGGGGGGGGGGGGGGGGGGGG